>NC_069800.1:33787303-34100461 GCF_027406575.1 Nycticebus coucang | reverse complement strand
ATGCCCTGTTGTACGAAATGACTCAGCTGAGGTCACATAATGAGCTCACATGATAGATTTTAATAACTGTGTTATGATAATGGTAGTGATATAAAACTGTCCCAAACTTGAATTAGGAGATTCAACTTCTCATTATCAAGTATTCAAATACTTACTTATGAATATAGTCTAAGCTATGGAAAATAAAAATCATTAAGAATTCCACAAAAATTAAAATCCCCAAATCACCCTTGTCAATATTAACTCTGGCAGCTCAGCTGGGAGTCTCACTGATATAGCTGGGGAGTCCCTTCTGTGACCACACTTTGGGTATAGTTCCTTCAGGATGTCCAAGTTAAATTAATCCAACCCAAACTCTAGTGCCTCACATTTTATAAAGAAGACAGTTAAAAGGATGTATAAGTTCCCCACAGTTCTGATGCATACCTATGAGATTCAGAAACATGAGAAAAATAAAGCCCCCCCAAAATTATCCCAAGAAAAAAATTGTTATTTGCTTTAAATCAAACATACATTACCATTGCTGAGATGTAGCACCCTCTCAGTGGTGGGAGAGAGGGTGGGAGGAGAAAGTTGTTGTGGTTTCAGCTTCATGGTGATGGCAGCCTCAGGCGATGCCAGTTGTCTGGTGTCTTGAGAACTAAATTCAGCTGGGAGAAATTCCCCAGCAAGAGACTAACTAGAGCACTTGTTGTCCAAGTGAAGTAGGGTCAGCTGACACCTTCTCTGCATGCTCTCAGCACTCACTCTGCCTGGGACATTGATGGTTTCCTCCTGCAGGCACCTGAGACTCTCCACTTGATGGTTTTCTCTGGGCATGGGAGGCTGTGTGGGACTGGCTAGAAGCACTCACAAGTTAAGGACCCCTGCACTAAGGGGTGCAGCCCCTTGGTGAGATGATTGACAGTAAACACCTGGCTTCCTCACTGCTTAAGTGGGACAAATGTGAAGCATATTCCACCAATCTCTCTGAGGGTCCCCAGCAGAACTGGGTCTCTGTTGCTCACAGCGACACCCCTTGTTGACTCTCCTTTTCCTGCCCCACTTCCTCACTCTCCTGCTACTACTTCTTGGGACCATCTCCCAAACAATCTCCACTAAAATCCATGTCTCAGGTTCAGCTTCTTGGGACCTCAGTTTCAGACCTGTGGGAAAATCCATTGCTACATTGCTTATTTTCTCTCCCATAGACTGACTTTTCAGATACTTTGACTTTTTGCTGAATTTTAAAACCTATAGTATTGACATAGCCAGTCGCCAGGTATTGACTGAGGTGTTTTCTTTTAATACCTTGTAGGTATTCAGAACAACATTTCCAGCTGGCCATGGTGGCTCACACCTGTAGTCCTAGCACTTTGGGAAGCTGAGGGGTGGATTGCTTGAGCTTAGGAGTTCAAGACCAGCCTGAGCAAGAGTGAGACCCCCCATCTCCACTAAAAATAATTAAAAAAAAAAACTAGCTGGGCATCGTGGTGGGCACCTGTAGTCCCAGCTACTTGACAGGCTGAGGCAAGAGATTGCTTGAGCCCAAGAGTTTGAGGTTGCTGTGAACTA
Organism: Nycticebus coucang; assembly: GCF_027406575.1. Taxonomy (NCBI): domain Eukaryota; kingdom Metazoa; phylum Chordata; class Mammalia; order Primates; family Lorisidae; genus Nycticebus; species Nycticebus coucang. The sequence continues at coordinate 34,098,907 of NC_069800.1, read as the reverse complement.
TGATGATGCCATGGGACTCTAGCCAGGGCTACAGAGTGAGACTCTGTCTCAAAAAACAAAACCAAAACCAAAAACCCCTTCATTTATAAATCCCTTATTAATTTTATGTTCACAAGTGAGTTTATCTCTGGGTTTAAGAGCTTTGGAGCTGTGACTCACAAATGTGGAGGAGGTGGCTGAAGATTCGAGTTGGTAGTTCCTCAGGAGAGGGTGCAAGTCAAAAGAACCTCAGGAGGAGTGGCCCAAGGGGAAGCAAGGGAATGAGGAGAGAGTGGGGTTAACAAAGCCAAAAAAGATCTTTGCAAACAGAGTATGCCAGTCCACCACATACAATAGCCTTTCTCAAGTTCGTGAAGCTCAATGAATCGTGAGGTGCCAGGGGCCTGGTGAGGTCCAGCACTCAGTCATCTGCTTTTCCCTGAGCTCAGAATGTGTGTGGCAGCTGCACGTCTTTCCACTGTCACTTGACTCTCCGCAATCATGTGAACCTTTGGTGATCACTTTCCTTTGTCTTTTATTGGACATTTTTGGATAAGTTTTTAGCATTTTGACTTGTTTCTTAGGTGGATCCTTGTCTTTTACTCCTTGCACAGGGCCATCAGTGTTTAATGGGCATGAATGTCTTCATCCTCATTTTCCCTCTTACCCTGTTTTTTTTAGACTCAGGTTCACCTAATATGCCTTTGATTCTGTCTGGCAGAGTCTTCTATACAGAGGGGACTAGAGTTGCTAATAAGCATTATGGTTATGGGGCATGGGGTTATATGTGTGTATGTGTGTGTGCAAGAATTAAACCTTAAATAATTATAGGAGGAACTTGGGAACCAAAGATCCAGAAAGAGAGTTGAGGAATCAGAAGAGTCACTAGCTGGTCAATTTGAGAAACTGAGCACATCCAGCTTCTGAAGCTGAACTGTGAAGAGGAAGCTTGCCTCAGGGAAGCTGTGTCTCTGGGAAGCCCCCACCTGTGTGGTCTTCTGCCAAGCATCTGGGGTGAGCCAGGGAGTGCTGTTAGTCAGCAGGCCAGCAACAGGTCAAAGAGCTGGAAGCTGAGTAGGAAGGATGGGAGCAATATGGAATCTTCTGGCATCTCTGTATCCAGTTACCACCACATGTGACCAGGACCTTCAGAGAGCAATGGCCATTGCTAACTCCTACCATTTAATTGTATGCACAATTTTCTCTGGCCAACTCTATAATTAGAACCATATAGAGAAGGGGATTCTGGGAGGGAAAGCTCCCCCATTTAACAAAGTTGACCTGGTATAAACTACCACAGAGATATAAAGTCAATTGTTCAAGCAAGTCTTGTATAACCATGAGAACAGAGCTTTTCAAAAAAGTGTTGATTGAAAGAGAAAGAAGAGAAATAGAATGAGACCTCCTCAGAAAAAATGTACCTATAAAAATGACACAAACAAATGGAAAAACATCCCTGTCTCATGGATCGCTAGTATCAACATCATTAAAATGTTCGTACTGCCCAAAGTGATTTACAGATTCGACACAATCCTCATCAAAATACTGGTGTCTTATTTCACAAATCTTGGAAAAATAATCCTAAACTTCATTTGGAACCAAAAACAATCCTGAATCACCAAAGCAATCTTAAGAAGAACAAATCTGGAGGCATCAGGTTACCTGACTTCAAATTACAGAGAACCCAGAAACAAAACTACCTACCTACAAGTAACCAATTTTTGACAAAGCAGACAATAACATATTCTGGGAAAAGGAAGCCCTTTTCGACAAGTGGTGCTGGATTGGATAGCCAAATGCAGAAGAGTGAAACAGGATCCCCATCTCTTGCCACATACAAAAATTAATTCAAGACGGATTGCAGACTTAAATGTAAGCCATGGAACCATAAAAATTATAGAATAAAATAGGAGAAAAAGTCTTTTAGACATTAGCTTAGGCGAAGAATTTGTGACTAAGACCCCAGAAGCAATTATAACAACAAGAAAAAATAAATAAATGGGACAATTAAATTAGAAAGCTTCTGCACAGCAAAAGAAATAATCAACAGAGCATAAATAACCTACAGAATGGGATAAAATATTCACAAACTGTACATCTGATAAAGGACTGATATCCAGAATCTACAAAGAACTTAAGCAAATCAATAAGAAAAAACAAGCAATCTCATCAAAAAGTAGAAAAAAGATATAAACAGAAGTTTTTTGAAAGAAGATAGACAAATAGCCAACAGACATAGGAAGAAATGCTCAACATCATCAATTATCAAGGAAATGCAAATTAAAACTATAATGAGATATCACCTTATCACTCTCAGAATGGCCTATATTAAAAATGTCAAAAAACAAGAGATGCTAGTGTGAATGCAGAGAGAAAGGAATGCTTATACATTATTGGTGAGACTACAAATTAGTACAACCCCTATAGAAATGAGTATGAGGATACGTCATGTAACTAAATGTAGACCGGTATGGTTCAATCTAGCAATCCCACTACTGGGTATCTACCAAATGAAACCAAGTCATTTTACCCAGCCTCGGGTATTTCTTTATATTGCTAGTAACACAAATGGACTAAGACCCACAGAGTTAATGCAGCAAAATCTGCCACAGTCTGAATTATTCTCCCTTCACTCTTTATTTTATTAACTTTTTTTTTTTTTTTTTGTAGAGACAGAGTCTCACTTTACTGCCTGCGGTAGAGTGCCGTGGCATCACACGGCTCACAGCAACCTCCAGCTCTTGGGCTTATGTGATTCTCTTGCCTCAGCCTTCCGAGCAGCTGGGACTACAGGTGCCTGCCACAACGCCTGGCTATTTTTTGTTTTGTTGCAGTTTGGCCGGGGCTGGGTTTGAACCCACCACCCTCGGTATATGGGGCCAGGGCCTTACTCACTGAGCCACAGGCGCCGCCCTATTTTATTAACTTTTTTCTTTTTTTTTTTTTTTTTTGGCCGGGGCTGGGTTTGAACCCGCCACCTCCGGCATATGGGACCAGCGCCCTACTCCTTGAGCCACAGGCGCCGCCCATATTTTATTAACTTTTATTTATCCTTTGTCTCAAGTGATACTACTTCCTTGGAAGTACTAAGTATAGTTTCTTAGTACTTAGCACTTCCTTGGAGTGCTTCCTTCCTAAGTACTCTGAGGAAGTACTTAGTACTAAAAAACTATTCTTTCTTATTAATACACCCAGTGTAATTTGCAATTGTAGTTTTACTTTTATGCTTATTTGTTAAGCATAAAAGTACCTCTGGCAGAGGTCCTCAAACTTTTTAAGCAGGGGGCCAGTTCACTGTCCTTCAGGATGTTGGAGGGCTGGATTATAGTTTTTTAAAAAAAACTATGAACAAATTCCTATGCACACTGCACGTATCTTATTTTGAAGCAAAAAAACAAAACAGGAACAAATACAATCACACCGCCACATGTGGCCTGCGGGCCGTAGTTTGAGGACCCCTGGGACTGTTAAGTCCATGACAGTTAACTCCTGTTAATTCCTGAATATACCAATACCAACACAAGGCCTGTATATAGTAAGTGTTTAATAAATATGAGTTGTTGTTTATTGAAGAAGTATAACTCCAATTGTAAGAACATTATTTGGCCATTAAAAATTTTGATTTTGAGGAATTTTCAGTGATGTTATATAATTATTTTCCAAAATGTGTTAACAAAGGTGAATACATGCATACAAAAATACTTAAAAATGGCTAAGTGCAGTGGCACACACCTGTAATCCTAGCACTTGGGAAGCTGAGGCAGGTGGATTACCTAAGCTCATGGGTTAGAGACCAGCCTGAGCCAGAGTGAGACCTCATGATCTCTACAAATAACTGGGCATTGTGGTGGGCATCTGTAGACCCAGCTACTTGGGAGACACCAAGAGTTTGAGGTTGCTGTGAGCTATGATGCCATAGCAGTCTACCAAGGGCAACAAAGTAAGACTCTGTCTCAAAAAAAAAAAAAAAAAAAAAACCCTCAAAAAAATGCACCAAAGTATTTGTAATTTTTGTCTCTATGTGGAGGCATTATAGTTTATCTTTTTTATTTTTTATAATTTTATTTATTTTACATATTTCTTTCAACATAATAGCAATATCTTATTTTTCTAATCAGAAAACATGATAAAAGTTATTAGAGACAGAGATTATGAGTTAATTGTGCTTTTCTTAGTGATATAATGAGAAGACTCTAAACAGCATCAGAAATCAGGACAAAGCCTGGGCAGGTGGCCAGAACATTCTGTGTTGGATATAGCTGCTCTTGGGTTTCCCTGTTCTCAGAGCTCCCCAGGGTCTGTTCCCAGCCTACAAGGAGGGTGTCTGACATACATAGGTCACTATGAAAGTTTTGAGACTGACTTTATCATGGTCCATTATTTCACTTCCCAGAACCACAATTGATAACATCCTTTCTGATTCACCCATCCAAGTTTCAACTTGCCTGGCTTATCAGTGTTGTTGGGAGGGCTTCATTTGTTTCTGCCATATGATTTTTATGTTTCTTGATTTTTATCTATGTCAAAACTGAAATTTGTACTGATCCATATACAAGAGAGAATAGACTCAAGAGGAAGGAGTGCTCCCCCAGGGCTGGGATGACTGAGAAGATGAGTAGCTGAGTGAGACCAGTAAAGTGGGAAGTTTAGGCCCAGCCTATCTCGAAGCGTGGCCTGGGTGGACAGTCCCAGGAAAGACGAGAGATGAGACTGTCCATGGCAATTTCATAAGACCACGAGTGTGAACCAAATGAGCACCCTGATTGGCTTTTTGGATTCCATAGGCCAGAGGTTTCTATTCTGTGTTCCCAGGGTCCCACAGGGATGTCTCTTTGGGAACAAGGGAGGGCAGGTGGGAAGCTGGAAGGGACACCCATGCTTTGATTTCAACCCAAGCAGGTCCTCTATTGTCTGTCTCCACTAGAGAATCCCATTGCTATAAGGGGGAGGGGCTTATAATCAGTGACAATGATGGGCAGCCACCAGAGACTTTCGAGTTGGGAATGACTTGTTCAACACGAAGCTATTATGTTCATAAGGTCCAGTGGGCCAGGTTGCAAGGCCAGGAGCCATGAAGAGAGATGGGAAGACAGGAGGCTGTTTTGGCAATGGGTGAATAATTTAATGATAATTACAATAATAACAATAATGGTTATTGAGCCAGGTGCTTTATCTGTATCAACTCATTCTTCCCCCACAATAACCCCATGAAATAAGTACCATTATTGTCTTCACTTTGTGGCTGAGGGAACTGAGGCACAGAGGTAGTAAATAACTCATAGAAAATCACACAGCCAGAAAGAGGAGAAGCCAGGGTGTGAGCCCAGGCAGGCTAAGCCTTGCCCAGTGGGAGATTGAGGAGCAAAGACCCATCTGGCTGAATAGATCAGCATGACCTTCCTTCATTACACCCACTGTTGTTCCATCTCTTAATCGATTCATGTCTAGTGGATTCAGGATATTAGTCAGACAAACAAGCTCCCAGGACCTGAGGAAAAATGGGATGGGTGTGAGGGGAGCAGGGATCAAAATTCATGCTGAAATATTGAGTCTGAAATTCTGAGAGGCACTGACATTGAAGGGTTTGGGGAAGTCAGGAGGAGGAGATGCTGAGTGGAGTGTGGTCACTTTGGGCTGGTGAAGGTACCCAAGGCACAAGTGGAATCAATGACATTATAACACCAACCACTAGCTTGGAGCAGTGCATCTGGATGTTTAGCATGAGTCAGAATCCTCTGGAGGACATATTAAACCAAAGAGCCTAAGCTTCATCCCCAGAGAATCTGACTCAGTAGAATTTTCATTTCCAACAAGCTCCCAGGTGAAGCCAACACTGCTGGCCTATGAACTATGCCTGGAGGAGAAACATTTTGCATCTCACAGCCTGGAAAGCACTTCCATATACCCAATATCATGAATTCTTCTTAAACACTCTCTGTGTTATATTTTTGTGACATTAACGTTCTGAGAAATACACATGAAAACTCATTTCCTCTTGTTTCTATCTGATGCCCTTTGCTTTAGTCATCAAAACCCCTTGATAGCTGTTTTACATCTGTGTCTTCACATAAATTGTTCCCACAGTCTGCTATTCGCTCCTTATTCTGCTTCCAAATTTAGGTGGTTTCTTTTCTTTCTTAAAAATTTACCTTCCTTAGGAAGCCTCCTCTGAGCTCCGATCTTTTTTGGTTGCCCCTACCATATCCTACCCTCATCTGCCATGCACTCAGCATGTGGCACTATACCATTAATTATTTGTCTTTCTCCCTCACTTTCATCATAGACTTTATATCATCCAGTGCCTGGAACAGTGCTTGGAATATGGTAAATGCTCAATAAGTATGTTATGAATTAAAGTAAATGAATGACTAAGACAACTTCTCCATCAGAACTACCATCACGTGTATCTCTTTCATGGTGTTTTCTTTTTTAAAAATTTATTTTTATTTTCTAGAGCTGAGGTCTCACTATGTTGCCTATGCTGATCTCGAGCTCCCAGCTTCAAGTGATCCTCCTGCGTCAGCTTCCTAAGTAGCTGGGACTACAGGCAGAAGCCACCATACCAGATTCACTTCACATTCTTAATAGCACAATGTAATTTTAAAAAGCAGGAAAATGTACTTCATCTTGGATTCTAATGCCTATCAATTGCTGTACAGAGGGGATTTTGAGGCCATAACTGGGCTCAGTAGAAAATAACAAATGATCAATTAAGATTATGGGCAAATGGCTGGTGGGAATGAAAATTAATACATTCCTTTTGGAAAGATGTTTGGAGAACACTTAGATATCTAAAAATAGACCTGCTATTCAATCCTACAATTCCTCTACTAGGTATATACCCAGAAGACAAAAAAATCACATTATAACAAAGATATTTGTACCAGAATGTTTATTGCAGCCCAATTCATAATTGCTAAGTCATGGAAAAAGCCCAAGTGCCCATCCATCCATGAATGGATCAATAAATTGTGGTATATGTACACCATGGAATATTACGCAGCCTTAAAGAAACCTCTTTCATGTTTACATAGATGGAGCTGGAACATATTCTTCTTAGTAAGTATCTCAAGAATGGAGGAAAAAGTATCCAGTGTACTCAGTCCTACTATGAAACTAATTTATAGCTTTCATATGAAAGCTATAACCCAGTTATAACCTAAGAATATGGGGAAGAGGGGGAGGGAGGGGAGAGAGGGGGAAGATGGGCAGAGGGAGGGTGATTGGTGGGATTACACCTACAGTGCATCTTACAAGGGTACATGTGATACTTACTAAATGTAGAATATAAATGTCTTAATGCAATAACTAAGCAAAGGAAGGCTATGTAAACCAGCGTGATGAAAATGTCAAATGGTATATAAAACCAGTGTATGGTGCCCCATGATTGCATTAATGTACACAGCTATTATTTAATAAAAAAAAAAGATTATGGGCAAATGGCCAGGCATGGGGGCTCATACCTATACTCCAAGCACTCTGGGAGGCCTAGAAAGGTAGACTGCTTAAGTTCAGGAGTTCAAGACCAGCCTGAACAAGAGCTAGACCCCATCTCTAATTTTTCTACTAAAAATAGAAAAATTAGCCTGTGTTGTGGCAGACTCCTGTAGTCCCAGCTACATGAGAGGCTGAGGCAGTAGTATTGCTTGAATCCAAGAGTCTGAGGTTGCTGTGAACTAGGCTAATGCCACAGCATTCTAAACTGGAAAAACAGAGTGAGACTCTGTCTCAAAAAACAAAACAAAACAAACAAACAAACAAACACCACACACACACACAAAAAAAAAAAGAAAGAAAAGAAAAAGAAAGAAAAAGATTATGGGCAAAAGTGTAGGTTGGGGGGGGGACATAGTGCCATATACACGTCACTCCTACTTTAGAGTGAACTGATTCTCCTCTCCTGTCCATGCTAATCATGTCCATGTTTGGATAAAAGTCAAGGCTTAATGTATAACTGGGCATGGTACATTTTTCAGGAGTTATGAGAAGGCAACAAGGTGGGGTTGGGGTAACCAGGAAGGGCTCTCTGGTGGGGGTAGCCTCAGCAAAGTGTACTCTCAGCCTCTAGGCTAGCTGCTCAGGTGCTCAAAACTGATTCTCCTTGGATGGAAATCAGGTTGGCAGAAGAAACTTAGGGTACATTGACCTAATGCAAAGCAACCAGCATGTAACAGTTTCTTCCCTATTGCTTGAATTTCCCAGGATACAGAGGCTCAGATTGGGTAGCTTGGCCCTAGGGAAAGTTAACAAATCTTGGCACATTTTTGGACCAGGAGACGTTTCCAAATAAAGACCTGCATATCCTGACTGGTTGTCAAATGGAATTAGTAGAATTTTGAGTTCAGCCTGTTTTTCATTTGAGTTACCCCACATAGGAAATGTTCTGGCACCACAGGGAGTGCCAAGGGCCAGGACAGGACCAAAAGAGCAGAGTGGTGGGAAGTACAGATGCTTCTCAACTTACAACAGGGCCTGACAAACCGCTCACAAGGTGAAAGTATCTTAGGTTGAAAATGCATTTAATATGCCTACTGAACATCATAGTTTAGCCTATCCTACCTTAAAGGTGCTCAGAACCTTATGTTAACCTACAGTTGGACAGAATTATCTGGCAACACTGTCCAGCATTGGTTGTTACCCTTGTGATTTTGTGGCCGATTGGGAGCTGCAACTCGCTGCATGGAGAGCGTATCATATCCCATATTACTAGTCTGGGAAAAGATCAAAATTTGAAGTATGGTTTCTGTTAGTACCACTGTAAAGTTGAAAAATCCTAAGTCAAACCATCATAAGTAGGGGGCTGTCTGAACAATCAAGGCTACATGGGGTGAACAGATGCAGACTCCTGGGAGCTCAACTTCTTCTGAGGAGGTTTCTAACTGAGTTTGCTTTTTATTTCTGGTAGGCTGCAATTAAAATTCTAAGTGGATCAGTTACTCTTGCTAGATAAAAGATTTTCCACCTCTTGCCTGACTAGGGTCCCAATTGTATTCTCTTAAAAATCTAGTGGTGGGGACATTAAAGACTTCAGAACAAATTTGAGAAAGGGATTCTTTTTTCAAACTCTAGACCAGTGTTTTCAACATTTTTAAATCTCATGGCACACTTGAACTTATAGATAAATTTATGTGGCACACTTAAAGTATGTTTATCAAAAAAAAAGTAAAGAAAAACAAGAATATACTTACTGTGCTTTGAACTTCCTTTGAAAATGATTTAATTAGTGATATTTAAAAATTTTTGCAGCACACCTAAGATCCTTTTATTGGTGTGCTGCAGCACATGGCTGAAAATCATTGCTCTAGAGCAGTGGTTCTCAACTTTCCTAATGCCATGGACCTTTAATACAGTTCCGGTGGGTCGCAACCCACAGGTTGAGAACTGCTGCTCTAGACCATGTGATATGGGAAATGTCATCGTAGGTTCAACCTTGAAGTCTCTGCAGCCTAGATGTCCCTCAACAGATGCCCAACCCAACCCCCAAATACAGCTATAATGGGTGAGTCAGCAAGAGTCTTTCCCATTTTTCTAGATTAGTTCTAGCTAGTATGTAAGGAAATATGTCTCAGCATCCAGGGCATCTTTGATAGATCTTTGTTGTATGTCTCCCCACAAATATTTGATATTAGAGGACATAGGTCAGCAGAACAATGTCATCCAAATCTGCACATCTAAGTGAAGGTCACTGTGGATCTTTGGGGTAGCACTGGGTGGAGGCAATATTATGAACTAGGAGAGGCATTAACACAGAATGTTTCATGAATATAAATAGGTGTTCCACTTATGGAATTTATCAAAGAGGATGGCCATTTGTCACTCAGGGATGTCGAGGCTCCTGAAAGAAAATGATACAAATAATAGCATTCTACTAGATTAGAATGCTATTCTAGTTTTGGAAATTTCATATGCGCTGGCCCCTTTTGGGACTCACAGTTTTATTTTTTATTTATTTTTATTTTTTTAGAGACAGAGTCTTACTTTGTTGCCCTCGGTAGAGCGCTGTGGCATCACAGCTCACAGAAACCTCCACCTCATGGGCTTAGGCGATTCTCTTGCCTCAGCCTCCCGAATAGCTGGGACTACAGACGTTCGCCATAATGCCCAGCTGTTTTTTGTTGCACTTTGGTCAGGGCCGAGTTCGAACCCGCCACCCTTGGTATATGGGGCCGGCACCCTACTCACTGAGCCACAGGCGCTGCCCAGGACTCACAGTTTTATCAAAAGCTCCAAGATTTCTTATAGTAAGGGACATTTATCTTCATTTGGCAATTTGGCTCACCTTCGTTTTGTCCTGATTACTGAGTAGATTGAAAGTCTCTTGAGGGAAAGAATTATAAGTTTGAACCAATGCACATTGGTACCCAGCACACACTCCAAATTTCTGAGATATTGGAAATATTGGAAATTTTTAAAGATCACTGATTAAATTATTTTCAAAGGACAGCTCCCTTGGAGTGTCCAAGATACAGCCTTCTCTCTCAAACAGGTCCTCTCATAGATGAAGTCCTAAGATACCACCCTTTATATTGTCATGCCCTGGGCATCAGGCCCTGCTTTTCAGGCCTGGGAAATATGAAAGGAAAGCTATTTCAAGAAAGAGGTCAGTCAGGATGCCTGAAGAAGATGAGTTACCATGGTGACAAGATAAGACTTTATCCCTTTGAAAACTAATAGCATTGTGTTGTTGTTGTTGTTCTTATAGGAAAATGATTCAGTGGGTAGAGAAGGCAGCTGTCTGTGGCTTTTGTCAGCCACAGTCCTTACCCCATGGGTGTTTGTGCACGTGTCAGATGATCCTGAATTGGACAAAGTGCTACACCAAACCCAGTAAACAGGGCTAGGAGTTGAACTCCTGGAACCACTGCTACCTGGTCATAACTTGTGGCCTTAGGCAAGTTGCATGATTTCCTCCAGGTTCAGTTTCACTATTTATTAAATGCAAAGCTGAAAATTTGGAGCAGTTTTGGCCAGATTCCAGTGCTACATCATTCATTTATAATCCAAGCAAAGTTTATTTGGTTTGATTCCTCCCCTCCTCCCCGCCACCCCCGAAATCATCAAGTTCATTATGAAATGGAAATGCGAAAGGCCTAGAATATCCAAGGCAATCTCGAAAGGGGAGAGCAAAGTGGAGAATATATATTACATTTTCCTTTATCTTAATATTCGAGACTAACTATTAAAGCTGTAATAATCAAGACTATATGGTAGTGGAGTGTGAATAGACAAATTAATCTATGGAATAGAAGAATGAGCCTGGAAATATATCCTCACTTATATAATCATTTAACTTGCAACAAAGGCATAAAAGCAATCATTCTTTAAACTGCATTGATGTGCAGTGGCTTCAGCCAGAAGTCCATTACTCATAAATGAGGAAGCTGTGTGGGCTCTTGGGTTCTTTCTGAGTCTAGATGATAGAGGAAGAGTAGACTCCCAGGAAAAATGCTCAAGATCCAGAAGTAAATGCTCAAATTCTAGTTGAGATGGTGGGTTTTGAGGATTACAGGTCCAGCCAGGTTACATAGCTGAGCTGGTCACAGTGGACCACAGAAAAAGGGAAATAAAAGGAGAAGGTACAGCTTGGCCCCTGAGCAGCCTTTGAGAATAATGGGGGTGACCTGGTGCACACTCCAGAAAACAGCAAGAAAAATATCCCTCTGAGGAAGCCCACAAGTGTGGGGGAGTGCTAAGTGGCAGTTACAGACCCAAGTTCTTATTGAGGGTTTGCTACTCTGTGACCTTGGGCCACTGCTGGGCCTATACCTCTCTGTTGGAAAAATAAGGGACTTAGGTTCATCATTTGGGGTTTTTGTTTTTGTTTCTGAGACACAGTCTCATTCTGTGCTCTGGGTAGAGTGCTGTGGTGTCATAGCTCACAGCAACCTCAGTCTCTTGAGCTCAAGTGATCCCCTTGTCTCAGCCTCCCAAGCAGCTGGGACTACAGGCACCTGCCACAATGCCTGATTAGTTTTTCTATTTTTAGTAGAGACAGGGTCTGGCTCTTGCTCATGCTGGTCTTGAACTCCTGAGCTCAGGTGATCCACCTGCCTTGGTCTCCTAGAGTGTTAGTGAGCCACCACATTCAGCCTAATTGTGAGTTTTCATTGATTTTTAACCTAACATCACATTTCATTAATTAAATACTTTTAACAACTCACCCTTTTATATCTCTTCCTCCCTCCCTTCTCCTCCCCACCATAGGCATTTTTTTCTACTGCGTTGAGTGTGTATCTTTTGTTTAAATGTCTTCTTGCAGATATGTATTGCTGTGTGGAAGTCACCATAGTCCACACAAATGTTACTGTTAGTATATATCTCAGTCTGTCTTAACGTCTCCCTCAGCACTGTGTTTTTGAGGTTGTCATATACACATGTAGCCTGTTGAGTCTAGCTCCAATCAGTGGTTGACAAACTAATTGGCAGAATCAGAACAGAACCCTGGGAATTCCACTTGGCACCTTGTAAAGCAGCGCAGGGGAGGAGATGTGGAGGGCAGTGTTGCCCATCACACCTGCTTTATTTTATCCACTTCCACTTTTATCTGTTTTATGCACTGAGCCTATGTTTACCTGGGATTTTTCTTCCACTGCTAAAATCCCTGGCCTAAATAAGAGCTGGAGTTCTTCTCAGCTCCACAATCACCAGCTGTGCACATGGAGTGGATTATGCAGATACAGAAACCAAAGACTCAGCTCAGCAGTAGCAGGTCCAGCGCAGGCCAGGAAGTTGTTCACTTCCTATCACTCTTCGCGTTTCCTGCCCAGCTATTTTAGGCCCCCTTCTAACTGGCTATGAACTGGTTGAAATCATGCTCAGAGCTTGCACAGGAGCCTGACTGATGGAGCATGAGTGACTTCATGGGTCACCTACCAATGACATAGATCAGAACTTACAGTGAACTGATAGAAGAACTCAGAGAAATTGCTGTTACTTGTTATAAGCCAGGAGAGGATGATTCCATCAGCCTGGGACCTTTTCTGCTGATATTCGACCCTAGCAAAGCCTCAGATCTCAGACATTGTCATTGTCATGAAATGTCAAACCGTCGAAAAAAGCTAAGAGCTTATTAAGCATCTGGGAACTTCAAGAAGAAACCAATGTCTGACATAGCATGCAGCCAATGCAAGACTCAAGTGTGTCCTGCCATGATGGAGGTTGTCATTGTTCTAATCAAGCCTTCTCTATGGATCCCCATAAGGTTTGTCCACCATCCCTGCCCCACCCCCAGCTCTTGTGTGCTTTGCTCCTAATGGCCTAGACCTATGACTTTCTTCAAAGAACTGAACCAACCTCTGGAACCACTCTGCCTAGACTTCGTAAGAGCTTGAAATGCTGGAAATTACATCCCTTTAGACCCAAAGATGGATGGGCTGGGACTCTGAAGCTTTGGCCTCAAGGGCTGACTTGCAGGCCAGGTCAGACAAAGACTGGGCACTTCCCCATTGAGATCACATCCTTGCTTGGCTTCTTCCCCTTTGCTGTTCTGCACACTCCACTCCCTCCCTGGTCTGATGTGGAGGCACTTCCTTCATAAATCACCTGCTCCAGTACTGTTGTCTCGGAGAAGCTTTCTGGAGAACCTGCCCCAGGACATTTGCCCCTGCTAGGCACAATGCAAAGGAAAGAAAACTCCTGCCTCAGTGCAACTGTCCTTTGAGGGATGTGATCCCCACAAAACGCAGTTTAGAAAAATATGTCTTAAATAGTAACAAGTGATAAAACGTGTTGAGGTCCAGCTATACCCCCATCTCTATGGTGCCGGGCCAGAGTAATGTTCATGCTAAGGAAAGTGAACAGAGGTAGTGGGGAGATGACAGCAATCACTTCCCAAAGAGCTGGCTTTTGAGTCTTCAGCAGAGTGCACGAAGTTTGGTGTTATGTTGGCAGTAACACTGAATACACACTGCATTCCCTTCTTTTAATCTAGAATTCTGCTCAGAAGCAGGTTCAAGGGCTGAAAAGAGACACTTCATCAGGGACCTGCCTGCTCTTTTCACTGAGACATTATTTAGGATGGGAGCTGCCCTGCAGAGTTGCTTCTTATGAATTGTTTGCATCTAGACCAGAGTCCACCCACTTAGATAATCAACTTTTCCCCCACCCCCACAGCCTTGTGGTTTAAATTCTCCCTGGGAGATAAGGACGTGACATGAGATGTGTTACCCAGGGGGGTGTGGAAAATGCCTTCAGAAAATAGTTTTATTTCTGAAGAAACAGTCCCACTTCATTTTCAATTCACTATATGTTGGTTGACTCACTTGTTCATTCACTCAGCAATCATTTCTACATACCTACTGTGCACCAGGCATTGACCTTACCTCCACTCACTCACTATCTACTACTAATAAAGGAGGAGGTACATGATATTTTAGTTTAGCGTGATGAGGGCAATGATAGCCACCCGCGTGGGGCTCACGAGACTACAGAGAAGGGAACCCAATGCTAACTCACCTCTTCCTACCACACTCACTCGAGGCCAATCCTTATTGAGTTAAGTTATGTGTGAATTAGAGATCAAGGTTATTCTTTGTATGATCACAGAGAATTTTTTTTTTTTTTGCTGTGTACTTGACTGATTGACCATATGAAAACTCATTTGCCATAAGAAAAATCTCTTCTCTCATTGCCCAGATTTCCAGGGTAAAAAGAGAATGAAATCTTATGTAAACCATCTCCTTCATATAAATGTCAGGAGCTTTCAAGAAGCAGATTTATGTTCTGTATGCACGCTGTTGATTAGATTCCACGAGAAAAACAAAATGTTATATAGTACACACACAGGGAAGAGAAAGTCATCTTTTGCATTAGATCCCAAAGTGACATGTGGAAAAACCTAATCCTACTTTCTTTCTGAGTGTCATCACTGTAAATATCTCTGCAGCTGGTTTTATGAGCTTCTTGGCAATTGCATGACCTTTTCCATATCAAGCATGCAACTTTAAATGTTACTTCAGTAGGTTTGATCTCTCCTTTACATTTAGAAAGAAACCCCACTAATTCCATCTTGAAAAGCATTATTTTACACTCTTTCTGACTGGGAATGTGGGCCTCATTTAGTTTACTAGGGAGATTACTGCCTTACCTTTGAAAATCCCATTAATGCTTAAATGCCTTCAGCGATGGTTTTGAGGAAGTCAAATTGATTATCTTCAGTGAATAGATATAAACAGAGAAGAAGATTAAGGGCTCGGGGATGACCCTCAAGTTTCCAATTTGTTGACTGGGTGTGTGGTGGAGCCACCAAATTGAGAGGGAAGAGTCCAGAGTGAGAGCAATTTGGAGGTGCGAAAGATAAAGATGCCATTTTAGATCTGTTAATATGAGGTACCCAGGGGACATCTGAGTCAAAATGGCCAGTAACCATGAGTCTGCTGTGAGGGGTTCAAGACTGGAGAGATGGATCTGGCTGCCATCAGTGTCTGGTGGCAGGTAGACCTGAAGAGGCAGAGGGTCACTGTAGGAGATCCAGGGCAGGGGAGATGGCCTGGTCTTCAAGGGGCAGGCAGAGGTGAAGGAGCTTCCCAACAGAGAAGGCGGGGCCAGAGAGACCCAGTAAAGTGTTATCATATGGGAGGGAAGGGAATAGAATGGTTTAAGTGGGAAGTGCTATGGACAGAATATATTCTCCATCCCCCAGATTTATAAGTTGAATCTCTAATGCCCCATGTGATGGTATTTGGAGATGCTGTCTTTAGGATGTAATTAGTTTCAGATTAGGTCATGAGGGCAGGGTCCTTATGATGGGATTAATGCCCTTATAAGAAGCAAGACCAGGGTGGCAGCACCTGTGGCTCAAAGGAGTAGGGTGCTGGCCCCATATACGGAGGTGGTGGGTTCAAACTCAGCCTTGGCCAAAAACAGCAAAAAAAAAAAAAAAGAAGCAAGACCAGATCTCTCTCCTCTCCCTTTTTCTCTCTACCTGCCCCGCCATGTGAGGACAAAGCAAGAAGATGGCCATCTGCAGGCCAGGAAGATAGCCCTTATCCAGAACCCAGTAGGCTGGCACCTAGATCATGGAACTTCCCAGCCTCCAGAACTGTGAGAAATAAATTTCTGTTGGTTAAGCCACCAAGTCTGTGGCATTAAAAACAAACAAACAAACAAACAAAAACAAAACAAAAAAACAGTCCTAGTAGACTGAGACAGAGTTCTAAAGATGCAAAGACATCCACCAAGATTAGGAATGAGCACAGTATAGAGGTAACATGTGACTTTTGTGGAAGGGTAGATGGAATAAGTTGGCAGAGGCAGGGTCTGATTTTGTGCGTAAAGCAGCAGCAAGTCTTTTGGGCGGTGTAGACAAACAGGAAAGGAGAGAGAGAAAGAGGGCAGTCTGTTTAGGATCCAGCGTGTTTTAGAATCTGGGCAGAAGCTGCTGGTGGAGAAAGACAAATAGCATTAGGGAAAGAGAGTGACTGGCTGGTGGGGCTGGCCTTGTACAGGCAAAGGGGAGCGTGGTTGGGGATGAGACGAGTTATGAGAGTGTGAGGGTAGCAAGTTGGCATTCACATCTGATGACCTGTTGGTTGTTCTTCTCCATAAAATGGAATTAGGGTCATCTGCTGAGAGTGGGACACAGGGAAGGGTTGAGTAGGTGGTTTATGAAGGCAAAGGAAGTTAGGATAATTGTTGATAGAGGAGGGAGATGAATGCTCTCCCAGAAGATAAGTAACAGAACTTGAATTTATGGTTTTCTCCAGCAACCCTTGGCTTCAGAAGTGGAGAAAATGGCTTGACTATTGATCCTGGGTGGACATTTTGTGGAACAGGTAAGGCAGAAGGATATATGTACAAGAAACTTAGGGCCTGGTTAGAAAATAGTTCAACAAAAGTGTTCTGTCTTCAAAACAAAACAAAACAAAACAGAAAACAAGTCAGGATGCAGCTGAGATAGATACTAGGTACACAGGAGTAAAATAACATGTCAAGGGACGGAGATCTCTCCACCGTGGATGAAGGGGCATGGTGAGACCTATGGATGGGTGTGTGGATGGTCCATTAGTGCCAGTGCATGGGGAAGGGCAGTTTAAGGCTGGAGTGCAGCAAGGATTCAAAATTTGGCTCTGGAAATGAAAGGCTGAGACAAAGTAGAAATGCTAGAACAAAAGTGAGGAGGCAAACACAAAATGTGGGAACAGGCTGTCAGACGGGCCACCTCTCCAGATACTGGGACCTTCTAGAACAATGTCAAGTGGTCAGTGAGATGGGTAGCTTAAATTAACCAGAGACAGAGAAAGGTAGACACAGATGACGGGAACATCAAAGGAACAGGTGTTTTTACTGGATGGTAGAGGAGTAAAGGGGACCAGGAGAATGCCTAGTGGTGGTTGGGTGTGGAAATAAGAGCAGCTTATGATAAAGAAGCAGGCAGAGGAATCGAGGTCCTCAGGGAGAGTTCCTGTAGGTGGTTTAGGACACAAGGGGTTTGCCTGTAGTGTAAGGAAAGTTCCAGAGAGATAATAGGATGGAATAGGGATCAATGGGGGGGGCATCTATTGAGGGGATCCTGGATGAGAAAAAAAGTGAGGTCTGTAGAGAATGAAAGAGCCCAGTCTGGTCTGGGGGAGAGTTACCTTTTTATGGACTGCAAGCTTTACAGGGATGAGAGATATGATTGGAAGATTCTCACTTGCCTTGGCTCTGGGACAAGCCATTTTAGTTCAGATGTCCCTGAGGGATAGGTTATAAAGCCTCAGGAGAGGCAAGGTCCCCCTCAGAACATCACTTGCTCAGAACAGTGAAGACATTAACTCCTCTCACCCACCATGAGTCTGAAATGCTGTCCCTTGAGTAACTCTCACAACAGTCTGGTAGCTTATGCCACTCAGCGATGATGAACCTCAGGCTGCGATACCTCAGCAGCAATTAATGCCCAAAGTAAGGAAATGGGGAGTGAGTAAGGAAGAGGGGGCCCAGGAGAAAAAGCTGGGCATTCCCACAGTTTTGCTGAGGCTTCACCATGGATACATTCATCTGAGAAGTCTTGGAATAGAACATAGGACATGGGGTGGCGTCTGTGGCTCACAGAGTAGTGCACTGGCCCCATATATTGGAGGTGGCAGGTTCAAACCCGGCCCTGGCCCAAAACTGCAAAATAAATAAATAAATAAATAAATAAAAAGAATATAGGACAAATATAGGGATTGGGTCTGGCCTATCTTTAAAGCCTGTGTCTACCACTTACCAGGAGCAAATTCTTGACTTTTAGAGGCTGTTTTGTCATGTGTGTGAAGTGGGGCTGTTTTCAGGGATAAATTAATGCATTCATAGTTTCTAGCTAATGGTAGTTATAAAATTAAAGAATTCTCTTTGTCATGATCGTTCCTTGCTACCCAGATATAACTTGCCTATGAAGCCTTGCATAGCTACCTGGATTTTACCCAGACTTATTCACAGAGGTCTCAGTTCACTTCTCTGCCAGTCTACAAAATGACTTGAGAGAAGATGTCTGCAGTGAATACCTTCAAAAAAACATTTGCTGCCTTTTGTGTTTCCTGCTCATTGGCCTCCCTCAGGGCCTGGGAGGTGTATGTGGGATTTAATGAACCACTGCACTTCACAGGATTTAGCTTGCACTATAAATAGGACCTACATTTCAGTGGTGGGATTTATAAACTGCAGCTGGTAGTCTGCAAGAGGACTGGCTGGCCCATAGGATTTGTCTAAACCCCCAAGTGAGTGAGTGAGTAAAAATAGACACCCAAGGAACCTGTCTGGCCCAGGAAACATTAATCAGTTCATTGGAGCCTTGTCCAAACTTGTGCCCTGGGGGCTGGGCAGAAGCTGATATGAGTGGAGCATTTTAGGATTAGGAAGTGACCTGGTGCCAGAAATGGGAGTGGCATTCCCCAGCAATCAGCTTTCCTGATCCTGGGCAGGAACAGAGGAAAGGGGTTTCCTACCACGGAGGCTATTGGCTCAAAACAATCTCCGAAACCAAAAGCTCACCAAGATCAAATGTGGCTAGACGTGGAGGTCTAAATCTTAAGAAAACATACTTACGGGAAGAATACAAGGTTCATTCATCAAGTCCAGCAGTTAGGTCCAGGGCTCCTGGAGCTGGGAGACCAGACCTAGGTCTCAGTCTTTCCTCAGTGTGGAGAGACTTGGAGAGCTGTCATCCCTCCAGGGAGGCCCAGTCTGGACATAGACACAGGAAGTGTTCTAGTCCCTTCCTGCTGCTATAATATAAAATACTTCAGACTGCATAATTTATAAATAATAGAAATTTGTTTTTCATAGTTCTGTTGGCTCAGAAGTCCAACATCAGGTTCAGTGTCTTGGGCTGACTCTCTCTGCTTCCAAGGTGACTCCTTGTTACTGCATCTTCCTGAGGGGGCAAATGTTGTCTTTAGTTACTGGAAGCTGGAGGCACTAATCCCATTTGTGAGAGTACAGCCCTCCTGATCTAATCACTTCCCAGTGGTTCCCTACTTCTAAACCCATCACTCTGGTGATTAAGTTTCAACATATGAATTTTGGAGGCATATATGCATTCAAGTAATAGGAAGAATTTTGGAGAAAGGCAACGTGGGGCCCACCCTTGCCCCATAAGTTGCCCACAACAACCAAACCACCCCTTTGGGCAGCTCTTAGAATCAGGAAGGAGAGGAGGAGAGACAACGGTTCAAGCTCTGAGAACCCAACTGCTGCTTTGTCCACAGCAGGCAGGACAAGAGAGGAGAATACCACCAGATCACAGAAGAGAGGATCTTAGACAAGCACCCCCAGAGAGATGGGCTGACATAGACCACCTAGCTCTTCTTAGGTAAGGTGGCTGCTCCTGATAAAGGTAAAAGGATCTTTTCCTCAGCCCATCCAGGGATCTATCACCTTGAGAAATTAATTTCCTTAGTACTAGGCATGGTAGAGCCAAAGTGAGGAGTGATAACTCTACCTAGGAAAATTGCATGCATAAATTGATCAATAATCTCCTTGTAGAGGAAATGAAACCTAAGGTGGCTTGAATAGTATAATGGGATGGGAGCTATTAGTGGGCACAAAAATATCTGGAACACAAGGCCTGATTTATCATTGGCACTACATGAATGTTTTTGACTAGGCATTGCAATTTATGTAATGAAGGGTTTTCTATCTATCTTTTTTTCTTCTTCTCATTTTCTATTCTTGGTCTGTTCACATGAAATATTTAACTTGAATCCTTGGTCTAAAATTAAAAGCTCAGGTTAGAACAAATTTGCAGAAATGAGTCACAAGCACTCCAGTAGTTCTTGCTTAGAATGGTTGACCACAGAAAGAAATTACCACTCACAAGCACAGTTCAAGGTCACAATGAATTGTTTTTCTTTGTTTCCACCCCATTGATGATGGCTTTTGTTTCTAATGAAAGGACTATTGTAGTGATTCCCTGGTTTTTTACTCCACCCTGGTCACTCATACTTATGAACCTGACTTTCCAGGCATCACCAAAGGGTTGACCTTGTCACTTTACACTGCATACTATGGTTTGAATGTCTGTCACCTCCAAAGCTGGTGCTGAAATATGATTGCCATTGTAACAGTATTAAGAGCTGGGACTTTTGAGAGGTGACTACCTTCACGGCCATCTTCATGGGTGGGATTAATGCCATTATAAAAGGATGAGTTTGGGCCCCTTTTGTCTCTCTTCCCTTCTGCCTTCTGTCATGTGAAGATGTAGCAACAAGACTTACAAGTTGCTTGCCTTGATCTTGAACTTTGCAGTTTCTAGACTATGAGAAAATAAATTTGTATTCATTATAAATCAACCAGTCTTAGGTATTCTGTTATATATCGCTTCTCGGCCTTTTGGCTAAGATCAAGTGTAGGTATTCTGTTATAGCTGCACAAAATGGACTGAGATACTGCACATGGTTTAATAACCTATAACTTTTCCCCAAAATATAGTGTTTCCAAGAAGTCTTGGACAAGGAGTAGAGGGTTGAAAGAGGAGAGAATGAAGCAGTGGCTGGGAGAACCATGTCACACTCAATAGATCATCTCTATTTTCTTTGGTTGTAGGAGTGGGGTCACTGTGATGGCCTGTTGCAGACTAGTTGGCACAGCTGAGATGGGTTATTTTTAGTGATGAGAGAGGAAGAACTTCCAAAGATAGAATTCACATCCACACTCTGCTGAGCAAATTCAGACTTGGGGGTGGCTGGCAAAATGGGCTGGGGGTTCTAGGCCAGAACAAACAAATCTGTAGGGCTGATGGCAGGTGGGGGCTGGGAGTGGCAGCAGGCCCCTCCATAATTTATGTGGAATGAGCTCCGTGGGGTTCTGGCTTCAGTCCTCACTTCTGTCCCAAGGGGATTTATAGCAGACAAGACCCATTTCCTTTCTTATTTTGTCTTTTTTCTCTGCAATTCCTGACCTCTCCCTCCCTCGAATGACTTCAATAACTTCTCCAATCATTCCCACTACTAATGACAATTACTGACCCTACAGTTCATTGTGGGATGGATGAGAATTCATGTTTGAAACTAACTACATGTAAATAGAATAGTCAGCCCTTATGAAGTGTAAGGCTGTGCATTCGCCAAACTTGATCTTACATGGGCTGGTATGCTGTCTGAAATTCCGCCATAGAAAGCTCATGTGAACATGCAGATCTGAGACTGAGGAGGCGGTGCCTGAACCAGAAGCAGGGCAAGCTGAGACTTGAGGAGCAGCCTTCTTTAGAAAAAGCTTTACCATGCTGGGCGTTGCGTGTTCTGGTTCTGAAGGTACTCAAGGTTCTTTATCCCTCTAGGGCCTACTTCCTACACTCAGGGAGGCTCTGACACATTCGCACAAGGGGAAATGACTCTGACACCCCCTCCTAGGGGCCTTTGATGTTTGAGGTAGATGTTCAGGGATCTCATGAACATCTGTAGGTTCTGCTGTAGGGATTTTACTACCATTAAAGAAGAGGGGGAAGAATTTTTATGCTATTTTTTGTGGGGCATTCAGTCAGAGGGACCCTGACTTCTTTGCTTAGGTTTAAAAAGCTGTCTCTTTTAGTGTCTCAGACTACAATGGACCCCTAGAAGGCAGACCTTAGCAGAACTCAGGTGTGCGTGTGCGTGTGCATGTGCGTGTGTGTGTATGTTTAAAAGATAGACATTATTTTTTCAGAGTGTTGTTTAGGTTCACAGCAAAACTGAGTGGTAAGTACAGAGATTTCCTATATACTACCTGCCCCAGCATATTCCCAGCCTCCCCCTCTGCAAAATCCCATACCAGAATAGTATATTTGTTACAACTGATGATCCTACATGAACACATCATTATCACTCAAAGTTCACTCCTGGTGTTGTCTTTTCTAAGGGCGTGTTATTTCCCTTTACAAATAGGGGAATGGACCCAGAGTTACCATCAAACTTAATCATCATACTTTAAACCTCAGTCTCTGTTTTTATCCCTCTTCTCCCGGTTTCACCATGTCCTTTGATCTAGGTCTTTCTGGCACCATCATGTCCTACACCTGTTATCTGACAAAAGGAACAGGCTTCACTGTTTGGGACTCAAGTTGTGCCCCTACTTTCATTATGCTGTGTTTGTCTATTTAAAAATACTGCTCTGGGCTGTGGTGGCCGAGGTGGCTAAGGCGGCGACAGCTCTGGGGTTTGCATCTCGGGGTGTGTCGGCCACTGCTGGTGCTCGGGCCTGGTATGTACAGATGGCTGGTTAGGATTCTCGGCACCATTTTCCGTTTCTGCGACCGGTCAGTGCCCCCTACTTGGATGTTCCTGAAGAGGCAGCACTCGAACAGCACTCTTTTTTTTTTTTATTGTTGGGGATTCATTGAGGGTACAATAAGCCAGGTTACACTGATTGCAATTGTTAGGTAAAGTCCCTCTTGCAATCATGTCTTGCCCCCATAAAGTGTGACACACACCAAGGCCCTACCCCACTCCCTCCATCCCTCTTTCTGTTTCCCCCCCATAACCTTAATTGTCATTAATTGTCCTCGTATGAAAATTGAGTACATAGGATTCCTGCTTCTCCATTCTTGTGATGCTTTACTAAGAATAATGTCTTCCAATTCCATCCAGGTTAATATGAAGGATGTAAAGTCTCCATTTTTTTAAATAGCTGAATAGTATTCCATGGTATACATATACCACAGCTTGTTAATCCATTCTTGGGTTGGTGGGCATTTAGGCTGATTCCACATTTTGGCGATTGTAAATTGAGCTGCAATAAACAATCTAGTACAAGTGTCCTTATGATAAAAGGATTATTTTCCTTCTGGGTAGATGCCCAGTAATGGGATTGCAGGATCAAATGGGAGGTCTAGCTTGAGTGCTTTGAGGTTTCTCCATACTTCCTTCCAGAAAGGCTGTACTAGTTTGCAATCCCACCAGCAGTGTAAAAGTGTTCCCTTCTTTCCACGTCCACGCCAGCATCTGCAGTTGTGAGATTTTGTGATGTGGGCCATTCTCACTGGGGTTAGATGGTATCTCAGGGTGGTTTTGATTTGCATTTCTCTAATATATAGAGATGATGAACATTTTCTCATGTGTTTGTTAGCCATTCGTCTGTCATCTTTAGAGAAAGTTCTATTCGTGTCTCTTGCCCATTGATATATGGGATTGTTGGCTTTTTTCATGTGGATTAATTTGAGTTCTCTATAGATCCTAGTTATCAAGCTTTTGTCTGATTGAAAATATGCAAATATCCTTTCCCATTGTGTAGGTTGTCTCTTTGCTTTGGTTATTGTCTCCTTAGCTTTACAGAAGCTTTTCAGTTTAATGCAGTCCCATTTGTTTATTTTTGTTGTTGTTGCAGTTGCCATGGCAGTCTTCTTCATGAAGTCTTTCCCCAGGCCAATATCTTCCAGTGTTTTTCCTATGCTTTCTTGGAGGATTTTTATTGTTTCATGCCTTAAATTTAAGTCCTTTATCCATCTTGAAACAATTTTTGTGAGTGGAGAAAGGTGTGGGTCCAGTTTCAGTCTTTTACATGTAGACATCCAGTTCTCCCAACACCATTTATTGAATAGGGAGTCTTTCCCCCAAGGTATGTTCTTCTTTGGTTTATTGAAGATTAGGTGGTTGTAAGATGTTAGTTTCATTTCTTGGTTTTCAATTTGATTCCAAGTGTCTATGTCTCTGTTTTTGTGCCAGTACCATGCTGTCTTGAGCACTATGGCTTTGTAGTACAGACTAAAATCTGGTATGCTGATGCCCCCAGCTTTATTTTTATTACTAAGAACTGCCTTAGCTATACGGGTTTTTTTTTGGTTCCATACAAAACGCAGAATCATTTTTTCCAAACCTTGAAAGTACGATGTTGGTATTTTGATAGGAATGGCACTGAATAGGTAGATTGCTTTGGGAAGTATAGACATTTTAACAATGTTGATTCTTCCCAGCCATGAGCATGGTATGTTCTTCCATTTGTTAATATCCTCTGCTATTTCCTTTCTGAGGATTTCATAATTTTCTTTATAGAGGTCCTTCACCTCCTTCATTAGGTATATTCCTAGGTATTTCATTTTCTTTGAAACTATGGTGAAGGGAGTTGTGTCCTTAATTAGCTTCTCATCTTGACTGTTATTGGTGTATACAAAGGCTACTGACTTGTGGACATTGATTTTATATCCTGAAACATTACTGTATTTTTTGATGATTTCTAGGAGTCTTGTGGTTGAGTAGTCTTTGGGATTCTCTAAGTATAAGATCATGTCGTCAGCAAAGAGGGAGAGTTTGACCTCCTCTGCTCCCATTTGGATTCCCTTTATTTCCTTGTCTTGCTTAATTGTATTGGCTAGAACTTCCAGCACTACGTTGAATAGTAAAGGTGACAGAGGACAACCTTGTCTGGTTCCAGTTATAAGAGGAAAAGCTTTCAGTTTTACTCCATTCAGTAAAATATTAGCTGTGGGTTTGTCATAGATAGCTTCAATCAGTTTTAGAAATGTGCCACCTATGCCTATACTCTTCAGTGTTCTAATTAGAAAAGGATGCTGGTTTTTATCAAATGCTTTTTCTGAATCTATTGAGAGGATCATGTGATCTTTATTTTTTGCCTCTGTTAATATGGTGGATAACATTTATGGACTTGCGTATGTTAAACCAGCCTTGCATCCCTGGGATGAAGACTACTTGATCATGATGAATGACTTTTTTGATGATAAGCTGTAATCTATTGGCTAGGATTTTGTTGAAGAGTTTTGCATCTATATTCATGAGTGAGATTGGTCTGAAATTCTCCTTTTTGTTTGGGTTTTTTCCTGGTTTTGGTATCAGGGTGATGTTTGCTTCATAGAATGTGTTGGGGAAGATTCCTTCTTCCTCAGTTTTTTGGAATAATTTCTGCAGTACAGGAATAAGCTCTTCCTTGAAGGTTTGATGGAATTCTGGTGTGAAGCCATCTGGACCAGGGCATTTTTTGGTTGGAAGCTTTTTTATTGTTTCTTTAATCTCAGTGCTTGAAATTGGTCTGTTCAGGAGCTCTATTTCTTCCTGGCTAAGTCTAGGGAGAGATGTGATTCCAAATATTGATCCATTTCCTTCACATTGTCAAATTTCTGGGCATAGAGTTTCTGGTGGTATTCAGAGATGATCTCTTGTATCTCTGTGGGATCAGTTGTTATTTCCCCTTTATCATTTCTGATTGAGGTTACTAGAGATTTTACTTTTCTATTTCTCATTAGTCTGGCCAATGGTTTATCTATTTTATTTAGTTTTTTCAAAAAACCAACTCCTTGATTCATTAATTTTCTGAATGATTCTTTTGTTTTCAATTTCATTGATCTCTGATTTGATTTTGGATATTTCTTTTCTTCTACTGCGTTTAGGCTTAGATTGTTCTTCTTTTTCCAATTCCATAAGATGGCTTGTGAGATTGTTGATGCACTCTCTTTCTGTTTTTCAAATGTAGGCATCTAAAGCAATAAATTTTCCTCTCAAAACTGCTTTTGCAGTATCCCACGGGTTTTGGTAGCTTGTGTCTTCATTGTTATTATGCTCAAGGAAGTTGATGATTTCCTGTTTTATTTCTTCCTGCACCCATCTGTTATTCAACAGAAGATTGTGTAATTTCCATGCCTTTGTGTGGGGTCGAGCATTTTTGTTAGAGTTGAGTTCCACCTTTAGTGCCTTATGGTCTGAGAAGATACAAGGTAAAATTTCAATTCTTTTGATTCTGTTAATATTTGTTTTGTGTCCCAGGATATGATGAATTTTGGAGAATGTTCCATGGGGTGATGAGAAGAATGTATATTCTTTATCTTTGGGATGGAGTGTTCTATATGCGTCTGTCAAGCACAGTTGTTCTAGGGTCTCATTTATCTCTTATATCTTTGTTTAATTTCTGTTTAGAGGATCTGTCCAGCTCTGTAAGAGGAGTGCTAAAGTCCCCTGTTATTATGGTTTATCAGATATCATACTGCTCAGACTGAGTAAGGTCTGTTTCAAGAATCTGGGAGCATTTAAATTGGGTGCATAAACATTTAGAATTGAAACATCTTCTTGTTGTATTTTTCCCTTGACCAATATAAAGTGACCATCTTTGTCTTTTGTGACTTTAGTTGCTTTAAATCCACGTGTCTGAAAATAAGATTGCAACTCCTCTTTTCTTCTGAATTCCATTTGCCTGAAAAATTGTCTTCCAACCCTTGACTCAGAGCTTTAATTTGTCTTTTGAAGCCAGGTGTGTTTCTTGCAGACAGCAAATGGATGGCTTGTGTTTTTTAATCCAGTCAGCCAATCTATATCTCTTAAGTGGGGAATTCAAGCCATTAACATTTATTGAGATAATTGGTAAGTGTGGTAGTTTTCTATTCATCTTATTTTGTGAGAGTCCATTGCTTAGTTTTATCTTTTGCATCAGTGTGGAGGTTAGGTTCTGACCTTTATTTTCTGAGTTCTTACTTTGCTGCTGATCCAGTGTGGTGGTCAGTGTGCAGAACAGGTTGAAGTATTTCCTGTAGAGCTGGTCTTGTGGCGAATTTCCTCAGTGTTTGTATATCTGTAAATGATTTGATTTCTCCATCAATTTTGAAGCTTAGCTTAGCAGGGCACAGAATTCTGGGCTGGAAATTGTTCTGCTTAAGTAGATTAAAGGTAGATGATCATTGTCTTCTTGCTTGGAAAGTTTCATTAGAGAAGTCTGCGGTCACTCTGATGGATTTTCTCCTGTAGGTCAACTGGTGCTTACTCCTGGCAACTTGCAGAATCTTTTCTTTTGTCTTGACTTTGGACAGGTTCATCACAATGTGTCTTGGAGAAGCTCGGTTAGAGCTGAGGCGACCTGGGGTCCGAGATCTCTCTGAAAGCAGTGTGTCAGAATCTTTGGTGATATTTGGGAATTTTTATTTTATAATATTCTCTAGTATGGCTTCCATTCTTCTGGGGTGTTCTTCTTCCCCTTCTGGGATTCCTATAACTCGTATGTTGGAACGCTTCATAAAGTCCCATAATTCTGACAGTGAACGTTCTGCTTTCTCTCTCTTCTTTTCTGCCTCTTTTACTATCTGAGTTATCTGTAGAACTTTGTCTTCTACCTCTGAAATTCTTTCTTCCGCATGGTCTAACCTGTTGCTGATACTTTCCATTGCATCTTTAAGTTCCCTAATTGACTGTTTCATTTCCTTCAGCTCTGCTATATCTTTTCTATATTCTTCATATCGTTCATCTCTTATTTGATTCTGTTTTTGGATTTTCTTTTGGTTATTTTCCAGTTTATTAGCAGTTTCCTTCATTGTTTCCATCATTTCTTTCATTGTTTTCATCACGTGTATTCTAAATTCCCTTTCTGTCATTCCTAACATTTCTTTATAGGTGGAATCCTCTGCAGTAGCTACCTCATGGTCCCTTGGCGGGGTTGTTCTGGACTGGTTCTTCATGTTGCCTGGAGTTTTCTGCTGATTCTTCCTCATGAGTAATTTCTTTTATCTGTTTCCTTGCCCTAATTTTCTTTCACTTCCTCTTGCTCTTTAAATTCTCATGCCATTTTTCCACTCTTTTAGTCCTCCTCTTCGGGTCCAGAAGTCTTTTGCTGACTTCCTGTATCCTCACAGGGGTGATGTTAGGCAGATCCCACCAGCCAGAGGTGCCTGGAGTCCTATTTCCTCATACTCACGGTGCCCAGATGCAAGGAAGCTGTTACTTGGCCGCCATCTTCAGCACTCTGGACACTGATGAAATACCAGCCAAAAGACCAAGATTAGATTGCTTTATTCACCAAGTGAAAAACAGTCTCTACAATGCTGCCAGCTTATTTGGATTCCCATTCCAGCTGACTACAAAGCCCATCATAACTTCTGCTTGTAATAGAACACGGAATGTGGCCCCTTCAGGAGAGGTATTTTCGAACTCTTCATCTTGTGAATTGACAGATTCTGGATCCTGGAACTACATGTGGAAACTAGGTAATAAATCTCCTAATGGCGTAAGTGACTATCCAAAGATCAGCGTGACAGTAACCAGAGATCAGCCACGTAGAGTTTTGCCTTCCTTTGGTTTTACTTTAAACTCAGGAGGCTATAATAGAAGACCAGGTGGCCATCGCTATAGCAGAGGCAATCCAGAGAGTTCCTTAATGTGATAATCTCAGGAACAGGCTGTAACAGGGATGATTTCAGAAGACAATGGCAAGTGCCTGAGGCGTCCCCATTGTACCGTGGAGAAGGATGTTCAAAAAGGGTAAAAAAAGAAGTACCGGAAGTTACTGGAGAGACTTAAAGAAGGTGGTCATGGAAACTCTGTCCCTTCTATAGCTTCGAATCATCACAGTTATCAAAGAAGTCAGATGGACACATTAAAGACCAAAGGCTGGAGGGAAGAGCAAAATCACGGAGTCAGAACAACTCAATTTGTTTCAAAACAATACAGACTTGTTGAAACAAGGGGACCTCTGTGTTCAATGAGAAGTAAAAAGAGGTGTTCAAAGGGGAACATTTCTGACACAGAGAAGACAGTCGGGATCAGACTTGAATATGAAGGTAGGAGGGAACACCAGCTGGAGCCTGACCTGTCAGAAGAAGTATCAGCCTGACTTTACCTGGGCAGTAAAAGCAATGGCTTACTCAGGAGGAAAATGTCAATACTTGAGACAAAGGAAAAGAATTGCTCAGGTAAAGAGAGAGATAGAAGAACAGATGATCTTCTTGAACTTACAGAGGACATGGAAAAGGAAATTGGTAATGCTTTAGGCCATGGCCCACGAGATGAGATCTTAAGTAGTGCTTTTAAATTACAAACCCCTCAAGGAGACATCCAGACATTAAAGAACTATCATTGGCTCAGTGATGAAGTCATTAATTTTTACATGAATCTTCTAGTGGAAAGAAATAAAAAGCAAGGCTATCCAGCACTTCATGTTTTCAGTACTTTCTTCTATCCTAAATTAAAGTCTGGTGGTTACCAAGCAGTGATAAGATGGACCAACGGAGTAAATCTCTTTGAACAAGAACTTTATTCTGGTGCCCATTCATCGGAAGGTACATTGGAGTCTGTTGGTAATAGACCTGAGAAAGAAGTGTCTTAAATATCTGTATTCTATAGGACAGAAGGGCCATGGGATCTGTGAGATTCTCCTTCAGTATTTACAGGATGAAAGTAAAACCAAAAGGAATATTGATCTGAATCTTTTAGAGTGAACCCACTATAGCATGAAGTCACATGAGATTCCTCAACAGTTGAATGGGAGTGACTGTGGAATGTTCACTTGTAAATATGCAGATTATATCTCTAGGGACAAACCTATCACATTTACTCAGCACCAGATGCCTCTCTTCCGGAAGAAAATGGTGTGGGAAATCCTTCATCAGCAGTTGCTGTGAGAATGCCCCGCCTGGTCCCTCTAGCTGCTGGTGGTTCTTTCATGGATGTCTCCATATACCTCATGCATTGTGGGTTAAAAAGTCCCTGCATCACTTCTGTTCTCTCACAGGTACTGAGCTGTCAAGTGCAGGAGAGCGTCTCCTTGCACCCTCGTCCTGACTTAGGGTGCAGAGGGCTGCTTGCAGACCTGTTTGTAAGGCTGTGCCTGCTCACAGCCCTGGACTAGTCAACCCACACAAGAACAAATGCTAATTAAAAATTTTTTTTAAGATTTTCTTCCCTATGAATGTGGGAAATGCAGGATTTATTCTGTGAATTGTTTTTTTCTGTGTGTTTGTTCATTGTATTCATTCACTCATTTGCAGATATAAGGGGCAGTGGCCATTTACCACTGGCTCTCTTACAGTTAGCTCTAAATTACTTGTTTGAATTATTTATTTCTGAAAGGAATATTAATTAAGCTGCCACTCCCTACTGAAGATCAGGAGGGAAATCACTGGGGGGCAGAAGAAAGTATTAATTAACATCTCTAACGTTGGAGCAGTTACTGCCAACTTGAAGCTGAAGGGTTTGCCCGATGAATGAAACACTGCCCTAGAGGGCTCTGGTTGCCTTTCAGCAGATTGCTGACAGTAGGCCTTGGCACAGTGTCATGGAAAAGTGGAACTGTGTACAAGGAACTCTGGCTATCAATGTGTCTTCACAAGAGTGTCATGGTCATCTTAAAGAGACTTCTCTTTCTGGAAAGGAAGTGACTTGGCTTACTCTTGAAACTGGATTCAAAGTAACTGTAAACCCTAAATCTTTATTTGCATCCCAGATGTGGTTGAGTATAAACCTCAGAACTGTAAGGGCTGGCCTGAGCTGTTTATTTGAAAAGATACTATTCAATTTAAAGCTATATTTCCTCAAAAATTTTTTCTATATATTAAGCCAAGATTAAAAATTAAGTTTTGTACTCATTAAGACTTCCCACACTCCACCCCCATTGAAATTTGTGGAAGAAAATTTAGTACTTGGCTCTGAGGTTGCCAGTTATATAGTAATCTATTTTGCATATAAAAATTTGTATTTAAAAAAATAAAAATAAAAATACTCCTCTAAATGAATTACCAAAATAACTTCACAGAACAATAAAAGAAATTACGATACTTGAAGATATTTTTTTAAAACAGAGCTAGAACCAAGAAGAATCAAATATCAATACTGTAGAAGCATCTAAATAAATACATTAAATGAAAAGATAATATTCTAAGCGCTCATATTAGAAAAAAAGAAAAACGATTGCAAGAGGGACTTTACCTAACAATTGCAATCAGTGTAACCTGGCTTATTGTACCCTCAATGAATCCCCAACAAAAAAAAAAAAAAAAAGAAAAGAAGAAAAACTAGAATTTACTGAACTTAGCATGCAACCTAATAAACAATAAAGAAGAAAGCCAATATAGAGAAATAAAAGAAATGAAATAAATAAAAGTTGAAATTCAAAATCTAGAAAATATTTTACAATTGAGAGCACTAACAAAACTACAAGTTGATTCTTTGAAAACATTGTTAATAGATCTCTGGCATGATTAATCAATAAGAAAGCAAAAAAGTAATATTAGAAAATGGAAAATTATAGATGTAGAAAAAATTTAAAAAGTGGCAGTGCCCATAGCTCCATGGGTAGGGCACCGGCCATATACACTGAAGCTGTTGTGTTCGAACCTGGCCAGAGCCAGCTAAAATAACAATAACAACTGCAACAAAAAAATAGCCAGGCATTGTGGTAGACACCTGTAATCCCAGCTAATTGGGAGGCTGAGGCAAAACAATCACTTAAGCCCAAGAGTTTGAAGTTGCTGTGAGCTGTGACACCACAGCACTTTATCCAGGGTTATTAAGAGTAACTTTAACTGTTACATGCACAAGATTATATGTAAAACATAATTTGGTTATTGTTTATAACAAAAAGTGTAACTTTAATTAATAAATGAGAAAATAAATATAATATTTATAAATTCTTGTAAAATGTCACTTAATAGTGCAGGCAAGGTGGCTCATGCCTGGAATCCTAACACTCTGGAAGGTTAAGGCAGGTGGATTACTTGAGTTCAGGAGTTTAAGACCAGCCTAAGCAAGAGTGAGACCTGGTCTCTCTCTAAAAAAAAAAAAAAAAAGAAAGAAAGAAAGAAAGAAAGAAATCTGGGTGTTGTGGCATGTGCCTGTAGTCCCAGATACTCATGAAGCTGAAGTAAGAAGATCACTTAAGCCCAAGAGTTTGAGGTTGCTGTGAGCTATGATTCCAGGGCACTCTACCCAGGGGCAACAAAGTGTCACTTCATAAAATGGACATGAGAAGAAGTAGATAAGGTAAGAATTCTATAACTATGCCTTAAAAAATTGAATTGGTATTTCAAAAATTTCCATCAAGAATATACTAGGCTCTGTTGGCTTTAAAGTCAAGTTCTATCCAGCATTCAAGAAATAGATAATTTCAATCAAATGGAAACTATTTAAGATAATGGAAAAATAAGGAACACTTTCCAATTAATCTTCTGATGCTACTATAACTTGGATAACAACACCAAGCAAAGACAAATAAAAATTATTAACTAATGTCACTCATTAACATTTTTGGATAATCTTAAAAAATTATCAAGTCAAACTTGGAGAAATATCATGACCAAGTGGGTTTTATCTCAAAAATACAAAAAAGCTTAATTAGAAAATTTAGCAAGAGATTACAGGATAAAGACCAGGTAATGATCTCAATATGTGCAAGAAAGGCAACTGATAAAATTACATGTCAGCTTGGCACAGTGGCTCACACCTGTAATCCTAGCATTCAGGGAGGCCAAGGCAGGTGGATTGCTTGAGCTCAGGAGCTCAAGACCAGCCTGAGCAAGAGCAAGACTCCATCTCTACCAAAAATAGAAAAATTATCTGGGCATGGTGGCATCTGCCTGTAGTCCCAGCTTATTCAGACAGAATGATTGCTTGAGCTCAGGAGTTTGAGGTTGCTGTGAGCTATGATGATTCTATTGTACTCTAGCCTTAGCAACAGAGTAAGACTCTGTCTAAAAAGGGGGGGGGGGGAAATTACATATCTTAGCAAACCATAACTAGAAAAAACTTCCTTAACCTGATTTTAAAAAAGTCTAAAAAGTGACAAAATTAGGATGTCATCTTACTCCCTTCCTGCTTATTATTGTTCTAGACATCTTAGCCAGTGAAGTCACTCATGAAAAAGAAATAAAAGGTATAATACTGAAATGGAAAACATAGAACATTCTATCTAACATTTCTAAGTTGAAAAATTAGAAGGATATTTAAGTAACGGTCTTTAGAAATAATAAGAGCATTTGGAAAGGTTCTAAATATAAAATCAAAATACCAAAATTGCCATTTATCAAAGAGACAAAAGCAAAAAAATCACATGTCTAGTATTAGAGCTGATAATGTCCAAATGCTTCACAAGGAAAAAGTATAAAATACAATTGAAATAGAATAAGGAAGAAATAAAAGAAATATATGTGCATGTTTATGGATAGAAAGGCTTAATGTCACGAAGACAAAAATTCTCCACAAATTCATCTATAGATTAATTGCAATTTTAACTCAGGGAATTTGATGATTCTTAAATTTATATATAAAAACAAAGGACAAAACAGCCTAGATATTCCTGAGGAAAAACAAGGTGTGGAGAATTGCTATACAGGCGGTCCCTGAGTTACAAACATCTGACTTACTTACAAATGGAGGCTATTGAGTGTTGGTTTGCCTCATATGGCTAAGTGGCAGCTCAAGTGGGAGATGGAGACCACCCAGGTTAAGAAACGGGTTGGAATCCTGTGCATGTGAGTGCTTGGAGACTGACTGAGACAGTGAGAATCTAATGACCCCTAGCAGAAGATGACAGCTGGGGAAGATCAAAAGAGCTAAAAAGAGGTTTAAGCTGCCCACCACAGTTCTTTGAAAGAGCCATAGCCAATGGTGATGTCCAGAGCCATCTGCCACTTAGATACCAAAACCAGTTGTACTGTTCCCATTAGAGTTGTGATCTTGGTTCATCTATGTCTTAAATTAGGTGTGTAGGGAGTAAATTGCATGCCCATAGGAACGCATTTTATTGCAAACACAGTATTATTCCAGAAACTAGTCATCAAGATATCTTGGCCATTGTACATGCAGCACATCTGGGAATTATTCTCAGACTAGTGGCTTGGATTTTGGCTACTGCAAAGACTAGAAAAAAATAAAATAAAACACATATCAAGCTACAGCATATAATCTAACAAAGTTAACTCCAGGATATATGATGGTAAAAACCTGATCAAGAATTCTTATTGAGGGCGCCCACCCAGACCTCCAGAAGAGCTGCACCGTGACCCACAAACCGTGACCCATGCCTGCTGGGCCTCCGCATGCCCTGATCAGGAATTCTGGGAGCTGTGCAACCGTGCGTCCTCCTTCCAGTACCCTCCCTCCACACTGGCCCACTTGTCTGGCCAGGGACTCTGGTAGCTGCATGCCCTCTGGAGCCCTTCCTGCCTCTGCACAGAGCCCTTGTCCTGGCCAGAGACTGCTGGAGAGTTGGGCCCTCAGTGCCAAAATCACAAGGCACCAGGAACCCCCAGAACCATGTGCATACCTCCCCCCCCCGCCCTGTTGCTGGATCTGGGTGTGTCACACTCCGGAGCTGCTCCCACAACCAGAACTCCCTGGCTGGGGCAACCCCGGAGGAACTACACAGAGTCACTCCCTACAAAGATCCAGCAACAATAGAGTGATATGCTGGTGTCTAATCTTGGAGAGACACCTCCCCAACTCTGAGGATGGCCAGAGGCAATGGTAAAAAACAATCATGAGGTGAAATCAATGGAAAAACTCTGGCAATATGAATAATCAGAGTAGATAAACTCCCCCAAGGAACAACAGGGCAGACACAGCACAAGATCCCATGCACAAACAAATAGCTGAGATGTCAGAAATCGAATTCAGAATCTGGATCACAAATAAGATCAAATTAGAATTCCAAGCAGTAACCCAAAAGATGTCTGAAGAATTCAGCGAATTCAAAGACCAAATGACTAAACATTTTGACATATTGAGACAAGAACTTGCAGCCCTCAAAGATCTGAGAAACACAGTAGAATCCCTCAGTAACAGAATGGAGCAAGCAGAAGAAAGGATTTCTGACATTGAAGACAAAGCTTTCGAACACTCCCAAACTCTCAAAGAGAAAGAGAAATGGAGGGCAAAAACAGATCATTCTCTCAGAGAGCTCTGGGATAATTCAAAGAAAATCAATATTCATCTTATAGGGATCCCCGAAAGTGATGAATTAGCTTCACAAGGCACAGAGTCTCTTCTCTATGAGACTATGAAAGAGAACTTTCAAGACATGCCAAGAGATTCTGAATTCAGATAGCAAGACAGTTTCAGAACTCCAGAATGACTCAACCCAAATAAGACATCCCCCAGACATATCATAATCAATTTCACTAAAGTTAATATGAAGGAGAAAATTCTGAAACCAGCCAGATGAAAGAAAACCATTACCCACAAAGGGAAGAACATTAGAATAATTGAAGATTGCTCTGCTGAAACCTTTCAAGCTAGAAGAGGATGGTCATCAACTTTTAATCTCCTAAAACAAAATAACTTTCAACCCAGGATCCTGTACCCAGCTAAACTGAGTTTCATTTATGATGGAGAAATTAAATACTTTAATGACATTCACATGTTGAAGAAATTTGCCATAACTAAACCAGCTGTCCAGGATATTCTCAGACCTATCCTCCATAAAGACCAGCATAATCCTTCACCACAAAAGTAACCCCACCCAGGAATTTTTTTATCAAGTTCCAACTTCCACAGTCACAAAAGGATTAAAAATGCTCACCGAACTCTCAAAAGGCTTATCAATATTCTCAATTAATGTGAATGGTTTAAATTGTCCTCTAAAGAGGCACAGGTTGGCTGACTGGATACAAAAACTCAAGCCACATATCTGCTGCATACAAGAATCTCACCTTACATTAAAAGACAAATATAGACTCAAGGTGAAGGGATGGTCATCTATACTCCAGGCAAATGGAAAGCAGAAAAAAGCAGGCATTGCAACCCTATTCTCAGCGATAGGCTTTAAACCAACCAAAATAAGGAAGGATAAGGATGGACACTTCATAATTGTTAAAGGTAATACTCAATATGATGAGATTTCAATTATTAATGTTTATGCACCCAATCAGAATGCACCTTAATTTATAAGAGAAACTCTAACAGACATGAGCAACTCAATTTCCTCCACTTCCATAGTAGTTGGAGATTTTAACACCCCTTTAGCAGTGTTGAATAGATCCTCCAAAAAGAAGCTAAACAAAGACATGTTAGATTTAAACTTAACCATTCAACATCTGGACTTAACAGACATCTACAGAACATTTCATCCTAACAAAACTGAATACACATTCTTCTCATCAGCCCATGGAATGTACTCCAAAATCGACCGCATCCTAGGCCACAAATCTAACCTCAGCAAATTAAAAAAAATAGAAATTATTCCTTGCATCTTCTCAGACCATCATGGAATAAAAGTTGAACTCAATAACAATAGGAATCTGCATACCCATACAAAAACATGGAAGCTAAATAACCTTATGCTGAAGGATAGATGGGTTATAGATAAAATTAAGAAGGAAATCACAAAAATTTTGGAACAAAACAAAAATAAAGACATGAATTTTCAGAACCTCTGGGATACTGCAAAGGCAGTCCTAAGAGGGAAATTTATAGCACTGCAAGCCTTCCTCATGAGAACGGAAAGAGAGGAAGTTAACAACTTAATGGGATATCTCAAGCACCTGGAGAAGGAAGAACATTCCAACACCAAACCCAGCAGAAGAAAAGAAATAATCAAAATCACAGCAGAATTAAATGAAATTGAAAACAAAAGAATTATACAACAATAAATCCAAAAGTTGGTTTTTTGAAAAGATCAATAAAATAGATAAACCTTTGGCCAACCTTATAGATCAATATCACTAATGAATATTGATGCAAAAATACTCAATAAGATGCTAACAAACAGAATCCAACAACACATCAAAAAATTATACACCATGACTAAGTGGGATTTATCCCAGGGTTTCAAGGCTGGTTCAATATACGTAAATCTATAAATGTAATACAGCACATAAACAAAATAAAAAATAAAGACTATATGATTCTCTCAATTGATGCAGAAAAAGCTTTTGATAATATCCAGCATCCCTTCATGATCAGAACACTTAAGAAAATTGGTATAGAAGGGACATTTCTTAACTAATAGAGGCCATCTACAGCAAACCCATGGCCAATATCATATTGAATGGAGTTAAATTGAAATCATTTCCAGTCAGATCATTTCCAGTCAGATCAGGAACCAGGCAAGGTTGCCCATTGTCTCCATTGCTCTTTAACATTGTAATGAAAGTTTTAGCCATCGCAATTAGGGAAGAATAGGCGATCAAGGGTATCCACATAGGGTCAGATCAATCTTTTACTCTTCACAGATGACATGATCATATATCTGGAAAACACTAGGGATTCTACTGCAAAACTTTTAGAAGTGATTAAGGAATACAGCAATGTCTCAGGCTACAAAATCTACACCCATAAATCTGTAGCCTTTATATATACCAACAATAGCTAAGCTGAAAAAACAGTCAAGGACTCTATTCCTTTCACAGTAGTGCCAAAGAAGATGAAATATTTGGGAGTTTATCTAAAAAGTACATGAAAGATCTCTACAAAGAGAACTATGAAACTCTAAGAAAAGAAATAGCTGAGAATATTAACAAATGGAAAAACATACCATGCTCATGGCTGGGAAGAATCAACATTGCTAAAATGTCTATTCTGCCCAAAGCAATATATAATTTTAATGCAATTCCTATTAAAGCTCCCTTGTCATATTTTAATGATCTTGAAAAAATAATACTTCATTTTATATGGAATCAGAAAAAAACCTCAAATAGCCAAAACATTACTCAGCAATAAAAACAAAGCAGGAGGAATCATGCTACCAGAACTGAGACTGCACTATAAATCAATAGTGATCAAAACAGCATGGTAGTGGCATAAAAACAGAGAAGTAGATGTCTGGAACAGAATAGAGAATCAAGAGATGAATCCAGCTACTTACTATTATTTGATCTTTGACAAGACAATTAAAGACATTCAGTGGGGAAAGATTCCCTATTTAACAAATGGTACTGGGTGAACTGGCTGGTGATCTGTAAAAGACTGAAACTGGACCCACACCTTTCACCATTAACCAAGATAGACTCTCACTGGATAAAAGATTTAAACTTAAGACATGAAACTATAAAAATACTTGAAGAAAGTGCAGGGAAAACTCTTGAAGGAATCGGCCTGGGTGAATATTTTATGAGGAGGACTCCCCCAGCAATTGGAGCAGTATCAAAAATAAATTACTGGGACCTGATCAAACTAAAAAGCTTCTGCACAGCCAAGAACACAGTAAGTAAAGCAAGAAGACATCCCTCAAAATGGGAGAAAATATTTGCAGGTTATACCTCCGATAAAGATTTAATAACCAGAATCCACATAGAACTCAAATGTATTAGCAAGAAAAGAACAAGTGATCCCATCTCAGGGTGGGCAAGGGACTTGAAGAGAAACTTCTCCAAAGAAGACAGATGCACAATCTACAAACACATGAAAAAAAGCTCATCATCCTTAATCATCAGAGAAATGCAAATCAAAACTACTTTGAGATATCACCGAACCCCAGTAAGAGTAGCCCACATAACAAAATCCCAAAACCAGAAATGTTGGCGTGGATGTGGAGAAAAGGACACACTTCTACACTGTTGGTGGGAATGCACACTAATACATTCCTTCTGGAAGGGTGTTTTAAAATAGACCTGCCATTCGATCCTATAATTTCTTTACTAGGTTTATACTCAGAAGACCAAAGATCACAATATAACAAAGACATCTGTACCAGAATATTTATTGCAGCCCAATTCATAATTGCTAAGTCATGGAAGAAGCCCAAGTGCCCATCGACCCACGAATGGACTAGTGAATTGTGGTACATGTATACCATAGAATATTATGCAACCTTAAAGAAAGATGGAGACTTTACCTCTTTCTTTGCTGGAACATATTCTTCTTAGCAAAGTATCTCAGGAATGGAAGAAAAATTATCCAATGTACTCAGCCCTACTATGAAGATAATTTATAGCTTTCATATGAAGGCTATAACCCAACTATAGCACAATAATATGGGGAAGGGGCCAAGGGAGGGGAAGGGATGAGGGAGGTTAGGGTGGAGGGAGGGTAATGGGTGGGGCCACAGGCAAAACCTACTAAATTCTGAGTACAAATGTCTACATACAATAACTAAGAAAATGCCATGAAGACTACATTGAACAGTTTGATAAGAATATTTCAGATTGTATATGAAACCAGCACATTGTACCCTTGATTGCACTAATGTACACAGCTATGATTTAACAATTAAAAAAAAAATGGAGGCTATTATGGGTAATAGGTAAATGTACTTGTTCTAATTTACATACAAATTCAACTTAAGAACAATCCTACTGAACCTATCTTGTTTGTAACTCAGGGACTGCCTGTAGTTAGTATCAAGATTTATTCTTGTTCTGTGGTAATGAAGACTGGATGGTATTGGCCTGAGGAAAGTCTGTCAAACAAAAGAATAAATTGGGATTTGTTCTTCCATTCCATGTATAAAATCAGTTTCGAGTAGAATAAAACCTTAAACATGAGCATAAATATTTATGCTTATCACAAGATAAACTACAAATATTAGATAGATAATGAAGGTAATGGTATGTATATGGCAGTGTCAATTAATAAACATCGTTCAAAGTTAATACATCAAGAATTAAAAAGCACAGTATTTCTATTTATAGTTCAGCACCAAAGAAACTATAAATAATTGTTAGGCCAAGCAAATTGGCTCATGCCTGTAATCTTATTTAGCACCCTGGGACGCTGAGGTGGGAGGATTGCTTGAGCTCAGGAGTTCAAAACCATCCTGGACAAGAGGGAGACCCCCTCTCTGCTAAAAACAGGAAAACTAGCCAGGCATCATGGTGGTCGCCTGTAGTTCTAGCTTCTTAGGAGGCTGAGGTCAGAGATTCATTTGAATTCAGGAGTTTGAGGTTGCTGTGAGATATGACAGCACTGCACTCTACCCAGGGAGAACATAGTGAGACTCTTTCTCAAAAACAAAAATAAACAAACTACAAAACTCAACAAAACAATTGTTTAAAGTTTTCCTTCCTAAGTGTGTAACTAAGGGTCAAATGAAGGAACTAAGTTCTTCTATATTTTTCTTAAAATACAGAGGGTATGAAAAACATGTAAACACCTTTTAAGAAAGAGGAAAAACTGTATTAAAATTATTATAAAATTATTAAACAAATAATTATCATAAATTATTAAAATAAAATATAACATTACTATAAAATTATTAAAATTATTATATGCTGATAATAAAAGATCAATACAAGTCATGCTGACCACCTTTTGTAATTGCAGAAGTCAAACATGATTCTGAGTATTACCAATCAAATGCAATAAAAACATTCCATTTTAAAAAGTGGTGAAATGTTAAATACCCCAGTGCAAATGTCCCCCACATCGAAAGCATCTACATACAAATATTATCTACAAAACTTTACCCAGGGCTGATAACAGAAAAGTTTAACTTTGGTTAGTTCCTTAAGGATAAGCATTTCTATCATATACATTAAGAGATTTTTAAAAATATTTCAAACATCTGAAGTTCTGCCACCTGTGTTTCTTTTCCATATGTATGTTGAATACATTGAATATAAAATTGTGGTCCCCAAATTTACTTAACTACTCTTCTAAGAATACTTGCACTGCATTATTTTTAAACACTTAACAACAAAAACATCAATGATTTTCCATGCAAAATGATAATAGGTTATACTTCAGGTATACAGAAATATATTTATTCAAAAAAGCCTATTCCCCAATCATGTCCGACCAAGGAGTATTACCACCTCTGGCTACATGTGTGCTTTTTCTCTAACACTTTTCTAAATTGCTGCATGGCTTTACAGAGTCAATTTTTGAGCTGAAATTTTCCATGCTTGGTCCTCTACCAAAGGTGATTTCATTTTGGAAAGATTGAAAAAATGTATAGTCCAAAAGTGTTCAGTCATTTTTGCAATTATATAGGGATGAAGAAAAATACTCTCTTTTTGAAACCACTTTTAAAGTCTTTTCTTCATACCACTTTAGTAACTCTAAGTGGCTTGTTTGGGGGAGGTTTAATAGTTGTATCCCACCAGTCCCCAAAGACAATTTTATCTTTAGAGATAGCCTATTGTTGATCTCAATGGTCTGTTTCCTTTATTCTTTCCTTTTCATAGTTTTTTATAAAAGAGAGAGAGTATGATGTAGGGAGAAGCTGGAGTTAAAAGCTGGGTCTGAGTTGGATGCTACAACATACTGACTGCCTGACCTTGTACTTACCATGCACACGTGGTGTGTCTAATCTGCAGAAGGAAAACGGAGCTAACCCCCACCAGCCATGGTGGGCCCTGGGGAGATTCATTAATTCATTTTTACTGCAGCGGGGTAAGCACTACGAAATGCAAGTTGGTCACACTGCAGGGCAAACCACCTGAATGGTGTTTTGGCACCTGAATGATGGTTGGCTTGTGTTCAGAAGCCTGTGTTAGCAGCATTTGCCTCACATTTTAAAAAACAACAAAGATAAATCAGTAAAATGAATTCCTCAGGAATAGAGTACAGTGAGAGACAGGTTGCTCTTAACGGGTGTTTCTCCAACTTTTTTTGACCAAGGCTTGTTTAGGCAGAGTGATAGTCCCAAAGATGTGTATAGTCACACAAGTTGTACACTGTACAATTCTAAGGGATGCCTTTCACAGACCCCTTGTTCAGTTTACCTCCTCAAGCCCACTTTTCAGAGGAGCTGAGGACTTGACTGAGAATTGGAATGGAAGGGAAACAAAGTTGCAATTTGAGCTTATATAACATTTCACATTATAAAATCATGCTCTAGGCCAGAGGTACAGGAACCTGTGGCCTTTAGGTCCTTAAGTGTAGCCTTTTGACTGAATTCACACTTTACAGAACAAATCCTCTTATTTTTATTAATACATTTTTGTTCATCTTTTATATTTTTCTTTCATTTTTAAAATGAATGTATTTAAAATACCAAAGAATAAAATGAGTTTCAATAAAATAATCCTCCCAGATTGACTGGCACAATTAGAACATTAGTAAGCTATACAGACTAAATTTACAACTGCTACACTCATGATTTAGTTGTAATTTCCCCCACCTTATTGGCACCATGACCACATTGGATGGTTGTTTAGAGTTTATAGGGGTTGAGTATGCCAGTCTGTTATTGGTTTTTTACAACAATGCACTGTATTTCTGTTTGAAGTACAATTTGTGAATAGTTGGGATTGCAATATTGTCTTATTTCTGCTAAAGATAAGATGATCTGCTTGCTTTGTGATACTGTAATATCAACAATATAGAAATTCAATGCTTACCAGCATTATAACATTCAAAAGGACCATACATATTTTATTTTTTAAGTTTATTCAGTGTATTATAGGAGTACATACATTTTGGTAACATAGTCTGCGTTTGTAGATTTTTAAGTCAAAGTTATAGGTGTGTAACCTATAACTCAGAAAGTGTGCTCTCACCCAGAAATGTGTCATAAACCCATTCAAAGTACCTGTTGGGTAGGAATTTACCCTTCTCCTTCTTCTCCACCCCCAGACAAATTTCACTGAGTTTTGCTTCTCTGTGAGCATGTAGATGTTGATCAACTAGTTCCAGTTTAGTATTGAGTGCCTGTGCTGTTTGTTTTTCCTTGTGATACTTACGAGAATGGTCTTTAATTCCACCCAGATTGTTACAAAAGATACTATGTCACCATCTTTTTTTAATGGCTGAGCAGAATTTAAAAAGGTGAAAAGCAAAAGCAAACATAATTCTTTCCAGCAGCAATAACCTCTGGAACTAATGTCACTGAAGCAACTTATGAAGTACCTTATATACTTTGGTAAAAGGGAAGCCATTCAATGATATACAAGTAGAGAAAAAATGCAATCTCAAGGTTGCAGCATGCTCAGATTCCAATAACACTTTGAAGTACAACAACTGCCTCGTTCAAAGAGAACCATAACAAATTGGCAGCATGAATTAGGCTTCAACTTAACATAACAACTTCATGAAATACTTCAAAAGGAAAATACATATTATTCAGTCACTTTAGATGAATCAACTGATACTGCTGGCTTGGTGCAGATTTTATACTTCATTTGGGTCATAAGAGAAGATTTTCTTTGCTATGAAGAGCTGGTCTCTTTGGGCACTCTTAAAAACAGATCACAGAGAATAGATACCTCCAACAACTTTCAAGATAAATGTCATGAAATTGGACTGAATTTGGTAAATTCAGTGAGTATATGTATGGATGGTACACCTTCCATGGCAGGAAAACATGAAGGTTTATTGCACAGATAAAGTATTAACAGATACATATACTAATTTCTTTTCATTATATCTTGCATCACCAAAATCTGTATTTTAAGTGACACTTTGCAACAAGTTATAACTACATAGTTATAACAACTCTATGTTGTTAACTATATTTGTGCAAACACAACATGGCATCATCAGTTTTGTAGAATGCCAAAGTAGAATGATGAGGTATTCGGTATAGGTTTGCTATATCCTTCTAAAGTGTATTGGTTATCACAGAGACTGGTGTTGGTCAAAATTTTATCTCTGCAAGAACAGATAGTTAAATTTTATGAAGAATGGAATCACTAATGTGAATTATTATTTTTTATTAAGTCATATACACATAGATCATTTATACAATAATGCTTTTATGTGGTACAAATAGTTTTCATTTTTTAAATAAGTACATTGTTGTTATATTTTTACAAAGTAATTTATATTTTTAAGTATATCAGTTGAAGTTATTGAATGTGGCCTTACTTAATTATGGCTAAATTAGTGCAGCCTTCCAACATGTAAAGCTTCCCCACCCTTGCTCTAGGCTTTTAAAGATAACCCAGTAATTTCATTATTTGTTCCTTGACATTTGGTTGCAAATTATTCCAATAACACCAGTTTAGGGGCAGTGTGTCTAATAGAGTGATACTGACTAAGGAAATTCAGGGGAGATTATATAGATAGCTGCTTTGGTGTTAAAAAGTGGACATTTTATGACTATAATAGCATGTATCTTAAGGTCTGATAGTTGAAAAGAGTAGCCCCAAACCACTTTTGATGAAAATATGCATAACAGCCTACTATTGGGCTAACCAAGCACCCCACAAAAACAGATTGATAATTAAATAAAACCAAGAAAAATGTGAAATTATAAGGCAAGGAGTATCTTAATTTCAAGCTTCAACCAACTCAAGACAATAATAATAAGCAGGCTAGGCATGATGGGTGGCTCATGCCAGTAATCCTAGCACTCTTGGAGGTTGATGTGGGAGGATTGATTGAGCTCAGGACTTTGAGACTAGCCTGAGCAAGAGTGAGACACTATCTCTACTAAAAATAGAAAAATTAGCTAAGCTTGGTGCCTGTAGTCCCAGCTACTTGAGAGTCTGAGGCAAGATGATCTCTTGAACCCCAAAGTTTGAGATTGCTGTGAGCTACAATGATGTCAGTGCACTCTACCCAGAGTGAGACTCAATCTTAATGATAATAATCATCAGACAGAGTGACAGTCAGTCTGAATAATGATAATCATGAAGCATTTACATAGTATCTATGTGGTGCTAGACACTAGTCTCAACATTTGCAC
Source organism: Nycticebus coucang (assembly GCF_027406575.1). Taxonomy (NCBI): domain Eukaryota; kingdom Metazoa; phylum Chordata; class Mammalia; order Primates; family Lorisidae; genus Nycticebus; species Nycticebus coucang. Next base: position 34,054,291 of record NC_069800.1, on the reverse strand, counting down.
CTAAACCTCATTTAAACCTGATAGTGCTTTGTGAGGTAGGTGGCATTTCTGTTTTAAAGGTGAAAACAGAAGATGGCTGACTGGAGCCAGCTTTCCACAGAGGCTTCCATCCAGAAGGAGAGTTAAAAGATAGAAGTTTAGCAAGTAAGCTGATGGTTTGGAGCTGAACCAAGAGAGAAGGATGAAGAATGCACCTCAACCCTGCTGATGTGAGCTGCGACCCTAAGGATACAAACAATAGGTACAAAATCCATCACCAAGCAGATGGGAGTCCCCTCCCCCATGAGAATGGCTCACAGTATACTTTCTACAAACAAGCAAGCAGAATTCAAACATCCTCCCATTTTATCCCATGCGAGACACCCTGTAAAAACTGGACCTCCTTCCTCTACTAGGGTGCCATGGCACTCTACTGCCAGGCATAAAACTGTATTTATTCTCTACCTGCAATTCTGAACTCCCAGAACTCCCCTCCAATCTCACACTGAGGTCTGGAAGCCTGTCCCCAGGGAGTCCAGATTCTTGGGCATTTTCTTGAAAGGTATAGATAGGGTGTGGGCTGTTGCAGGTCTGTGCTGATTCTGTGGCATGGGGATAAGGAGAAGATGATAGACTGAAGGAATCATATAGTAGAGGGAGAGGCAGTGCCCCATGGCACTTAGCAGCAGTGGCAGCAGTGGGAACAATAGGGCTCACACCCCTGGGGATAGTTTGGAGAGACACTCCCTGTCTCTGTGGGCAACCAGAGAAATCCAGGCATCTTCTATGGCAGCAGTCACTGGTGGAACAGATCTGGGATGGTAATGCAGGCCCCGTGAGTAAAGGGTATGCCTGAGGTGGTACCTGCCTAGGCAGGGCGCAGCAGGGATGGAGAATAGAAGGTGCATGTGCAGAGACTGCATACTCCTGGGATGGGGCTGAGCCAGAGGACAGCTCAGTCCTTAGGCTTAGTGAGCCTAAGAAAGACCTGGCTCTCAGGGAATCATAGCTGAGACAAAGGCAGGCAGGCAGAGGCTGGAACTCAAAGCTGAGTGTGAGCTCTAACTGCACCTGCCCCAACATGGACTGTAGTGAAGACAGACATACCAGCTCTGGGCAGCAGCACAGACCAGGGGTGAGTCGCAGTTTCTATGAACTCAAACAGCACCTGGTCTGCTGGGGAATAAAGTCAGGACAGAATGACAAATTCTGCAAAAATATAAGTGTCAGCAACATCAATCAGGGGCAGGGCTGGAACTGAGTGAACTGCCCCAGCTTCCATTAACCACCAGAGGTTGTCAGGCCTCAGCTCCCCCTGACCAATGGTGGCAGAGTGTGGAGGCCTGGCTGAGGAGACATAGATCTCCTTGTGACTCAGGCAGGCACAAATCCCTGGAGGAGCATTTGCTCATTGGAGGGAACTGGGTCACAGCCCTGCAGGGTTACCAGTCACTGGGTGTGACAGAGGTGCAAGGTGGGGAAGGAGGCATCAACCTTCCCATACTAATTCATTTGCTGGGGGAGGGGGTCCTTATAACTCCATGGAGCACCCAAAATTAATCATACTTAAGCTGCCAGCAGACCCCTGCTATCTAGTTGATGGAGATCTTTTGAAGTCTCCCACGTGAGACTGGGTACTGACTGGGACAATTGATTTGGATCTCTCAGACTGGACGAATCACTGAGGATGATCCAAAGTGCTACCCTGGGTATGTCATTGTGGGAAGGTTCTATTTTCCTTTACCAATTATTGCCTGTGGGGGCCAGGGTGACTTAATTGCTGGTATTTCTCCACAGCTGAGACTTCAACCCAGAGTAACTGATTCACTAGGGTAAGACAGAGTCACTTAGCCTCACCACACCAAGTAAGTCCCCAATGTCTAAGGCAATAGCACTGTACAGGTCCTTTGCAAAGCTCTAGGGGAAAAAGCACAGACACCAGTTCCAGCTCTTGGGCAAAGGGCTGGTTAATCACTACTCCAGAAGCACTTCAACCCAACTTCACCTTATCTTCTTATCTAGCCAAATGGTATAAAATAATCATGGGGCAGAATTAGCGGAAAAACTCTGGTAACATAAATAACCGGAGTAGATCAACTCCCCCAAGGAGTTGGACATATGGTGGACATAACTGAAGATCCCATTCATAAACAAATGGCTGAGATGTCAGAAATCAAATTCAGAATTTGGAATGCAAATAAGATTTACAGAATGGAGGTAAAGATGGAATTACCCTGTTTTCCCGAAAATAAGACAGTGTCTTATTTTAAGGTGTGCTCCCAAAGATGCACTAGGTCTTATTTTCAGGGGACACCTTATCTTTCCTGTAAGTAGGTCTTATTTTCAGAGGATGTCTTATTTTCGGGGAAACAGGTAGAAATTCAAGGAGCATTTCAAAAGCTGTCTCAAGAATTCAATGAATTCAAAGACAAAATCACCAAAGATTTTGACACATTGAGGCAAGAATTTTCAGCCCTCAAAGACCCAAGAAATACCATAGAATCCCTCAGTAACAGAATGGAACAAGCAGAAGAAAGGATTTCTGATGTTGAAGACAAAGCTTTTGAATACTCCCAAATGCTCAAAGAAGAAGAGAAATGGAGAGCAAAAATGGATCATTCTCTCAGAGAGCTCTGGGATAATTTGAAGAAAACTAATATTCGCCTCATAGGAATTCAAGAAGGTGATGAAGTGGCTTTGTAAGGCACAGAGGCTCTTCTTCATGAGATTCTGAGGGAGAACTTTCCAGACATGCCAGGAGATTCTGAAATTCAGATAGCAGACAGTTTCAGAACCCCAGCATGACTCAACCTGAATAAGACATCCCCCAGACACATCATAATTAACTTCACTAAAGTTAAGATGAAGGAGAAATTTCTGAAAGCAGCCAGACATAAGAAAACCATTACCAACAAAGGGAAGACTATTAAAATGACTACAGATCTCTCTCCTGAAAACTTTCAAGCTAGAAGAGGGTGGTCATTGACTTTTAATCTTCTAAAACAAAATAACTTTCAACCCAGGATCCTGTATCCAGCTAAACTGAGTTTCATTTATGACAGAGAAATTAAATACTTTAATGATATTCATATGTTGAAGAAATTTGCCATAAATAAACCAGCTCTCCAGAATATTCTCAGACCTATCATTCGTAATGATGAGTGCAATCCTCCACTACAAAAGTAAACTTCCAACTTCCACAGTGGCTAAAGGATTAAAAATGTCCACTGGACTTTTGAAAAACTCAATACTCAAAATTTTACCAGGCTTATCAATATTCTCCATTAATGTGAATGGCTTAAATTGTCCTCTAAAGAGGCACAGGTTGGCTGACTGGATACAAAAACTCAGGCCATATATCTTCTGCATACAAGAATCTCATCTTACCTTAAAAGATAAATGTAGACACAGGGTGAAGGTCATCTATATTTCAGGCATATGGAAATCAGAAAAAAAGCAGGTGTTGCAATCTTATTCACAGATACAATAGCCTTTAAGCCAACAAAAGTAAGGAAAGATAAGGATGGTCACTTCATATTTGTTAAGGGTAACACTCAACATGAGGAGATTTCAATTATTAACATTTATGCACCCAACCAGAATGCACCTCCATTTTATGAGAGAGGCTTTAACAGACTTGAGCAACTTGATTTCCTCCAGGTCCATAATAGTCAAAGATCTTAACACTCCTTTGGAAGTGTTGGACAGATCCTCCAATAAGAAGCTAAGCAAAGAAATTTTAGACGTAAAATTAACTATTCAACATTTGCATTTAACAGACAACTACAGAACATTTCATCCTAACAAAACTGAATTCACATTCTTTTCATCAGCCCACGGAACATCCTCCAAAATTGATCATATCTTAGGTCATAAGTCTAACCCTGAAAATTTAAAAGAATAGAAATCATTGCTTATAATTTCTTGGACCCTCATGAAATAAAAGTTGAACTCAGTAACAACAGGAATCTCCATACTCATACAAAAACATGGAAGCGAAATAACCTTATGTTGAATGAGAGCTGGGTCATACATGAGATTAAGGAGGAAATTACCAAATTTTTGGAACAAAACAATAATGAAGACATGAATTATCAGAACCCCTGGGATGCCACAAAGGCAGTCCTAAGAGGGAAATTTATAGCAGTGCAAGCCTTCCTCAAGAGAATGGAAAGAGAGGAAGTTAACAACTTAATGGGACATCTCAAACAACTGGAAAAGGAAGAACACTGCAATCCCAAACCAAGCAGAAGAAAAGAAATAACCAAAATCAGAGCAGAATTAAATGAAATTGAAAACAAAAGCATTATACAACAGATCAATAAATCAAAAAGTTGTTTTTTTGGAAGATGGTGGCTGAATAACAGCTTCCTTGCAACTGGGCACCGTGAGTCTGGGGAGACAAGACTCCAGGCACCTCTGGCCAGTGGTATCTGCCTATAATCATCCCTTTGAGGACACAGGGAGTCAGCAAGAGACTTCTGGACCCCAAAGGAGGACAAAGGCAGTGGAAAACTAGCAAGTGGTTGTGTGTGTTTGATTCATCTAATCCCACTGGCAGCTGAGACTGCAAACTGGAAAGGCCTTACCTGTGAGCTGTTTTGGTGTTTTTGGACTTGGCACTCAGTTGAACAGCCTTTGGAGAGCTTGGACATAAGTGCAGAAAACTTTGGGCATTATCTAGGGCCCCAGACTGAGCCAGACAGAGCTAATAGTGTTTGGCTGTGGGCCGCAGGGAGCCATTGTGAGAGAACTGCCCTGGCAAGCTTTGCCCTCATAGTTGCAGAGCAAGGATTCATTGGGTAATCTACTGACTGAGCAGCCTAAAGGCAGGGAATGGGCTGCCTTACAGCCTTAACCCTCAGGGGCAGAGTGAGACCGGATTTGGCACACTGCATAAGTGGATAGCCACTTCAGCAGTGATCCCAGTGACAAGTACTTTCCTGTAAAGCTGCTGCTTAGCCAAGTTTAGAAGTTTAAGGTGCCTTTTAAGAGGGCTAAAGATAGATTTAGGGTCTCCATCCTGTGGGGTTTGAGAAATCAGCACAGGCCTCCAGTCGTATCAGCATTATGATTAACATCTCCTACCCCAGAAGATCACCTGTTCACCCAGACAATATTCAACAAGATATATATACTGCATTGTTTCTTTTGTTTGTTTATTTGTTTTTGTTTATTTTTGTTTTTTAATTTCAACCATTTCCCTATACATTTTTCTTTTCTTTTTCTCTTTCTGGTCTTCTCAATTTTTCTAGTTTAAATACAATTTCCCATGGTTGCTTTTTCAATAATTAGAACTTCATTTTTGCTAGTGTTTCTACCCCTATTATTTGGTTTTTCATCCAATTTTATCCCATAAAGTTTTCTGTTTCCTTGTTTTGGTTTGATTTATAGCATTTTTGTCTTTCCTCTCTACTTGGTGGAGGTGGGGTACTGTGTCTGATTAGGTTAGCAAAGAGCTGCTGACCTCAAGGGAACCACCAAACCTGGCACTCCCAGAGGCTGGGTTTTTTATAAGGCTGTGTCAAAGTACCCTACTGTACACCTATATTGCTCTGTCTCCCTCTCTCTGTAACTCTCTTCTTCCTGTCAATATTCCCTTTTACCCACTGCCTCTCTTTTCTCTTTTTTCTTTTCTTTCTTTTATAACTTCTTGCTCTTCAGCCTTCTCAGCCTTCTGGTCCTGTACCAAAAGGACTCATCGAAACCTTACTCCACAGGAACAGCAACTTAAAGAGCAAGAGGAAGTGAAAGGAAAATTAGGGCAAGGAAACAGATAAAAGAAATTACTCATAAGGAAGAATCAGCAGAAAACTCCTGGCAACATGAAGAACTAGTCCAGAGCAACCCTTTCAAGGGACCATTAGGTAGCTACTGCAGAGGATTCCACCTATAAAAAATTGTTAGGAATGACAGAAAGGGAATTTAGAATACACATGATAAAAACAATGAAGGAAATGATGGAAATAATGAAAGAAACTGCTAATAAATTGGAAAATAAGCAAAAGGAAATCCAAAAACAGAATTAAATAAGAGATGAATGATATGAAGAATATAGAAAGGATATAGCAGAGCTGAAGAAACTGAAGCAGTCAATTAGGGAACTTAAAGATGCAATAGAAGGTATCAACAACAGATTAGATCATGCAGAAAAAAGAATCTCAGAGGTAGAGGACAAAGCTCTTGAGATAGATAGTTAAAGAGGCAGAAAAGAAGAGAGAGAAAACAGAATGTTCACTGAAAGAATTATGGGACTTTATGAAGCGTTCCAACATACGAGTTATACGAATCCCAGAAGGGGAAGAAGAATGCCCCAGAGGAATGGAAGCCATACTAGAGAATATTATAAATGAAAATTTCCCAAATATCACCTGAGATTCTGACACACTGCTTTCAGAGGGCTATCAGACCCCAAGTCGCCTCAACTCCAACTGAGCTTCTCCAAGACACATTGTGATGAACCTGTCCAAAGTCAAGACAAAAGAAAAGATTCTGCAAGCTGCCAGGAGTAAGCGCCAGTTGACCCACGGGGCAAATCCATTAGAGTGACCGAAAACTTCTCTAATGAAAATTTCCAAGCAAGAAGACAATGGTCATCTACCTTTAATATACTTAAACAAAACAATTTCCAGCCCAGAATTCTGTACCCTGCTAAGCTAAGCTTTAAAATTGATGGAGAAATCAAATCATTTACAAATATACAAACGTTGAGGAAATTTGCCACAAGAAGACCAGCTCTACATGAAATATTTCCACCTCTTCTACACACTGACCATCACAATGGATCAGCAGCAAAGTAAGAACTCAGAAATTAAAGGACAGAACCTAACCTCCACACTGATGCAAAAGATAAAACTAAGCAATGGACTCTCACAAAATAAGATGAATAGAAAACTACCACACTTATCAATTATCTCAATAAATGTTAATGGCTTGAATTCCCCACTGAAGAGACATAGATTGGCTGACTGGATTAAAAAACACAAGCCATCCATTTGCTGTCTGCAAGAAACACACCTGGCTTTAAAAAGCAAATTAAAACTTCAACTCAAGGTTTGGAAGACAATTTTTCAGGCAAATGGAATTCAGAAGAAAAGAGGAGTTGCGATCTTATTTTCAGATACATGTGGATTTAAAGCAACTAAAGTCAAAAAAGACAAAGATGGTCACTTTACATTGGTCAAGGGGAAACTACAACAAGAAGACGTTTCAATTCTAAATGTTTATGCACCCAATTTAAATGCTCCCAGATTCTTGAAACAGAACTTAATCAGTCTGAGCAAAATGATATCTGATAATACCATAATTACAGGGGACTTTGACACTCCTTTTACAGAGCTGAACAGATCCTCTAAACAGAAATTAAACAAAGATATAAGAGATTTAAATGAGACCCTAGAACAACTGTGCTTGATAGACGCATATAGAACCCGCCATTCCTAAAATAAAGAATATACATTCTTCTCATCACCCCATGGAACATTCTCCAAAATTGATCATATCCTGGGACACAAAACAAACCTCAACAGAATCAAAACAATTGAAATTTTACCTTGAACCTTCTCAGACCATAAGGCACTAAAAGTGGAACTCAACTTTAACAAGAACGTTCAACCCCACAGAAAGGCATGGAAATTAAACAACCCTCTGCTGAGTGACAGATGGGTTCAGGAAGAAATAAAAGAGGAAATAATTAACTTCTTTGAGCATAATAACAATGAAGACACAAGCTACCAAAACCCATAGGATACTGGAAAAGCAGTTTTGAGAGCAAAATTCATCACTTTAGATGCATAAATTTGAAAAACAGAAAGAGAGCACATCAACAACCTCACAAGCCATCTTCTGGAATTGGAAAAGGAAGAACAATCTAAGCCTAAACCCAGTAGAAGAAAAGGAATATCCAAAATCAAATCAGAGATCAATGAAATTGAAAACAAAAGAATTATTCAGAAAATTAATGAAACAAGGAGTTGGTTTTTGAAAAAAATAAATTAAATAGATAAACCTTTGTCCAGACTAACTAGAAATAGAAAAGTAAAATCCCTAGTAACCTCAATCAGAAATGGTAAAGGGGAAATAACAACTGATCCCACAGAGATACAAGAGATCATCTCTGAATACTATCAGAAACTCTATGCTCAGAAATTTGACAATGTGAAGGAAATGGATCAATATTTGGAATCCATACTCTCCCTAGACTTAGCCAGGAAGAAATAGAGCTCCTGAACAGACCAATTTCGAACACTGAGATTAAAGAAACAATAAAAAATCTTCCAACCAAAAAATGCCCTGGTCCAGATGGCTTCACACCAGAATTCTATCAAACCTTCAAAGAAGAGCTTATTTCTGTACTGCAGAAATTCTTCCAAAAAATTGAGGAAGAAGGAATCTTCCCCAACACATTCTATGAAGCAAACATCCCCCTGCTACCAAAACCAGGAAAAACCCCAATTAAAAAGGAGAATTTCTGACCAATTTCACTCATAAATATAGATGCAAAAATTCTCAACAAAATCCTAGCCAGTAGATTACAGCTTATCATCAAAAATGTCATACATTGTGATCAAGTAGGTTTCACCCCAGGGATGCAAGGTTGGTTTAACATATGCAAGTCCATAAACATTATCCACCATATTAACAGAGGCAAAAATAAAGATCATATGATCCTCTCAATAGATGCAGAAAAAGCATTAGATAAAATCCAGCATCCTTTTCTAATTAGAACACTGAAGAGTATAGGCATAGGTGGCACATTTCTAAAACTGATTGAAGCTATCTATGACAAACCCACAGCCAATATTTTACTGAATGGAGTAAAACTGAAAGCTTTTCCTCTTAGAACTGGAACCAGACAAGGTTGTCCTCTGTCACCTTTACTATTCAACATAGTGCTGGGAGTTCTAGACAATACAATTAGGCAAAACAAGGAAATAAAGGGAATCCAAATGGGAGCAGAGGAGGTCAAACTGTCCCTCTTTGCTGATGACATGATTTTATACTTAGAGAATCCTAAAGACTCAACCACAAACTCCTGGTAGTCATCAAAAAATACAGTAATGTCTCAGGATATAAAATCAATGTCCACAAGTCAACAGCCTTTGTATACACCAATAACAGTCAAGATGAGAAGCTAATTAAGGGCACAACTCCCCTCACCATAGCTTCAAAGAAAATGAAATACCTTGGAATATACCTACCAAAGGAAGTGAAGTACCTCTATAAAGAAAATTATGAAATCCTCAGAAAGGAGATAGCAGACGATATTAACATATGGAAGAACATACATGCTCATGGCTGGGAAGAATCAACATTGTTACAATGTCTATACTTCCCAAAGTAATCTACCTATTCAATGCCAGTCCTATTAAAATACCAAAGTTGTACTTTCAAGATTTGGAAAAAATGATTCTGCATTTTGTATGGAACCAGAAAAAAACCCGTATAGCTAAGGCAGTTCTTAGTAATAAAAATAAAGTTGTGGGCATCACCATACCAGATTTTAGGCTATACTACAAAGCCATGGTGGTCAAGACAGCATGGTGCTGGCACAAAAATAGAGACATAGACACTAGTAATCTAATAGAAAACCAGGAAATGAAACTAACATCTTACAACCACCTAATCTTTGATAAACCAAACAAGAACATACCTTGGGGGAAAGACTCCCTATTCAATAAATGGTGTTGGGAGAACTGGATATCCACATGTAAAAGACTGCAACTGGACCCACACCTTTCTCCACTCACAGAAATTGATTCAAGGACTTAAATTTAAGATGTAAAACATAAAAATTGATAAAGGGCTTAAATTTAAGGCATAAAACAAAAATTCTCAAAGAAAGCATAGAAAAAACACTGGAAGATATTGGCCTGGGGAAAGACTTCATAAAGAAGACTGCCATGGCAATTGCAACAACAACAAAAATAAACAAATGGGACTTCATTAAACTGAAAAGCTTCTGTACAGCTAAGGAGACAATAACCAAAGCAAAGAGACAACCTACACAATGGGAAAGGATATTTGCATTTTTTGAATCAGATAAAAGCTTGATAACTAGGATCTATAGAGAACTCAAATTAATCCACATGAAAAAAGCCAACAATCCCATATATCAATGGGCAAGAGACATGAATAGAACCTTCTCTAAAGAAGACAGACGAATGGCTAACAAACATATGAAAAAATGTTCATCATCCCTATCTATTAGAGAAATGCAAATCAAAATCACCCTGAGATATCTAACCCCAGCGAGAATGGCCCACATCTCAAAATCTCAAAACTGCAGATGCTGGCATGGATGTGGAGAGAAGGGAACACTTACACTGCTGGTGGGACTGCAAACTAGTACAACCTTTCTGGAAGGAAACATGGGGAAACCTCAAAGCATTCAATGTAGACCTCCCATTTGATCCTGCAATCCCATTACTGGGCATCTACCCAGAAGGAAAGAAATCCTTTTATCATAAGACTTGCACTAGACTGTTTATTGCAGCTCAATTTACAATCGCCAAAATGTGGAAACAGCCTAAATGCCCACCAACACAGGAATGGATTAACAAGCTGTGGTATATGTATACCATGGAATACTATTCAGTCATTAAAAAAATGGAGACTTTATTTCCTTTGTATTAACCTGGATGGAAGTGGAAGACATTATTCTTAGTAAAGCTTTGCAAGAATGGAAAGCATGAATCCTATGTACTCGATTTTGATATGAGGACAGTTAAGGACACGGTGGCAGTAGGGGAAGGGGAGAGCTGAGAGAGAAAGAAGGAGGGAGGGATGGGGAAATGAAGAGCAGAGAGAGGAAAGGAGGGACCTTTGCTTGGTGTGTGCCACAACTTTAGGGGGCAAGACATGATTGCAAGAGGGACTTTACCTAACACATGCAATCAGTGTAATCTGGTTTCTTGTACCCTCAATGAATCCTCAACAATAAAAAAAAAAAATTGGTTTTTTGAAAAAGTCAATAAAACAGATAAGCCTTTGGTTAACCTAACCAGGAAAAAAGGAATAAAATCTCTAATTTCATCAATCATAAATGGTAAAGATCCAATAGCAACAGACTCCTTAGAAATTCAAAAAATCCTTAATGAATATTTCAAGAAACATTATTCTCAGAAATATGAAAATCTGAAGGAAATAGACCAATACTTGAAAGCATGTCACCTTTCAAGACTTAGCCAGAATCAAGTGGAAATTTTGAATAGGCCTATATCAAGTTCCAAAATAGCATGAACCATACAAAATCTCCCTAAAAAGTAAAGCACGGGACCAGATGGCATCACATCAGAATTCTACCAAAACTTTAAAGAGGAACTAGTACATTTAATACTCAACCTTTCCCAAAATATAGAAAAAGAAGGAATACTACCCAACACATTCTATGAAGCAAACATCACCCTGATCCCCAAAACAGGAAAAGACCCAACAAGAAAAGAAAATAATAGACCAATATCTCTAATGAATTTTGATGCAAAGATACTCAATAAGTTCCTAGCAAATAGAATCCAGCAACACATCAAACAAATTATACACCATGACCAAGTGGGTTTTATCCCAGGGTCTCAAGGCTGGTTCATTATACACAAATCTGCAAATATAATTCATCACATAAACAAATTAAAAAACAAAGACCATATGATTCTCTTAATTGATGCAGAAAAAGCTTTTGATAATATCCAGCATCCTTTCATGATCAGAACACTTAAGAAAATAGGTATAAAAGAGACATTTCTTAAACTGATAGAGGCCATCTACAGCAAGGCCACAGCCAATATCATATTGAATGGAGTTAAATTGAAATCATTTCCACTCAGATCAGGAACCAGGTAAGGTTGCCCATTGTCTCCACTGCTTTTTACCATTGTAATGGAAGCCTTAGCTATCGCAATTAGGGAAGAAAATGTGATCAAGTGTATCCATATAGGATCAGAAGAGATAAAAGTTTCACTCTTTGCAGACGATATGATTGTATATCTGGAAAACACCAGGGATTCTACTACAAAACTCTTAGAAGTGATTAAGGAATACAGCAGTGTCTCTGGTTACAAAATCAACACTAATAAATCTGTAGCCTTTATATATGCCAACAATAGTCAAGCTGAAAAACCAGTGAAGGACTCTATTCCATTCACAGTAGTGCCAAAGAAGATGAAATATTTGGGAGTTTATCTAACAAAGGATGTGAAAGATCTCTATAAAGAGAACTATGAAACTCTAAGAAAAGAAATAGCTGAAGATGTTAACAAATGGAAAAACATACCATGCTCATGGCTGGGAAGAATCAACATTGTTAAAATGTCCATACTACCCAAAGTGATATATAATTTTAATGCAATCCCTATTAAAGCTCCACTGCCATACTTTAAAGATCTTGAAAAAATAATACTTCATTTTATATAGAATCAGAAAAAACCTCAAATAGCCAAGACATGACCCAGAAATAGAAACAAAGAGGAGAAATTACACTACCAGACTTCAGACTATACTATAAATTGATAGTGATCAAAACAGCATGGTACTGGCACAAAAACAGAGAGGTAGATGTATGGAACAGAATAGAACCAAGAGATGAACCCAGCTACTTACCGTTATTTGATCTTTGACAAGCCAATTAAAAACATTCAGTGGGGGAAATGATTCCCTATATAACAAATGGTGCTGGGTGAACTGGCTGGTGACCTGTAGAAGACTGAAACTGGACCCACACCTTTCACCATTAACTAAGATAGACTCTCATTGGATTAAAGATTAAAACTTAAGACATGAAACTATAAAAATACTAGAAGAAAGTACAGGGAAAACTCTTGAAGAAATCAGCCTGGGTGAATATTTTATGATGAGGACCCCCCCACCCCCCGGGGCAATTGAAGCGGCATCAAAAATACACTACTGGGGATGTGATCAAAGTAAAAAGCTTCTTCACAGTCAAGAACACAGTAAGTAAAGCAAGCAGACAGCCCTCAGAATGGGAGAAGATATTTTCAGGTTATGTCTCCGACAAAGGTTTAATAACCAGAATCCACAGAGAACTCAAATGTATTAGCGAGAAAAGAACAAGGGATCCCATCTCAGGCTGGGCAAGGGATTTGAAGAGAAACTTCTCTGAAGAAGACAGGCACACAGCCTACAGACATATGAAAAAATGCTCATCATCCTTAATCATCAAAGAAATGCAAATCAAAACTACTTTGAGATATCATCTAACTCCACTAAGATTAACCCATATCATAAAATCCCAAAACCAGAGATGTTGGTGTGGAATGTACACTTCTACACTGTGGTGGGAATCCAAATTAATACGTTCCTTTTGGAAAGATGTTTGGAGAACACTTAGGGAATTAAAAATAGACCTGCCATTCGATCCTACAATTCCTCTAGTAGGTATGTATCCAGAAGACAAAAAAATCACATTATAACAAAGGTATTTGTACCAGAATGTTTATTGCAGGCCAATTCATAATTGCTAAGTCATGGAAAAAGCCCAAGTGCGCATTGACCCACAAATGGATTAATAAATTGTGGTATATGTACACCATAGAATATTATGCAGTCTTAAAGAAAGATGGAGACTTTACCTCTTACATGTTTACATGGATGGAGCTGGAACATACTCTTCTTAGCAAAGTATCTCAAGAATGGAAGAAAAAGTATCCAATGTACTCAGCCCTACTATGAAACCAATTTATAGCTTTCTTATGAAAGCTATAACCCAATTATAGCCAAAGAAGGGGAAAGGGGACGGGGAATGGAGGGGAGTGGGAAGGATGGGTGGAGGGAGGGTAATTGGTGGGAGCACACCTACAGTGCATCTTACAAGGGTACATGTGAAATTTACTAGGTATAGAATATAAATGTCTTAGCACAATAACTAAGAAAATGCTGTGAAGACTATGTTAACCAGTTTGATGAAAATATTTCAAATTTATATAAAACCAGCACATTGTACTCCATGACTGCATTAATGTACACAGCTGTGATTTAATTTATAAGAAAAAAAAAGGTGAAAACACCAAATGATGGAAAGGTTAATAAAGGGCATTGCTGGGTGGTGCCTACGGCTCAAAGGAATAGGGCGCTGGCCCCATATGCCGGAGGTGGTGGTTTCAAGCCCAGCCCCGGCCAAAAGACTGAAAAAAAAAAAAAAGGCCTTGCTGGCTGGGCACAGTGGCTCATGGCTGTAATCCTAACACTCTGGGAGGCTGATGTGGGTGGATTGCTTGAGCTCAGGACTCTGAGATCAGCCTGAGCGAGAGGGAGACCCCGTCTCTACTAAAAATAGAAAAATTATCCTGGTATCATGGCAGATGCCTGTAGTCTCAGCTACTCAGGAGGCTGAGGCAAAAAGGTCACTTGAACCCAAGAGTTTGAGGTTGCTGTGATCTATAATGGGGACACAGCACTCAACCCCAGGGTGACGTCTCAAGAAAAAAAAAAAAAGACCATTGCTGGTTTTAATCAATGACTACCTTGCATCATGCCCTCGGCCCTATAACTTTGCAGTCTCAGCGCATCCTGAATACTGGGCTGTGACTTGCTTTGACCACTGGAATACAGCAAACATGAGAACAAGCCTGGGCTAGCCTACAGGAAGATGAAGGAGGTGAAGGAGAGTTGAGGCATCCTAGCCAAGAGGCAGCCAAGCCCACTCTGAAGCAGAGCCAGTCATCTTTAATCACTGCGAACACTGATAATGTGCAGAGAACAGAGCGTCACCAATGTGCAAGCCCTATTTCAGAGAACAACACCAAATTTGAATCCTCAGAATGCTCTAGTAATATACTAGAATACTAGTAGGCCAATTATGGGTAATCTACCCTTACACATAAATGGCTCAGTCGGTAGGGCGCCGGCCCCATATGCCGAGGGTGGCGGGTTCAAACCCGGCCCCGGCTGAACTGCAAACCAAAAAATAGCTGGGCATTGTGGCGGGCGCCTGTAGTCCCAGCTACTCGGGAGCCTGAGGCAAGAGAATCACTTAAGCCCAGGAGTTAGAGGTTGCTGTGAGCTGTGTGACGCCATGGCACTCTACCGAGGGTGATAAAGTGAGACTCTGTCTCTACAAAAAAAAAAAAAAAAAAATGTTTGGGATTGTGCATCAGTTTCTTATAAGAACTGAAGAAGAGGCTTGTCTTTCACAGTGTTGAAGCCTAAAAGCTAACGTGCACCAGGAATGCAGCTGTGGTCAAAATTAGGTTTATTTGGCTAGTTGCAATAAGGAGAGCACACAACAGGACCAATGGAACATATAAGGTGCAACAAGTGGAGATGTTCAGGCCAGGTTTATTGAAAGGGGGAGGGTGACTCACCTGGCCAGGGCAAAGGTGGTGTCTGCTCCAAAAAGTGGTCTCCAAAAAGAGACCTCTTTTTTTTTTTTTTATTGTTGGGGATTCATTGAGGGTACAATAAGCCAGGTTACACTGATTGCAATTGTTAGGTAAAGTCCCTCTTGCAATCATGTCTTGCCCCCATAAAGTGTGACACACACCAAGGCCCCACCCACCTTCCTCCTTCCCTCTTTCTTCCCCCCCATAACCATAATTGTCATTAATTGTCCTCATATCAAAATTGAGTACATAGGATTCATGCTTCTCCATTCTTGTGATGCTTTACTAAGAATAATGTCTTCCACGTCCATCCAGGTTAATACGAAGGATGTGAAGTCTCCATTTTTTTTAATGGCTGAATAGTATTCCATGGTATACATATACCACAGCTTGTTAATCTATTTCTGGGTTGGTGGGCATTTAGGCTGATTCCACATTTTGGCAATTGTAAATTGAGCTGCCATAAACAGTCTAGTACAAGTGTCCTTATGATAAAAGGATTTTTTTCCTTCTGGGTAGATGCCCAGTAATGGGATTGCAGGATCAAATGAGAGGTCTAGCTTGAGTGCTTTGAGGTTTCTCCATACTTCCTTCCAGAAAGGTTGTACTAGTTTGCAGTCCCACCAGCAGTGTAAAAGTGTTCCCTTCTCTCCACATCCACGAAAAGAGACCTCTTTTATATGAGGATGGAGGGGGGAGTGTGTGTGAAAAATTTCACAATTTACTTGGAAAGTTAGGGTCTTTTGGTGTGAACTTTCTCGTGGGTGGGGCTAATAAGATCTTTTGTCTTAGGAGGAGAGGAGGAGGAAAAGAGGAAACGGGGAGGAGGAGGAGAATGGGGGAAGGGTTGATATGTGGCTGCATTAGTTCCCTCAATAGGTAGGAGGCCTCTATTATAGTATTGGGTAGCCAAATTGTTCTTAGGAAGGTTGAAGGAAGTTTGAAGTCAAGTTTGGATTGGGTGTGTCAGGAGGTAGAGACTAGTGCTGGGACCAGAACTGTCAAAAAGTTGGACAATTTGGTGATTGGGTGTCTAGGTAATTTTTAGAGAATTATCATAGCGGTAGCTACTCCTACCAGAAAGAAAAAAAGAAAATGTTTGTTGTTGTGGTTGAGGTATGACCTTGCCTCTGCTGTGTTTGAGACATAGCCTCAGAGTGTTCTTGTCTGATCATTGTTTACATTCTGTGAAAGTTGTGTTCAGTTGGGAAGTCTTTGCTACAACCTAGCTGTTAGCTGTTGGCTGCCAGCTGTTGCAACCATTTTTACTTTCTCAGAAACCACTTAGAGAGATATTGGGAGGCCTCTGATAGAGCCAAGGAAGTGCCCTGAGAGCAGTGCATTTTAGGGCATGTGGGCTGTGTGCAGGTATTGCCTCAGACGTCCAGAGAACCAGGTAGGAGGATGAGTGACTGTGGGAGGGAAAGGCATGTGGGAAGATAATGGGACTGGGAAATTTCTACACATCATCCTTACCCCTGGCTGTGGTTCTGAGAGGTGGCCTTAAATGCCAAAGTCATGAGTGACTGGAAACACGCAAACTAATAGATGCAGTCAAGCCGACCAAGGGAGGAGACCTCTGGGAAAAGCAGACCAGAACTATGAAAGAGAGCAGTGCATCCAAAGGATGTAGAGGATAAGCCTGGCTCTAGAAATGGTCATTGGCAGTGTGATGAAATAAATTTCCAGAAACCTCGTAGCATTCTCAGCAGCATGCATAAAGATGGGGCTTGCACAAGTCAGGGGATAAAAATCTCAAGATTTTGTCATTCAAAGACACCTGAATGACAAAAGAGGAAATGCACAAGATTGGGAAGGATTCAAAGAAAAGGCATAATTCTACACAGCTGAATGTAAAATTACATTTGAAGATAGTAAAGAACTGACTTGATGATGTAGGCACATGAACTAGTGAACACACTATGCAGATCTGAGGATGCTGGAGAAAGAGAATGAGGGGAAAATGATGATGATAGAGAATATGAAAGAAATGGAGGGTGGAGAATAGAAAACTTAAGCACGGGAAATCCACAAGGAAAGATCAAACAAAATGGAGCTAAAATCAGTGCCTCACATTATCAGTTACATCCCCTCCCATTTTGGACTTCCTAAAATTAAGATGTATTTTATATCTTAAAATTAGCCTGTCATTCCCCCTGCCGCCCAATAATCATTTGTGTACTTTTTCAAATAATTTCATATTAGAATCAAGAATATATGTTAATGGAAAAATATTCCCTTAAAGAATGGTCCAAGTGATATAGATTGAAGGGCTCACTTGACTTCCAAAGCGTACTAATGGAAAATACCCCAAACTAAGGACCTCTTGGCAAAACTTTTAACTCTTAGAGAAAAAGAAAATTCTACAAGTCTCCCAGCTTAAATATCAAATTATGCAAAAAATAATAAATGCCAGGCGGCCTTTGACTACTCTCCAACTTAAAGGGTTGAAAGTTCACAGAGGTTAAAAGTTGTGGCCCAGGAATTTTTCACTCAGCCAAGTTGCTCATGTTTAATAGCTATAAAAAGACATTTCTGGGACATACAAGGTGTATCAGTCAGGGTTCTCCAAAGAAACAGAACCAATAAGAAGATATATATCCATGTATACATGTATATATACAAATATATATATGCACACTATTTATATGTATATGTATATATACATGTAACAGAAAACATTTTCTGTTATACGTATATATACATATACATATAAATAGAGTTTATTTTCAGGCATAGGTTCATGAAACTGTAGGGGCTGGCAAATCTGAAATCTGTTGGCAAGCTAGAAACTTAAGATTTCTGTCACCATCTTGGGAGGGAGAAAAAAAATCCTCCTTTTGGAGGAAACCTTAGGTTTTGATCTTAAGGCCTTCAAATGATCAGATGTGGCCCACCCACAATAGAAGAGCAATCTGCTTTACTTAAAATCAACTGAGTGTAAATATTAATCACTTCCACAAAATACTTTCACAGCAACATCTAGGCTAGTGCTTGGTACAGGCGTCCTCAAACTTTTTAAACAGGGGACCAATTCACTGTCCCTCAGATGGTTGGAGGGCCAGACTATAGTTTAAAAAAAAAAAAACTACGAACAAATTCCTATGCACACTGCACATATCTTATTTTGAAGTAAAAAAACAAAACTGGAGCAAATACAATCACACCGCCTCATGTGGCTCACGGGCCGCAGTTTGAGAATCGCTGGCTTGGTGGAACAATGGGGCTTAGTCGAGTTGACATATAAAATTAGCCATCACATAGGGATTCACAAAACATGTCAGCCTTTAAAAAACAAATTTCTTGTAAATACATGTATATCTTACACACACATATATATATATACACGTGTTTGTGTGTGTGTGTGTGTGTGTGTGGCATTATAGCTCACAGCAACCTCAAACTCTTGGGCTCAAGAGATCCTCTTGCCTCAGTCTCCTAGGTAGTTGGGACTACAGGTGCCCGCCACAACACCCAGCTAATTTTTTATCTTTAGTGAAGACAGGGTCTTGTTCTTGTTCAGGCTGGTCTTGAACTCCTGAGGTCAAGGGATCCTCCTGCATTGGCCTCCCAGAGTGCTAGGATTATAGGCATGAGTCACTGCACCTGGCCAAAGATATTTTCGAAATACAAAATATAACATTGGGACAAGCATGGTTAAAAAAAAAAAAAAAAACTATTGGTGACACAAAAACCAATTAAAGCAAAAACTTGGAAACTGTACATCTGTTTTAAAAATTAAATAAAGAAGCCAAAAGTATATAATTGCTCTAAAGTTAAAAGTAGTATAGTAACTATAATTTAGATATAAAAGCCCAGATCATATTAACAAAGAAAATAAAGGAAAAGAGAAAATAAAGGTATTATCTAAGGTTGTGGGAATAAAAAGGCACTAATTTATGCATTCAATTCTTGAGAGCTGCTGGGAAAACATAATTTAAATAATGATTTCAAAATATGAAAATTAATAACTTGCATAATTTTTAAAATGGTATGATGTCTTCTAAAACACTGTGGAAAGTATAATCTTGCACTAGTAGATCATGGACACCCAGTAAGGCAGCTGTCATTTGACCCCTTGGTCTTGGCATCAGTGATTCACACCTGGTAATCCCTAACACTTGGTTCTCAGCCCAGGTTGCATCCTGATTCCAGGTAATATGCCAGACCAATTACTTCAGAATCTCTTGAAATGGAGCCCAGTCACCCGTAGTTTGTAGCACTCCTCAGAAGATTCCAAATTTGCACAGTCAAGTTTGTGAACCGCTGGCCTAGACCTTTGCCCTTCCATATGTTTCTCTGGTAACAGCACTCTACTTTAGCATGCAATTTGCACATCTGCTTGCCCCTCTACCTTTCCTCTGAGTTGCCTTTTCAATTATCCTTGGTTATCTTGGTTACAATCTGCATCTCACTGTTCAAGGTATAGTTCAAGGACCAGTAGCCTCAACATCTCTTGCAAGCTTGTGGAAAATTCACCTGTCTCCTGGCTCCACCTTTCCTGTGTGTTCTCTTTGACTCCTACTCTTTCCTTTCCAAACTTCTAGACAGTGTTTTTCAACCCTTTTTATCTCACAGCATGCTTGATCCTATAGTTAAACTTCTGCGGCACGGTTAAATTATGCGGATAAAAAAAAAATACTTACTGTGCTTTGAACTTCTTTTGGAAATAATTAAGGATCTTAAAAAAAATTTGAAGCATACCTAAGAGCCTTTCCTGGCACACGGGTTTAAAATTGCTGTTCTGAGGATGCTCTTTGCACAACACAAGTCTGATCATGCCCTACTACCCTCAGTAAACAAACATACTTTCTCTATAGTAAAACTCCCATATGTTCTCTATAGTAAAATCTAAGGTCCTGAAAATTGATTTCAGGATTCTCTAAGGATTTGGCTTTTTTACCTTGTCCCAAACCTTCTCAAGCTTATTTCCCACCCTTTAACTCCACATACATCAGCCTGTTAGCCATTCACCCAACCAGGTAAGCCTTTTTATACCTCATTTCTTAGGCTAATATTTTCTTCAACTGTGAATGAAGAAAACATAAAACATTTTCCTACTAATTCTTAGTCTTTCCTGGAGCTTCAGTGTGGATGCATAGATGCATTTCTGCTGGGAACCCTTCCCTGATCTCTCAGTCAAAAGAGTTCTTAGTTCTTTCATGTAGCTCCTGTTTCATTCAAGTTTACGCATTAACTTGTCTGCTTTTTGTCCTAGACTGTTAATTCTTGGAGGGGAGGAATAATGCTCCCTGATCTGCTTGTGAGCCGTTGCAGGAAAAATGCCACGGGGCACACTCCCTGTGTTTGCCTGCGTGTAAGTTCTTTTAGCAGGGTCAACTCACCCCACATTCCAGGGGCAGACCTAGCCCACACTTTATTTCAGCATAAGTGAATATTTATTGCAAAGGGTCTCTAACCTTGGTCTGGGAAGCAACTCCCTGATATTTTATGGCATTTCCATGCTCTCTCGTCATCATCTTTCCCCTCACACTGTGAAATGCTTGCCCTCTTCTGACACTCTCTTCATTTTACCCACACTGACACTTTCTTTCTGTGGGCCTGGTTTATTCAAGATGAACTCAAAGGTCGAATCAACTTTACTGGAATAATGACTCACCTTCTTTTAAATCTGGGGATAATATCTGAAGATCAAACTAAATATCTAAACAATTTCCTAGGAGCATTTGCTTGGGGAGGAAGTAGGAATTTCAATGCCAACTGAAGAAAACATCCATGCCTTTTAGCAGTTTCTAAAGAGGATACGGCTATCTGCCTGTCTCATTTCACAGCAGATCAAGATGTGCTGCTCTAGAATCATCATAATCTAACAGAGGGTACCAAAAAAATGTGTACACATTTTAAGGAAGGAAAAAGCTGAATTAAAATTGTAATAATACCCAATATATACTGATATCATTTGTTATAGTTGCATCTCTTGTAATTGCAGAAGTCAAATGTGCCTTGAGTGTTACAATTTTAATACCACTTTTTTCTTTCTTAAATTTATACATTTTTTTTTGACATCCTCTGTACAGTCACAGATTCCAGCAAGATCCTCAGCAGCCCAGAACTCTGACAGGCCTGTGCACAGACCAAGCAGTCCAACTGCGACTGCCAGGCACCTACTGCTTAGACTAAACACACCAAAAAGGTGCCAGATGGAGGTGACTCTGAAGGTGAAAGTGATCTATGAGAATAATCTATTTTCCCCCAAATTTTTGCTTTTCTGTACAAATGGATCCAAATGTTCTCTTGACATCATGTTCTCTGCCCCATGTAAACATTATGTTTACTATTGTGATATAGTGATGTTATTTTGTTTGGACAGAACCCCTAGACCAAGTTCCTAAGAAGTAGAAGCCAGATGCTCTGCCTGTTCTTTTGATCAAGTCTGTCTTCTGTTTTCCACCAAACCAAGGGAATAAACCAAGAGAGAAGAAGAGATGAGATCCCAGAAACAGAATCCAGCCCAGGAGAAAGAAGAATGGAGGTTCCCAGAGGCCATGTTTCCAAGGAAAAAGTAGAAACTGTAGATTGCTTGATGTGATTGACCTTGTGGAACATCATAGTAAGAGGCTGTCAAAAGCTGTGGTAAAAAGAAGTCTAAACAAATCAAAAGCAAGGCAATTATTCACTTCAGGAAAAACAAAAAGTAAGAAGAGAAACATTACTGTATGCTATAATACACAGCTGTGAATATTTGTATAACAACATGAACACAGAATAGTATTTTTTTTTGAGACAAAAATACTATACCTAGCCCTAACCCTTGAGCCTCAAGCTGTCACAGGTAGAGTGCTATGGCATCACAGCTCACAGCAACCTCCAACTCCTGGGCTCAAGCGATTCACCTGCCTCTGCCTCCCAAGTAGCTGGGACTACAGGCGCCCGCCACAACGCCTGAGTATTTTTTGGTTGCAGCCGTCATTGTTGTTTGGCGGGCCTGGGCTGGATTTGAACCCGCCAGCTCAGGTGTGGCTGGCACCTTAGCCACTTAAGCCACAGGCACTGAGCTGAACACAAATAATATTTCATCCAAATAGTAATATTATATTAAGAGAACAAAACGTGGGAAGCAACTTGGACCTTTTAAATGTTAAAAAAAAAAAAAAAAGTAGGAAGCAGAGGGAATAGCACTGAAGTTAGTACACTGTAGTTTTAATTTGGATTTCTTATGAGTAAAGGTGAGCATCTTTTCATATTTTACTGGACCATTTTTTATTTCTTATTCTGTATATTGTCTTAATTTCTTTTGATCAATGTTTATTGATTTGTTGTACTGTTCTTGTTTAATTTTCGGTAGCTCTTTCTATGTTAGAAAGATTAGACATTTATATATGAGTTGTAATTTGGGGGCATTTTTTTCATTCGTCTTTTGACTTTTTCTATGATATTTGCCCATGCAACTGTTTTGCTTTGTTAATAGAATTCATCAAAGTTTCATTTTACACTTCTGAACTTTTGCCTTAATTTCAGAAAGTCATTCCTACTCTTTAAGGTTATAAAATGACTCACCATTTTTTCTTAATTCTTTTATGATCTCACTTTTACATATTTATATTATATTGGTGTATGTGGTTCAAAATACAGATACAGCTTTATCCTTATTCAAATGGTTCTTCAACTGTTTCAACACAATTTGGCCAGGGGGAGGGGGACCCAATCTTTATATATGCAAGATGACATCCTTATTATATAATAAATTTCCTTGTGTACTTGGTTAAATGTCAGAGTTTATGCTTCCATTCTGTTAATCTGTCTATCTATGAACCAGTAGCACATCATTTTAGTTATTAAAGCTTGACTGGACTTTTAATTGCTGGTAGAGATAGAACTTATCAGAATTTTCTTGGTTCCTTTTGCTTGTTTATTTTTCCAAATGAACTTTAGAACCAGCTTGTTTAGTTCTAGGGAAAAATATTCTGTTATCTGTTAGTATTTTTGTTGGAATCACGTTAAACTTATAAATTAATTTAGGAAAACTGATTAGATTTTGAATATCCTATGCCAGGACATAGTATGTCATTCCAAAAATGTTAAAATTATAAAAAAAAATAATATTCCAAAGGCCTATGTAGCTAAGTAAAAAATGATGCAGTTTTGATAAAGCAAACACATAAGAGATATAAAGAAGAAATAAACAAAAACACACTAAAAATAGATTTGAATTCAACATTCTTGGTCCAAGACAGATCAAGTGGATAAAAGTTAACTAAGGATACAAAGGCATAAACAAATTTAGCAATAAGGTAGATATAGATGGGCCTCTGTAATCCTAATGAATGTATCTTTCCAACGAGAGCATGGGATCATTGATGATAAACCCATATTAGTCGCCAAAAACGCTCAATTAATTTCAAAAAGCAAAAAATAAAGACAACATTCTCCAATTCCATTGTAATAAAACTTGAAATTAAGAACATCAGATAGGGAGAGGAGGAGGGGTGGATTTCCTGCACGTGGATTATTGGTGTGGATGGACAGCTGGAGACACTCAGTGAACTGGTGGATTGCTGTATATGAGGGGTAATTTAAAACCACAGACTCTGTTGTAGAGATTTTTCCTTGCTTGGCCGTGCTGGCCAGCAGGCCCCTCCCTTAGGGAGGATGGCAGCTTGCAAATACTGGCAAAACCCAACTGACGAAAATTTATTCCTGAGCTGAGGGTGGCACCAAAAAGGAGAGCCACACAAAACCATGGGGAGCTGGGCAACCCAATGGAAAATTGAAGGGAAGGTATCCCGCCTGAGAAACAGACATTTTGAACTATCCGAAGTGGCAGATGCCTTCCCCCAGAACAACAGGAGTGATTAAATAGACCAGAGCATTCCTGGTGGGGAATGTTGGAGGGGGCTGGCAGTTCAGGCTGCGTGGTGAACTGGCGGGTCCTGATTCAAAAGGGAAACTCTAAATCACAAAACTGAGAATAAGGTCCCTGAGCGCTCCAGCCATGGGAACTGGCTGCAGCCGCAGCGGGACCCTTCAGCAGCCGCAGCAACACCCTCCCCCACAGCCGATTGCAGTCGCCAGTCTGCAGGAGAATGTGGGAGCAGAGTGGAAAGATTTATGAAGTGTGGACTCCTGCACTGAGTGGGGAGGTCGTATAGGAGTGCCGTCTGGAACAGAGCAGCTGAGGTTGCACAACAGTTAGGTGACAAACTTTTACGAAAACTCCAAAATGGCGATTGGCCAGGTAGGGTGGTTACCGTGGTAACAGTATACACTGTGAATCAGGTATAAGCCTGGTAACCACTCACACCTGGTGTCCAGAAAGTATATTGCATTATAAATATATTCCTACGAAAGTTGATCCCTACATCATACATACAGATGTATATTTCTACATATATACAAGAATAATATTTTTGTGGTTGGTGCCTTTTTTTTTCTTTTCTCTTTTTTTTGTTCTGTTTTTTTCCTCACAATTTTCTTGGAGGAGCTATTGTTAATTTATTATTTTTTATAGATATAGTTTTTATTTCTTTTTTATATATTTTTTATTTCTATTTTTTTCTATTTTTAATTTCTCCTTTCTTCTTTTTTTTAACATTTTTATGAACACCACTTTTTTCTTTTTTTTTTTCAATTATTTCACAATTATCACTATTTTTATTGTAGTTTTTTTTGTTGTTGTCGTCGTGGGTATTGTCTGTATGTCTATGTGTTTCCGTCCGTTTGTGCATCTATGGGCTCATGTGTCTGGTAGCCTTTGTATCTGTTTATTTGCTCATTTTGTCTCAATGAGCTCGGTGTTACAACCTGCAATTCTAAGCTCCCAGCACTCCCCTCCACTCTCACTCTGAGGTCTGGAGTCCTGTCCACCAGGAGTCCAGATTCCTGGGTGATTTCTCAAGAGGTGTAGATAGGACCTGGACTGCAGCTGGACGGTGCTGATTCTGCAGCATGGGAGTGAGAAGATGACAGTCGGCTGAGAGGGAACCACGCCGGAGCAGCAGTGCCCTGAGGTGCAGAGCAGCAGCCGTCTTTAGCAATAACAAAGCCCACCCCGGGATATCCCAAAGCCACTCCCCCTGTCTCCCTGGGAAACCAGAGGAGGCTGGGCATCTTCTCAGATGGCAACCACTGTGGAACAGATCTGGGAATGAAACACAGGCCCCATGAGTAAAGGGTTTGCCTGAGGCGGTAATGGCCTGGGTGGAATGCAGGGACTAGAAAATACACACGCAGAGCCAGGAAACTCCCAGGGCAGGGCTGACCCAGAGGACCACTGTACTGAACCTAAGATGGACCTGGCCCTCAGGGGATCATCAGCCTATAGACAAAGGAGGACAGAAGGCTAGAGCTGACAGCTAACTGTGCTGCGAATACAAACCTGCAGGAGTAAAGACAGGGCCTGAGGCACAGGTTCTGGGAACTAAAATCAGCCCCTCTTCTGCAGAGGAATTTGCAGGGACAGAAACAAACTCCCACAGGGTTGTTCTGTTCTGCCAGTAACATCAATCAAGGGTGAGGCTGGAACTGAGTGAACAGCCCCCAGCCTCCATCAAGAGCCCAAGGTTGACAGGCGTCATCGCCCCTGCTGGATAGAGCAGAGAGCAGCAGCCTGGCTGAGCAGATACAGACTTACTTGTGATTTAGGCAGGTACAAACCTCTGGAGTATCTGCTCACTGGAGACAACTGACTGGGTCACAGCCCTACAGGGCTAGCAGTGACTGGGTGTGACAGAGCTGCAAGGTGGGGAAGGAGGCATCAACCTTCCCAGACTAATCTCTTTGCTGGGTGGGTCCTCTGGACTTCACAGAGCACCAAAGCAAGTCATATTTGAGTTGTCACCAGACCCCTGCATTCCAGTTGTCAGAGACCTTTCAAATTCTCCCACCTGAGACAGGTGCTGACTGAGAAAATTGATTTGGACCTTTGAAGTGAGCCAATCACCTGAGAACTATTCAAGTGGTGCCCTGGGTGTGTGGTTGTAGGAAGGTTTGATTTTCCTTTTCCAATTGTTGCCTGTGGGGGGGGGGGTGACTTAATTGCTGGTATTTCTCCACAGCTGATACATCAACCCAGAGTAACTGTTTCACTAAGAGTGAACACAGACCAGATGAAAATAAGACATAACCACTTAGCACCACCACATCAAAGAGGTCCCCAACATCTCAGGGCGGGGCACCACTGCATGCGTCCTCGACAAGGCTCCAGGGGAAATATCAAATGGCGTAAAGTAATCATAGGGTGCAATCAGTGGAAAAACTCTGGTAACATGAATAACCAGAATAGATCAACCCCATGCCAAGGAAAGATATGGCAGATGTAACTGAAGATCCCATTCATAAACAGCTGGCCGAGATGTCAGAAATCGAATTCAGAATTTGGATCACAAACAAGATTAATAGAATGGAGGAAAATTTGGAATTAGAAATCTGAAGAGCAATTCAAAAGTCAGAATTAGAAATTCAAGGAGAAATTCAAAAATTGTCTCAAGAATTTAATGAATATAAAGACAAAATCACCAAAGATTTTGATGCACTGAAGCAAGAATTTGCAGCCCTCAAAGATCTGAAAAACACAGTAGAATCCTTCAGTATCAGAGTGGAGCAGGCAGAAGAAAGGACTTCTGGCATTGAAGACAAGGCATTTGAATGCTCCCAAACTCTCAAAGAAGAAGAGAAATGGAGAGCAAAAACAAATCATTCTCTCAGAGAGCTCTGGGATAATTTGAAGAAGGCTAATATCCACCTCATTGGAATCTCTGAAAGTGATGAAGTGGCCTCACAAGGCACAGAGGCCCTTCTCCATGAAATTATGAAAGAAAAATTTCCAGATATGCCAAGAAATTCTGAAATCCAGATAGCAGACAGTTTCAGAACCCCAGCATGACTCGATCCAAATAAGACATTCCCCAGGCATATCATAATTAACTTCAGTGGTGTCAATATGAAGGAGAAACTTCTGAAAGCAGCTAGACATAAGAAATCTATTACCTACAAAGGGAAGAATATTAGAATGACTGTAGATCTCTCTACTGAAACCTTTCAAGCCAGAAGAGGGTGGTCATCGACTTTTAGTCTCCTAAAGCAAAATAACTTTCAACCCTGGATCTTGTATCAAGCTAAACTGAATTTCATTTATGATGGAGAAATTAAATACTTTAATGACATTCATATGTTGAAGAAATTTGCCATAACCAAACCAGTTCTCCAGGATGTTCTCAGACCTACCCTCCATAATGACCACCCCAATCCTCTACCACAAAAATAAACTCACTCAGAAACTTTTGATCAAACTCCAACTACCACAATGGTGAAAGGATTAAAATTGTCCACTAGACTTTTGAAAAACTTGATACCCAAAGTTTTATCTGACCTATCAGTGTTCTCCATTGATGTGAATGGCTTAAACTGTCCTCTAAAGAGGCACAGGTTAGCTGACTGGATACAAAAACTCAGACCACATATTTGCTGCATACAAGAGTCACATCTTACCTTAAAAGATAAATATATACTCAGGGTGAAAGGATGGTTGTCCATATTTCAGGCAAATGGTAATCAGAAAAAAGCAGGTGTTGCAATTCTATTTGCAGACACAATAGGCTTTAAACCAACAAAAGTAAAGAAAGATAAGAATGGTCACTACATATTTGTAAAGGGTAATACTCAATATGATGAGATTTCAATTATGAATATTTATGCACTCAACCAGAATGCACCTCAATTTATAAGAGAAACTTTAACAGATATGAGAAACTTGATTTCCTCCAGCTCTATAATAGGAGGAGATTTCAACACTCTTTTGGCAGTGCTGGTTAGATGCTCCAATTAGAAGCTGAGCAAAGAAATTTTAGATTCAAACCTAACCATCCAACATTTGGATTTAGCAGACATCTACAGAACATTTCATCCCAACAAAACTGAATACACATACTTCTCATCAGCCCATGGAACATACTACAAAATCGATCTCATCTTAGGTTACAAGTCTAACCTCAGTAAATTTAAAGGAATAGAAATTATTCCTTGCATCCTCTCAGACCATCATGGAATAAAAGTTGAACTCAGTAACAACAGGAATCTGCATACTTATACAAAAACATGGAAGTTAAATAACCTTAGGCTGAATGATAGCTGGGTCAAAGATGAGATTAAAAAGGAAATCGCCAAATTTTTGGAACAAAAT
The DNA here is from genome assembly GCF_027406575.1 of Nycticebus coucang. Classification (NCBI taxonomy): domain Eukaryota; kingdom Metazoa; phylum Chordata; class Mammalia; order Primates; family Lorisidae; genus Nycticebus; species Nycticebus coucang. The sequence continues at coordinate 34,025,842 of NC_069800.1, read as the reverse complement.
GATAATGAAGACAAGAATTATCAGAACCTCTGGGATACCGCAAAGGTAGTCCTAAGAGGGAAATTCATAGCACTGCAAGCCTTCCTCAAGAGAATGGAAAGAGAGGAAGTTAACAACTGAATGGGACATCTCAAGCAACTAGAAAAAGAAGAACATTGCACCCCTAAACCCAGTAGAAGAAAAGACATAACCAAGTGCTCGCATCGGCAGCACATATACTAAAATTGGAACAATACAGAAAAGATTAGCATGGCCCCTGCGCAAGGATGACACGCAAATTCGTGAAGTGTTCCATATTTAAAAAAAAAAAAAAGACATAACCAAAATTAGAGCAGAATTAAATGAAATTGAAAACAAAAGATTTATACAACAGATCAATAAATCAAAAAGTTGTTTTTTTTGAAAATGTCAATAAAATAGATAAACCTTTGGCTAACCTAACCAGGAAAAAAAAGAGTAAAATCTATAATTTCATCAATCAGAAACGACAAAGATGAATTAACAACAGACTCCTCAGAAATTCAAAAAAACCAAAATGAATATTACAAGAAACTTTATTCTCAGAAACTGAAAATCGGAAGGAAATTGACCAACACTTGGAAGCACGTCACCTTCCAAAACTTAGCCAGAATCAAGTAGAAATGTTGAACATGCCAATATCAAGTTCTGAAATAGCATAAACCATACGAGATCTCCCTAAAAAGAAAAGCCCGGGACCAGATGGCTTCATGTCACAATTCTACCAAACCTTTAAAGAGGAACTGGTACCTATATTACTCAAACTGTTCAAAAACATGGAAAAAGAAGGAAGACTACCCAACACATTCTATGAAGCAAACATCACCCTGATCCCCAAACCAGGAAAAGACCCAACAAGAAAAGAAAATTATAGACCAATATCACTAATGAATATAAATGCAAAAATACTCAACAAGATCCTAACAAACAGAATCCAGAAACATATCAAACAAATTATACATCATAACCAAGTCGGTTTTATCCCAGGGTCTCAAGGCTGGTTTAATATACGTAAATCCATAAGTATAATTCAGCACATAAACAATTAAAAAACAAAGACCATATGATTCTCTCAGTTGATGCAGAAAAATCTTTTGATAATATCCAGCATCCCTTCATGATCAGAACACTTAAGAAAATTGATATCCAATTTTCTTAAACTGATAGAGGCCATCTACAGCAAACCCACAGCCAGTATCGTATTGAATGGCATTAAACTGAAATCATTTCCCCTCAGATCAGGAACTAGACAAGTCTGCCCATTGTCTCCACTGCTCTTTAACATTGTGATGGAAGAAAAGGCGATTAAGGGTATTCATATAGACTCAGAAGAGATCAAACTTTCACTCTTCACAGATGATATGATTGTATATCTGGAAAACACCAGGGATTCTACTACAAAACTTTTAGAAGTGATCAAGAAATACATCAGCTTCTCAGGTTACAAAATCAACATTCATAAATCGGTAGCCTTTATATATACCAACATTAGCCAAGCTGAAAAAACAGTTAAGGATTCTATTCCATTCACAGTAGTGCCAAAGAAGATGAACTATTTGGGAGTTTATCTAACACAAGACATGAAAGATCTCTATAAAGAGAACTATGAAACTCTAAGAAAAGAAATAGCTGAAAATTTTAACAAATGGAAAACAAACCATGCTCATGGCTGGGAAGAATTAACATTGTTAAAATTTCCATACTACCCAAAGCAATATACAATTTTAATGCAATCCCTATTAAAGCCCCACTGTCATACTTTACAGATCTTGAAAAAATAATACTTAGTTTATATGGAATAAAAAAGAACCTCGAATAGCCAAGACATTACTCAGAAATAAAAACAAAACAGGAGGAATTACACTACCAGATCTCAGACTATATTATAAATCAATAGTGATCAAAACAGCATGGTACTGGCACAAAAACAGAGAAGTAGATGTCTGGAACAGAATAGAGAACCAAGAGATGAATCCAGATACTTACCGTTATCTGATCTTTGACAAGCCAATTAAAAACATTCAGTGGGGAAAAGATTCTCTATTTAACAAATGGTGCTGGGTGAACTGGCTGGCGACCTGTAGAAGACTGAAACTGGACCCACACCTTTCACCATTAACTAAGGTAGACTCTCACTGGATCAAAGATTTAAACTTAAGACATGAGACTATAAAAATACTAGAAGAGAGTTCAAGGAAAACCCTTGAAGAAATCGGTCTGGGCAAGTATTTTATGAAGAGTACCCCCCAGGCAATTGAAGCAGCTTCGAAAATACACTACTGGGACCAGATCAAACTAAAAAGCTTCTGCACAGCCAAGAACACAGTAAGTAAAGCAAGCAAACAGCCCTCAGAATGGGAGAAGATATTTGCAGGTTATGTCTCTGATAAAGGTTTAATAACCAGAATCCACAGAGAACTCAAATGTATAAGCAAGAGAAGAACAAGTGATCCCATCACAGGCTGGGCAAGGGACTTGAAGAGAAACTTCTCTGAAGAAGACAGGTGCACGGCCTACAGACATATGAAAAAATGCTCATCATCTTTAATCATCAGAGAAATGCAAATCAAAACTACTTTGAGATATCATCTAACTCCAGTAAGATTAGCCCATATCACAAAATCCCAAGACCAGAGATGATGGCGTGGATGTGGAGAAAAAGGAATACTTCTACACTGCTGGTGGGAATGCAAATTAATACATTCCTTTTGGAAAGATGTTTGGAGAACACTCAGAGATCTAAAAATAGACCTGCCATTCAACCCTAAAATTCCTCTACTAGGTATATACCAAGAAGACCAAAATCACATAACAACAAAGATATTTGCAACAGAATGTTTATTGCAGCCCAATTCACAATTGCTAAGTCATGGAAAAAGCCCAAGTGCACATCGATCCACGAATGGATTAATAAATTGTGTTATATGTACACCATGGAATATTATGCAGCCTTAAAGAAAGATGGAGACCTTACCTCTTTCATGTTCACATGGATAGAGCTGGAACATATTCTTCTTTGTAAAGTATCTCAAGAATGTATGAAAAAGTATCCGATGTACTCAGCCCTACTATGAAACTAATTTTTGGCTTTCATATGAAAGCTATAACCCAGGTATAAGCTAAGAATATGGGGAAGGAGGTGAGGGAAGGGAGAAAGGGTGGAGGATGGGCGGAAGGAGGGTGATTGGTGGGATTACACCTGCGGTGCATCTTACAAGTGTACTAGTGAAACTTAGTAAATGTAGAATATAATTGTCTTAACACAATAACTAAGAAAATGCCAGGAAGGCTATATTAACCAGTGTGATGAAAATGTGTCAAACTGTTTATAAAACCAATGTATGGTGCCCCATGATCGCATTAATGTACACAGCCATGATTTAATATTAATAAAAAAAGAACATCAGATGGGAATTATGAAAAAAACAAGCAAACCCTATTTTAAACCCTTGCTATTCAAATTGCACTGTGGATAGCAGCTTGTCTATCTCTTGTGACCTTATTATAAGTGCTGAAATTTGGATGCCCCAGATGTTAATTGGCATCTGCATTTTACAAGATACCTGAAGGATATGTAAATGCATTCATGTTTACCCACAGTTTCCAGAAAACAACGATATTAAAATACACATCAGAACTGTGGGACATAAACAGAGCATAGGTCTATAAAAATTTTAGCCTTGAATATTCTTATTAATAAAATTAAAGCTGTAAAAATCAATGCCCGAAGTCTCTAGCTCAAAACATTTAGGAGAAATAACCCACAAAATAAACTTAAAGAAAATGGATTTTATAATGATAAAGGCAGAAGTTATTAAGTTAGGAAAAAATAGTACAATTAACAAATTAAGATCTATTTCTCTTAAATGATAAATAAAATAGCCGAATATGCAGAAAAGTTAACCAAGCAAAAAGGAACAAAGAATAAAAGGAATATGATAGGGCAAAAGAAAAATAATCGCAACAACAGAATGACTAAAAACATAAGAGTATTGGCACAATTTGATGCAAATAGATTTTAAATATGAAAATGTGAGTAAAATATAAATAAAAACCTGGATGAAATAAAATACTTTTCTTGGAAAATATAATTCACTGGAACTAATCCTGGAAGAAATACAAAGATTACATGCACCAAACCTGTATGGACCAATTTCATTAGAGAAATAGAGAAAATTGTTAAAGAATGAGCCTTTATCAATTCATACAACTTACTCACTACCCCAGATAGTTTCACAAAGGAATTACTATCAAGTTTGTAGAGAATAAGTCATTACAATGCTATTTGAACTTTTCCAGGACATATAAAAAAAAAGTTCCAAATTATTTAAAGTTCCAAAAAATAACATTACTGACATTACTGCAGTGTTATACTTTGCAACCACTCCCAGGCCTAGGTTATGTGCAAAGCCAGCACAGAGTCCCAGTGAAGACCTGGTAAGAATCAGGCTTCTTGGTGACATCCCTGAGGAACTCATTATGCTGTGCTTGGAGCCACCTTCCTATGGGCTTCCTGATGCATAAAGTAATACATTTCCTTCATTTTCCAATTCATTTTCTGTATTACTCGCTGCCAAACCATTCTAGATGGCACAATCTGTCATGCCTATTCCTTCCCCAGAACCAATTTTAATTATTGTTGCTTTGTAATGTTTCTGTATATAGTAGGCTTGTCTAGGGTGAGGGAATAATTCTTGAACAACTTTCTCAGTTTCTTCCTTAAGTGATTTAGCCAGATAAGTCCTACTGAGTTGTTTTTAGTTATCTAAATTTCTTACTAAAATTTCCACTTCAATGATATCCAAAATTATTAGAAAACAAATATGCATTTATTGTATTATGTTGTGTTTTTTTTTTTCACAGTTTTTTTTTTTTTTATTGTTGGGGATTCATTGAGGGTACAATAAGCCAGTTACACTGATTGCAATTGTTAGGTAAAGTCCCTCTTGCAATCATGTTTTACCCCCATAAAGTGTGACACACACTAAGGCCCCACCCCCCTCCCTCCATCCCTCTTTCTGCTTCCCCCCCCATAACCTTAATTGTCCTCATATCAAGATTGAGTACATAGGATTCATGCTTCTCCATTCTTGTGATGCTTTACTAAGAATAATGTCTTCCACTTCCATCCAGGTTAATACGAAGGCTGTAAAGTCTCCATTTTTTTTAATGGCTGAATAGTATTCCATGGTATACATATACCACAGCTTGTTAATCCATTCCTGGGTTGGTGGGCATTTAGGCTGTTTTCACATTTTGGCGATTGTAAATTGAGCTGCAATAAACAGTCTAGTACAAGTGTCCTTATGATAAAAGGATTTCTTTCCTTCTGGGTAGATGCCCAGTAATGGGATTGCAGGATCGAATGGGAGGTCTAGGTTGAGTGCTTTGAGGTTTCTCCATACTTCCTTCCAGAAAGGTTGTACTAGTTTGCAGTCCCACCAGCAGTGTAAAAGTGTTCCCTTCTCTCCACATCCACGCCAGCATCTGCAGTTTTGAGATTTTGTGATGTGGGCCATTCTCACTGGGGTTAGATGATATCTCAGGGTTGTTTTGATTTGCATTTCTCTAATATATAGAGATGATGAACATTTTTTCATGTGTTTGTTAGCCATTCATCTGTCGTCTTTAGAGAAAGTTCTATTCATGTCTCTTGCCCATTGATATACGGGATTGTTGGCTTTTTTCATGTGGATTAATTTGAGTTCTCTATAGATTCTGGTTATCAAGCTTTTGTCTGATTGAAAATATGCAAATATCCTTTCCCATTGTGTGGATTGTCTCTTTGCTTTGGTTATTGTCTCCTTAGCTGTACAGAAGCTTTTCAGTTTAATGAAGTCCCATTTGTTTACTTTTGTTGTTGTTGCAATTGCCATGGCAGTCTTCTTCATGAAGTCTTCCCCCAGGCCAATATCTTCCAGTGTTTTTCCTATGCTTTCTTTGAGTATTTTTATTGTTTCATGCCTTAAATTTAAGTCCTTTATCCATCTTGAGTCAATTTTTGTGAGTGGGGAAAGGTGTGGGTCCAGTTTCAGTCTTTTACATGTAGACATCCAGTTGCCCCAACACCATTTATTGAATAGGGAGTCTTTCCCCCAAGGTAAGTTCTTGTTTGGTTTATCGAAGATTAGGTGGTTGTAAGATGTTAGTTTCATTTCTTGGTTTTCAATTCGATTCCAAGTGTCTATGTCTCTGTTTTTGTGCCAGTACCATGCTGTCTTGAGCACTATGGCTTTGTAGTACAGACTAAAATCTGGTATGCTGATGCCCCCAGCTTTATTTTTGTTACTAAGAACTGCCTTAGCTATACGGGGTTTTTTCCGGTTCCATACAAAACGCAGAATCATTTTTTCCAAATCTTGAAAGTATGATGTAGGTACTTTGATAGGAATGGCATTGAATAGGTAGATTGCTTTGGGAAGTATAGACATTTTAACAATGTTGATTCTTCCCATCCATGAGCATGGTATGTTCTTCCATTTGTTAATATCCTCTGCTATTTCCTTTCTGAGGATTCCATAGTTTTCTTCATAGAGGTCCTTCACCTCCTTCGTTAGGTATATTCCTAGGTATTTCATTTTCTTTGAAACTATGGTGAAGGGAGTTGTGTCCTTAATTATCTTCTCATCTTGACTGTTATTGGTGTATACAAAGGCTACTGACTTGTGGACATTGATTTTATATCCTGAAACATTACTGTATTTTTTGATGACTTCTAGGAGTCTTGTGGTTGAGTCTTTGGGGTTCTCTAAGTATAAGATCATGTCGTCAGCAAAGAGGGACAGTTTGACCTCCTCTGCTCCCATTTGGATTCCCTTTATTTCCTTGTCTTGCCTAATTGTATTAGCTAGAACTTCCAGCACTATGTTGAATAGTAAAGGTGACAGAGGACAACCTTGTCTGGTTCCAGTTCTAAGAGGAAAAGCTTTCAGTTTTACTCCATTCAGTAAAATATTGGCTGTGGGTTTGTCATAGATAGCTTCAATCAGTTTTAGAAATGTGCCACCTATGCCTATACTCTTCAGTGCTCTAATTAGAAAAGGATGCTGGATTTTATCAAATGCTTTTTCTTTTCTTTTTTTTGTGATTTTTGGCCGGGGCTGGGTTTGAACCCGCCACCTCCGGCATATGGGACCGGTGCCCTACTCCTTGAGCCACAGGCACTGCCCAATCAAATGCTTTTTCTGCATCTATTGAGAGGATCATGTGATCTTTATTTTTGCCTCTGTTAATATGGTGGATAACGTTTATGGACTTGCGTATGTTAAACCAGCCTTGCATCTCTGGGATGAAGCCTACTTGATCATGATGAATGACTTTTTTGATGATAAGCTGTAATCTATTGGCTAGGATTTTGTTGAGAATTTTTCCGTCTATATTCATGAGTGAGATTGGTCTGAAATTCTCCTTTTTGTTTGGGTCTTTTCCTGGTTTTGGTATCAGGGTGATGTTTGCTTCATAGAATGTGTTGGGGAAGATTCCTTCTTCCTCAGTTTTTTGGAATAATTTCTGCAGTACAGGAATAAGCTCTTCCTTGAAGGTTTGATAGAATTCTGGAGTGAAGCCATCTGGACCAGGGCATTTTTTAGTTGGAAGCTTTTTTATTGTTTCTTTGATCTCAGTGCTTCAAATTGGTCTGTTCAGGAGGTCTATTTCTTCCTGGCTAAGTCTAGGGAGAGGGTGTGATTCCAAATATTGATCCATTTCCTTCACATTGTCAAATTTCTGGGCATAGAGTTTCTGGTAGTATTCAGAGATGATCTCTTGTATCTCTGTGGGATCAGTTGTTATTTCCCCTTTATCGTTTCTGATTGAGATTACTAGAGATTTTACTTTTCTATTTCTAGTTAGTCTGGCCAATGGTTTATCTATTTTATTTATTTTTTCAAAAAACCAACTCCTTGTTTCATTAATTTTCTGAATGATTCTTTTGTTTTCAATTTCATTGATCTCTGATTTGATTTTGGATATTTCTTTTCTTCTACTGAGTTTAGGCTTAGATTGTTCTTCTTTTTCCAATTCCATAAGATCTCTTGTGAGATTGTTGATGTGCTCTCTTTCTGTTTTTCGAATGTAGGCATCTAAAGCGATGAATTTTCCTCTCAAAACTGCTTTTGCAGTATCCCACAGGTTTTGGTAGCTTGTGTCTTCATTGTTGTTATGCTCAAGGAAGTTAATGATTTCCTGTTTTATTTCTTCCTTCACCCATCTGTTATTCAAGAGAAGATTGTTTAGTTTCCATGCCTTTGGGTGGGGTCGAGCATTTTTGTTAGAGTTGAGTTCCACCTTTAGTGCCTTATGGTCTGAGAAGATACAAGGTAAAATTTCAATTCTTTTGATTCTGTTGATATTTGTTTTGTGTCCCAGGATATGATCAATTTTGGAGAATGTTCCATGGGGTGATGAGAAGAATGTATATTCTTTGTCTTTGGGGTGGAGTGTTCTATATGTGTCTATCAAGCATAGTTGGTCTTAAGTCTCATTTAAATCTCTTATATCTTTGTTTAATTTCTGTTTAGAGGATCTGTCCAGCTCTGTAAGAGGTGTGTTAAAGTCCCCTGTTATGATGGTATTATCAGATATCATATTGCTCAGACTGAGTAAGGTCTGCTTCAAGAATCTGGGAGCATTTAAATTGGTGCATAAATATTTAGAATTGAAATGTCTTCTTGTTGTAGTTTTCCCTTGACCAATATAAAGTGACCATCTTTGTCTTTTTTGACTTTAGTTGCTTTAAATCCACATGTATCTGAAAATAAGGTTGCAACTCCTCTTTTCTTCTGAATTCCATTTGCCTGAAAAATTGTCTTCCAACCCTTGACTCGGAGCTTTAATTTGTCTTTTGAAGCCAGGTGTGTTTCTTGCAGACAGCAAATGGATGGCTTGTGTTTTTTAATCCAGTCAGCCAATCTATGTCTCTTCAGTGGGGAATTCAAGCCATTAACATTTATTGAGATAATTGATAAGTGTGGTAGTATTCTATTCATCTTATTTGGTGAGAGTCCATTGCTTAGTTTTATCTTTTGCATCAGTGTGGAGGTTAGATTCTGTCCTTTGATTTCTGAGTTCTTACTTTGCTGCTGATCCATTGTGGTAGTCAGTGTGCAGAACAGGTTGAAGTATTTCCTGTAGAGCTGGTCTTGTTGTGGCGAATTTCCTCAATGTTTGTATATCCGTAAATGATTTGATTTCTCCGTCAATTTTGAAGCTTAGCTTAGCAGGGTACCGAATTCTGGGCTGAAAATTGTTCTGTTTAAGTAGATTAAAGATAGATGACCATTGTCTTCTTGCTTGGAAAGTTTCATTAGAGAATTCTGCAGTCACTGTGATGGATTTGCCCCTGTAGGTCAACTGGCACTTACTCCTGGCAGCTTGCAGAATCTTTTCTTTTGTCTTGACTTTGGACAGGTTCATCACAATGTGTCTTGGAGAAGCTCGGTTAGAGTTGAGGCGACCTGGGGTCCGATATCCCTCTGAAAGCAGTGTGTCAGAATCTTTGGTGATGTTTGGGAAATTTTCTTTTATAATATTCTCTAGTATGGCTTCCATTCCTCTGGGGCATTCTTCTTCCCCTTCTGGAATTCCTATAACTCGTATGTTGGAATGCTTCATAAAGTCCCATAATTCTGACATTGAACATTCTGCTTTCTCTCTCTTCTTTTCTGCCTCTTGTACTATCTGAGTTATCTCAAAAACTTTGTCTTCTACCTCTGAAATTCTTTCTTCTGCATGGTCTAACCTGTTGCTGATACTTTCCATTGCATCTTTAAGTTCCCTGATTGACTGTTTCATTTTCTTCAGCTCTGCTATATCCTTTTTATATTCTTCATATCGTTCATCTCTGATTTGATTCTGTTTTTGGATTTCCTTTTGGTTATTTTCCACTTTATTAGCAGTTTCCTTTGTTGTTTCCATCATTTCTTTCATTGTTTTCAACATGTGTATTCTAAATTCCCTTTCTGTCATTCCTAACATTTCTGTATAGGTGGAATCCTCTGCAGTAGCTACCTCATGGTCCCTTGGCGGGATTGTTCTGGACTGGTTCTTCATGTTGCCTGGAGTTTTCTGCTGATTCTTCTGCATGAGTGATTTCTTTTATCTGTTTCCTTGCCCTAATTTTCCTTTCACTTTCTCTTGCTCTTTAAGTTCTTGTGCCTGTGGACTAAGGGTTACAGGACCAGAAGGGTGAGAAGGTTGAGGAGCAAAAAAGGGATGAAAGAAAGGAGGACTGAGTGATACGAAAAAAAAGAAAGATAGAGAAAGGAGAGGGGGTGGGGATAAGGAATACTGACAAAAAGAAGAGAGGTACAGAAAGAGGGAGACAGGGCAATATCGGTGTACACTAAGGTACTTTGACACAACCTTAAAAAACCCCACCTTCTGGGAGTGCCCAGTTGGGTGGTTCACTTGAGGTCAGCAGCTCTTTGCTAACCTGATCAGACACAGTACCCCACCTCCACCAAGTAGAGAGGAAAGACAAAAATGCTATAAATCAAACCAAAACAAGCAAACAGAAAACTTTACGGGGATACAATTGGGTGAAAAACCAAATGATAGCGGTAGAAACACTAGCACAAATGAAGTTGTAGTTATTAAAAAAGGCAGCAATGGGAAATTATGATTAAACTAGAAAAGTTGAGAAAGAAAAAGGGATCTGTATGGAAAAGATTGAAGTTAAAAAACAAAAGAACATCAACAAAGTCAAAATAAACAAACAAACAAACAAAAACAACCAAACAAAAAAAAAAGAAAAAATACACAACCAAAAACAAAGCAGTTTGTATATGTTATTGAATATTGTCTGGGCAACACGTGGTCTTCTGGGGTATGAGATGTTAGTCACAGTTCTGATACGACTGGAGGCTTCTGATTTCTCAAACCCCAGCAGGTAGACACCCTAAATCTCTCTTCAGCCCACTTAAAAGGCACTTTGAACTTGTAAACTTGCTGAGCAGAAGCTTTCCCAGCTTTCTCGCTGGAATCACTGCTGAAGTGGCTATCCGCTTACCCAGTGTGCCAAAACCGGTCTCACTCTGCCCCTGAGGGTTAGGGCTGCAAGGCGGCTCAGACCCCACCCTTAGGCTACTTGGTTGCTGGGTTACAAGCTCCCACCCGTTTCTAGCTCTGCGACCCTGAGGGCGGAGCTTGCCGGGGCAGATCACTGACAATGGTTCCGTGTGACCCACCGCCAAACACTATTAGCTCCGTCTGGCTCAGCGGCACAGACTGGGGCCCTAGACAACAGCCAAAGTTCTCCACACTCCCGCTCAGGCCTTCCCCAGGGCAGTTCAACTCAGTGCCAAGCCCAAGGACATCAAAACAGTTCACAGGTAAGGCCTTTCTGGTTTGCAGTCTCGCTGCTACTGAACTTACAGTTGTGGGCGGGTTTAGACGGATTGAACACACGCGAGCACTTGCCGGTTTTCCACTGTTTTAGTCCTCCTCTTGGGGTCCAGAAGTCTCTCGCTGACTCCCTGTATCCTCATAGGAGTGATGATAGGCAGTTCCCACTAGCCAGAGATGCCTGGAATCCTATCTCCCCAGACTCACGGTGCCCAGATGCAAGGAAGCTGTTACTCGGCTGCCATCTTGCTCCCGATCAAGTGGAAAAATCAATTCGTTTCTCTGACTTTTGGCTTTTACTTTCATAAAGTGAGGAGAGTTACTCTTACTTTCATAGTTGTTGAGGAGAGTTAAAGATGTCAAGTGAGCATCTTGATGTCAAAGAGCCTCATAAAGTAGTTGTGATAGTTTAATGACAGATGTTATAACTTGGCATGGTGTCAGGAGGCTATAGTCCCAGATACTCGGGAGACTGAGGTGAGAGCTGTATTATGTTTTTTAAGCTTCTATGTAAGTTCTATCTTTTTTGTCATTTTGGTTATGGGATTTTAAAATTAGATTCTCAAACAAGTAGATCATTTTACTAATTATTTTCAAAGAAACTTTCTTGAATTCATTATCTTTTTGTTCTATCATTTGTTTTTCCCTGATGATTTATTTATTTTCGTTTTTACGTTTTGAGTTATTTAGAACAATTCTATTCATAATTTTAAATATGGATGATCCCCGTTCTTATTATTCAATTAGCTATTTTCAAATGTCTTGATTTCCTAATTAATCCAATAATTATTCAAGAGAGTATACATAAATCTTGTTTAATCTTTTGTTATTAGTTTCTAGCTATGTTTTAATTTCCTTCTTAGCTATCCTGTGGTCATTTAGCAAGAAGGTACATTTTGCAGTGCAAATATATTTTATAAAACAAATGATTATTTTATAACACAAAGTTTGAAATAGGTGTGAATTCTACCTTATTATTCCAAACATTCTTGGTATCATTTTCATATAGCTTATGATAACAAATATAAAAGTTTGAGGAACTGGTTTTGGGAAATTCCAGGGGTTGAGCCCATAGTTTTAGGGCTAAGAGCAGCAGAGAGAATGCACATGACTGTGGATTTGTGGCAACAGGAATCTGCTGGGTGCTGGGGGTGGGGAGCCTGCTAGGGAGCCTGCTTGGGAACGGTGAAAGAACACAATGTACTGTAACTGTATGATGTTTTGCAGCCTGTTGGGAGCACAGAGGAACTGCTTAGTAACTGTTTGCTCTATGATAGAATGAATTTCACACACACACACACACACACACACCTAGAGAGTTTGATTGAAAATGGGCTGAGCAGACAGGGATAAAGTTAGTTAGCTCAGGGGAAAAGGCTGACTGGGTTAGAAAAGATGGCTCTAACAACCATCTTGGATTGCCTATTAATGGCTCTATCATCCAGGACGAGGGCAGAGATGATGTAACTTGAGCTCTTCAAACTTGTGTGTGTGTATATGTGTGTGTGTGTGTCTTTTATTTCAAGGATCCAAAAACTGAAAAAAAAATTTTCATTTGAAGAAATTATGCTATGGGACTGGTGTGCACTGGTCAAAGAGCATGGAAAACCATGGGTGGACAGGTCCATATCCCTTGGGCTTTACTACTTCAGAGAGTCCCAGCCATGTCTGTGTGAGGTCTCTCTCCAAGTCCCCTGATGGCCACTCTACTCACACTCATCATCAACCAGTTGCAGGTGCTAGTATTACCTTTTCTGGGAGAAGCCCTCAACCATTGTATAAATATCATATAAATATCCCAAATCGTTTGCCTCTTGGTGAGCTAACTCTAAGGCATGTGCTCTCTCTGCTCTTGCTACCTGACTTCCCTATTGGGATGAAGCTTCAGTTGCCCATTGTGGTAGCTGTCCTAATAACGCCCCCTTAATTTGTTCCTTCTCATCCCTATCTCGTTGCCTCACTCCTATGCTGGTGTTCTCTGCACCTTTCAAATTCCCAGCATGCACCTAAATCCTTCTCTCAAGGTCTTTTTCTGGGAAAAACCAAATTAAGACAAAATTAAGACAATAATTTTTATTCTTTGTTTTAGCCTCATCAATCTTTGTAAACAAGCATTGCTGGGGGAGGAAGGTGAAAAATGTGCAAGCTAAGATATCATGCTTGGCTACCTCCAAGAGTATTTGAAATGCCACACAACTCATTTATCACACTCTGCTTGATCAGGCTACAGAAATATGTCTCAGCAAATCTTTGGAGTATGGAATGGGTGTAACTGTTCAGTTTGAAAGCCTTGACTCTATAGTCAACTGGCTGCACTGAAACCATTAAACAACCATCCAGCCATTAATTGCCACAAATAATATTAAATTTCATCTTCTCTTGCAGGTGTAACTCAGATATCCTCCTCCTGGGCTGACTGGTTCAGAATACAGGCTTTGTTATGTCATCTGGGAGGGTTCCCAGCCATGGGCACAAAAATATGTTTCTTACAATTATGATCATGGCTGCTTTCAGAAAATCAGAGGCTAGATTTACAATTAATATTAATAACCAGAAATTCTTACAGTGTAGAAACTCCTGGATCTTAATCCAGGAAGCTTTACCTGAGGCCCTCTTCTGGATTTTGGGCTCTTCTTCTGTGATCTCATGCTTCTTCTGTGATCTCATGCTGCCCTGTGTTTCCTATATGATGGTCTTGAACCCATTGAAGTGTGCTTTATCAAGCACACTCCTTGAAATCAATAATTATATCTTTCACTGTTGTATTCTTGGCATAGAGCTTGGCACTTAAATGGTATAAACACATCTGGGGGCTGAGGCAGGAAGATTTCTTGAGCCTAGGAGTTTAAGGCTGTAGTGAAGTATGGTCATGCCACTGCACTCCAGCCTGGGTGACAGAGTAAGACTCTGTTTCAGAAAGAAAGAAAGAGAGAAAGAGAAAGAGAGAAAGAAAGAATCCTATAAATCTTATGACTAAAAAGAAAATCAGATTATCAATAAGGATTAAAGTTTGTGAATGCCACTTTTTATATTCAGAGAAATTGTCATTCATGTAGGAAGGAAAGAGAAGGCCAATTTTAGACACGCAGAGGCTTGAGAACATAGAGGTCAGAAATCCTTGTAAAACATTACTTTAAATTGTATGCCAAATAATAGAAAAACGCACAAAAAGGATGTAATATTATAAAAAAATGAGTAAAAAGAATAAAAAAACAGAAGTTTAATTTTAAAATTTACTTTATAAAATAGAGTAGAGAAGGAGATAAATGGAGTTAAAGTGTTCTAAGAATTGTCCAAAGAGGAGTAAAGTATTAATGCACATTAGATTCTAAGAAAAAAATGTTGTGATTTTAAGGATGATGTTAAAAAAAAGTAAAAAATTGTGTAATTAACAGAGGGACAAAAGCCAACAGAGGGACAAAATGAAATAATGAAAATAATTGATTAGTTAAAAAGAAGGTAAGAATGTGAAAAGGGGCACAAATAGAAGTGGGCTAAATAGAAACTAAATTGTAGAATAACAGACTAAAACTCAAATATGTCATTAAATACGAATATATAGAATTATTCTGATTAAAAGACAAAGATCCAAACTGCAACCAAAAAATAGCTGGGCGTTGGAGCGGGCGCCTGTAGTCCCAGCTACTCGGGAGGCTGAGGCAAGAGAATCGCTTAAGCCCAGGAGTTGGAGGTTGCTGTGAGCTGTGTGAGGCCACGGCACTCTACCGAGGGCCATAAAGTGAGACTCTGTCTCTACAAAAAAAAAAAAAAAAAAAGACAAAGATCATTGTCTGTGTGACTTGATGCAAAAATAATAACACCTACTCAGTTCACTTTGCATTGAACTGAGGGACCCCAGGAGGCCAACACCCCAAACCCTCCACAAGGAGAGACAAGGGTATGATCAATGATCCTCACAGGCTTTTATTTTAGTCAGGCTTGAGAAAATACAGCACAGCAGAAACTTTGAAGAGAGAGTCAAGGTTAAAAGACAAGTAATTTTTCTTTAACTGCATGATTGATCTTAACACATTGTGTTTATTGCATTTCTGTCTTGTCTTTTCCTTATCACTGTTGGTATATGACTTAGGGTTGGGATGGAATAGGGTGTTTAGTGAGTATTGTTTTCAATTATCAATACTCAGTACTCGGGGCCAGTAGTGTATTTTTGAAGCTGCTTCAATTGCCCGGGGGGTTCTCCTCATAAAATACTCGCCCAGACCAATTTCTTCAAGAGTTTTCCCTGCACTCTCCTCTAGTATTTTTATAGTCTTAAGTTTAGTCTTAAGACATTTTCATGTCTTAAGTTTAAATCTTTAATCCACTGAGAGTCTATCTTAGTTAATGGTGAAAGGTGTGGGTCCAATTTCAGTCTTCTGCAGGTTGCCAGCCAGTTCACCCAGCACCATTTGTTAAATAGGGAATCTTTTCCCCACTGAATGTTTTTAATTGGCTTGTCAAAGATCAAATAACGGTAAATAGCTGGGTTCATCTCTTGGTTCTCTATTCTGTTCCAGATACCTACTTTACTTTTGTAATTATGCTTGTTTACTCTCTGGAAAAATTTTGCCTTATAAAAGTCAGAGCCTCAGTCAAGTTAGGGATGCACTCAGAAACCCCGTGTTGGGACACTGGGGCAGTTGCCATCCAGCTCTTCAATAAAAGAACTCCTCCTTAATTAGACTTGTCTGATGGTGTGGTCTTTGGGGGAACTCCTGGGCATAACAAAATAAATTCTCTTTCCAGAATAAAGCAAATCTTTTATCTATTCAATATCTATTTGCCTAATGGAAAGGCAAAATTCCTCTACTGAGATTGTCCCTGAATATATCTGATAGCCACCAGTGTGTAGCCTTGTGGGCCACTTGAGTTAAGGCTGCTGAAAAAAAAAAAATGCATCTTCCAAATGTGGTAACAGTTAATAAGTATCTTAGGAACCAAGAGAAGCCAGGTTGGAGTGTAATTTCTTCCACCAGGGCTGCTGAATTTTAGGAACAAGAACTCCAGAGAATGTCATGGTAGGTTTTAAACATGTTTTCATTTTTAAATGTCAAATTCTAGCTTCTCCTTGTTTTGCCAGGCTAAAAAGGAAATAACACAAATGGAAAGTTACCAACCCTGTCTTCAAGCTTCCCCCTCCTTTCATCCCCTACTACAGAATTTTCCTGAAATTCTTTTCACAGAGTGCCATGCTCTGTACAGAGTAGGGAATTAAGAAATGGCTCAAGTTGACTTAAATTAAAGACTGCAGAACATATTTTTTCATTTCATTAATGCTTTGGTGGTTGATTCTCTTTTATACTGTCTGGACCAGGCCTACCTCATGGTTCAAAGGACACCTTGAAACCTGAGCCTTACTGTGCTTTCTGACCTCCCATGAGCCTCTCGGAGAGCCCTCAGGTGGGGGGGGAGGTATAGACTGCAATGTAGATTTAAGCTAATGACATGATTATTAGTCTTAAGGCTGTTCTAGGTCATCTTCCAGACTCTAGTGTGCCTGTTGTCAGTCTATAGCAGTGGTTCTCAACCTTACTAATGCCTCCTAATGCTGCAACCATTTAATACAGTTCCTCATGTTGTGGTGACCCCCCAACCACAAAATTATTTTTGTTGCTACTTCATAACTGTAATTTTGCTACTGTTATGAATCATAATGTAAATATCTACGACCCACAAGTTGAGAACCACTTGTCTAGAGGGTCTATAGCCTTTTGCTGTTGGCACACTGAATTCTGATTGGTAGACTGGTAGGGTGGTCCCTCCTCCCCAGGTATGAGTGATCACTTGGGATAGAATAAAGGTGGGTGGCACTGAAGTGGGGATCTGGGAGGCCCCACCATTGTTCTCCTTCCCCAGGAGAGCCGGATTCCTAGCTATTTGCCTAGCAACACTACCTTCTGAGACCACAGGGCTGCTTCCTTCCTTTGAGAGCTCTTTCTTCTTTAAGGTACCCCTCCCCAGGTCCATCCAGAATGGAGATCTTTCAGAAACAAAGGCTCTGGGGTGGGCTTGGCACCTGTGGCTCAAGTGGGTAAGGTGCCAGCCACATACACCTGAGCTGGCAGGTTTGAATCCAGCCCAGGCCTGCCAAAGAAAAATGACAGCTGCACCCAAAAAATAGCCGGCCATTATGGCGGGTGCCTGTAGTCCCAGCTACTTGGGAGGCTGAGGCAGGAGAATCGCTGGAGCCCAAGAGTTGGAGGTTGCTATGAGCTGTGATGCCACAGCACTCTACCCAGGGTGACAGCTTGAGGCCTGTCTCAAAAAAAAAAAAAAAAAGGCTCTGGGGCGACCTTTACCCCACACCCACTCTACCAACTTTCCTGTACCATAAATGACATCCTTCTGCACATACGAAAGTACTCATTTGCCAACTAGGCCGACTCTGTTTGGTCCACTATGCTATTTGATATTAATTATCCACAGGACTGTTTACACTATGTCCAACAACCTACCATATTTTCAGCTCCTACTTGACTTTATACCAAGGAGATCTGGCACCTACAGAAAGTGACCAAACAGGCAAGAGTTGCTTGCCAATAATCACATGGAGGAAGGGGCTTTGTCACCTCCATCAGGGGCTCCACAGTGCTATGGACATTGTAGTGTTGGGACTTGTCACCATTAGCCATCATTTCTCTTCCTTCTCTGGGGCAGTGCTGGACTATGCACATAGCTCTTAAATATTTGGAGGCTCTGCTTAGTGTTATAGGTTTGGTTCTGATGTACATGACTAGGACAGAAGAGTACACAGAGGTGCAAACTAAAGGAAATTTAGCATTTTTTACACAATGAGTTCAGTGCAATAATCTAAGTTTCCACTCCCTGAAGCACTGAACCTCTAGCAAATCAGACAAATAAGAAAGAAAAAGAATATGAAAAATGTTGGGAATAGGAGACAATTATTGACCATAATGTGCAGGATAAAAGCTCGCTCTATCTGCCTAATAAAATAGAATCATTTTTGAAATTCACATGTGGTTATGCTTGATTTATCTTCAGCCAATCCAATTAAAATCCCAGTTCCAAAGCTTTCGTCCAGAGTGATTTGAGTGGTCAAATCTCCTCATGGCAACCATAACACATTCACTTTGTAAGTGGCATAATTAAAAGGAGATGCTGCTTAAGACCTTGGAATGGCTTAAAATAAAATCTGACTCCTTGTCAAAAAAAATGTACACAAAGGTGTAGTGTGGCAGGAAGCAGAAAGGGAAATGTTCTATTCCTGGCTATGCCTCTAACTGATTTGGGTCTGCCTGCCAGTCAATTAACTTTTCAGGCTCTTCTCTGAAAACATGGGGGATATCTTTCTTTGCCCTTCTCCAACAACATTGTTGGGCTCAAAGGAAATAACACATCTGGAAATTGATTACGGATAGAAAGGGGATATGGGGGAGAAGGAGAAAAGTCTGGTCTCCTAGATAAGAAAGTTAAAAAGGGCCCTGCAGTAAATAATGAGTTTAGGGAAACTTGTGACTCAACCGATCAAGTATGATTTATTTTCCACAAAATACAGTTTCCAGCTGTGACACAAAGTGGAGTAATGGTTACAGTTACAGAACAGTGTATGCAGCAAAGGTCACAAACATGGCATGATTGCTAGTTACCACCATACAATACCTGGAAAATAGGTAACAATTATTGTTAATATGTAAAGGAAAACGGGCACATGTAGTAACCAAGGTAACCTGTAACCAATAAGAAATAGCCAAGAATACCTCAGGACCTCGGGGAAACAATGAAAAACTCTTTCAGATAATTATAGGAGGAGCTAGGGTGAAACATGCTCCACTGCCTTTGAGTGGGGTCTCCTCTCACTCAGAAGGCAGACTCTCTGCCAACATATCTGGGAAAGTCTATGCTTCATTTCAAATAAATTGTGCTCCCTGCCACTCACACCTTGGAGTCCCAGCTGCTTTATTTCCAGTTCCTCTTATTTTACTTTCCCTTCAACTTGGCCCAACTTGCTAGTTCTGCTGAGTGACCAGACCAGGTTGACCTGAACAACTTGAGGGTCTCAGGAACCCCTGGCAGAAATACGTAGAAATTAAACAGCACATTTAACAAAGATAGGGCATGGCACTTTTAATTACAATGTTGGTTATTAACGGTAATGGGGATGGTGACATTGGTAAAAGTGTTGCTGGGATATCACAGCAGGGTGTGTAGAAGCAAGCCAGGCGTGGTATCTATTAAATTCCAGGAAAGTGTGAAATGTCAGTATTTTATGGACAGAGCAAATAGTTGAAGTGACACAGAAATGGAAGTAGTCTAAAGTGGTGGAAAAGGTTGGTTTGGTCCTTTTGAATGGAACTTTGTCACCAGCTGTGGCCTTGCTGGTGAGCCACAGGGGAAATTAGATGTGGGAGCTTTTAAGACAGGAGAGGGAGGCTAGGCGCCTGTAGCTCAAGCCTCTAGGACGCCAGCCACATACACGGGAGCTGGCGGGTTCAAACCCAGCCTACGCTGCCAAACAATGACAACTACAACCAAAAAAAAAAAAAAAAAAGCCGGGCCTTGTGGCAGGCACCTGTAGTACCAGCTACTCGGCTACTTGGGAGACTGACGCAAGAGAATTGCTTAAGCCCAAGAGTTTGAGGTTGCTGTGAGCTGTGATGCCACAGCACTCTGCCCAGGGAAACAGCTTGAGACTCTGTCTCAAAAAAAAAAAAAAAAAAAAAAAAAGACTGGAGAGGGAGAGAGAAAAGGAGGGAGCGAGTAGAGAAGGGCAATCCTTAGCCAGCTTGGAGGACAAGATCTGGGTCCCTCTAAAGAGGGCATGGAAGAAGCAACTGACTGTTTCATCTTTATGTGATGACAGAGGTGACATAACCAAAGATTGAACTGCTTATGTCCAGCCTCTGCACCAAACCAGTGGACCTCTTTGAGAATCTTATGAAAGCCAGAGAGCCCTTGTCCTGGGGGGAATTGTGCACATGTACAAATTTATGAAATTCTGTACCTGAAAGCTATGGTGTAGAATGTTGGTATAGAAACCCTGGGGTAGGCCTTAAGTTCCAAGAGTGCGATGTCCATTTCTATTTGTCTTTCTATCATTTCTTGAGCAGGATTTCAAAGTTGCTTGTGGAATTGACTACGGTTTTTTTTTTTTTTTTTTTGGTTGTTGTTGCAGTTTGCCCAGGGCCAGGCTTGAGCCCGCCACCCTCGGCATATGGAGCCAATACCCCACTCCTTTGAGCCACAGGCACTGCCCTTGACTAAGTTTTGATAACAGAAACTATCTGAAAAGTTACCTAGGTTGGCTGACATCACTAATGGCATTAACCAATAAGACCAGCCTTGCTGATCCTCCTAAAGAAGGTAGGGATGTTTATGTGCTGAAAGGTTCGGGACTAGAAGGCTGCTGAGCATGGCCCCACCAAGCCCCAGGTTTGGCCCAAAGGAAAACCTCACCCTCTCATGTGTACACTCCTGCTTGACTGAACCATCTTCAAACTGAGACCTGAAACAAAGTTCGCACAGAGCAACACTGGGCTGCTTCCCAGTCCCACTCACAATCAGGGATCCCAGGTGAGTTCATGACAGGAGGAACAAGTCCCACCAGACTCCCCTTGCCATCAGAGACTCATTTCCACTTCTAGGCCCTTGCATGGGCTGTCCCTTCTACCTAAAATGTTATTTCTCCTTTGACCATGAGCAAATTGGTGTAAATGTGAACAAAGTGCTTTGAGCATGTGATATAATAGGTTAAGGGGCAAGTCAGTAGTAGTAACACAGTTATCATAAAATCATAAAATCTCAGGTTGGTCTACTCATTGGAGGTTATTCACTCTATTATTAATATCTAATATTAATATTTATAGCAATAAATGTTGATAATAACATTAATATTAATACTAACTCACCAGTAATGTCATTACTGACACACGCAGTCACATCTCCTTGGATACTAATTTAGCCCATCTATTTTTTTCAGGATGATTACTTCTTAAATACAAACACGCAATGCACATATTTAGAAAAAAGCATAGTATCAGACTAAAGTTGCATACTTCATTTTGTCCTTAGAAAATGGAGAAATAATTGAAAATAGTCATTATTTCCATGTACCCCTGATGACCTTGAAGAAAAGCCAAGAATCTCAGATGATTTAGAATCATACACACACACACTTCTCATTTTGTTCTGGGAAGGTAGCCAAAGCCATTCAATTTTTGTGCTAATGTGGCCCAAGAAGAGAGAAAAGGGCTCTTACTGAAAGCTTTGTTTTGTCATCAAAAGAATGAAATGAGAGTCACCTTTTACAAATGACCTTGCATGCCACAAAAGTCTCTTCTTATCCTTCAAATGCACACTAAAATACACAATCAAATGCTTGTCCACCTGCCATTTAGAAAGCTCCTCTCTCCTACCGCTAGATCTTGTGAACTCCTCAGGTGTGTCTAAAGACAAGGCCTGCCTCCCTCACTCATCCTTGTAAGCTAGCAGAAAATGTCCCTCCACCTCTGCATTCCCTGGGTTCCGCCTAAGATGGTTGTGCTCCCCAACATTCACTCTGAATATATCTCCCTGCATGGCTGGGTTCCACCACCAGCTCTCTTTTAAAGACACAGCCCACGCTGGCACAGCTGTGGGGGCACAGACAAGCAGCCATGCTGCAAAAGCAGTGGTTCATCATTCTAGCTCACATCTTCTACTGTAGACAAGTATCTGGAAATGGCCCTCACATCATACTATTGTGAGAGCTCTCATGTAAGAGGCTGACAACACTCTTCCTCAATGTCAACTTATGAAAGGCAGCAGGAAATTATTTGCTACACATAAGCTGTGCATGATTGTGTAAAAGCACATGTATAGAGGTTATTTCTCATTAAATAACATATGGAAATGGAGAAGATGTCCTTTTCTATAAAGGAATAGTGTAAAGCGGTTGTGCAGTGAGAGAATCTTAGGTGAGCTGCAAACAATTTTAAAGATCATTAATTTGCAAAAGGAAAGATCATTATTTGCAAAAGAAAAAGCTCAAAGGACAGTAAGTATATTCTTTTTTTTATTCTTTTTTCTTTTTTTTGATCAACATAATTTAAGTGTGCTGTGGAAGTTTAAGTGTGCCATTAGATAAAAAGGTTGAAAAACTCTGTTCTAAAACAAGGGGGGAAATTACTACTGTATTCCAGGTGGAAACAGTTTTTCTGTTCAAGTTTGTTTTACCTGGTGTTTGCTATGCTACCCTCAAGATATTTCACCTACTCTTAGCATTTCAAGGTGTTGTCCCACAACATTGTCTTACCTTCTCCTCCCCATAAACTTGGAAGGCTGGACCTCCTTTCACATGTTAAGGATGAGGTATGTCTGAAAGGGGCACTATGGCAGATATTGCTTGGTATTTACAAAAAATCCATTTCTTCTTTTTGGACACACAGTGATACTACATTTCCCAGCCTCCCGTGAAGTTCCTGTGGCCATGTGACCATGTTCCATCCAAAGAAAGGCAAGTTGAAGCTATGCTTATGGGCTTTTGGTCTTAGCCCATGACAACTGCCCATGTGTGATCATCTTTTCTCTTCTAGCTAATGGATAGGGCCCCATCCTCCTAGGCACACATGAAACAGTTTTCTAAAATGGATGTGTGAAGCAGAAACCCACACATGTGTGTGCACATACATCCTAATTGGACCCTCCTGGGAGTAGTCTATGAGTGAGAAATAAATATTCAAGTGTTAGGCCATTACCTGTTTGAGTCTTTTTGTTACTATGGTCTAAATAGCACAAAAATTGTCCCACAAAATGGAATACTTCATATTCAGAAGACAAAAGTTGTCTTGCACTGGTTAAATCAGGCAGCAGGAGCAGTGATGGGGACCCACATGATATGATGGCAAAACATGCATTAAAGTGAAACTTTCCATGCTTTGGAGGCAGACCGCACACATGCTGAGGCAGGGACTCTGGCGAAGATGTTAGAACAATCCAGAGAGATAGTATATATTGCTGGGCTCAGCGAGGTATTACAGTATCACAACACAGAGATAAGTTCAAGCAAGTTTGTCTGCTTTACAAGGAGAGAGCCAAAGGACCAGAAAGAATCCAGAGACTAAGGGCCTTAGGGTGTTAGAAAGACCCTGCACAGTGAGAGATAAGACCACAAAAGGGCTTTGGATAGCAAAATCTCATTAGGGCTTTTCAGTAAAAGAGGCTCAGAACTGTGACAAAGGGCAGATTGAGAATATTGCCTTCCTAACTTGTTGATTCAGTTTGTCTCGATATAGGTGTGTCACATTGAGAAAAAGAAAGGAATGTGCTGGGAGCCATGAAAGTAAAGCAGGTTTGAGGAATATGTTTAGGAAAGAATATGGGGTGTTGTTTCTGGCACATGGAACCAACTGGAAGCAAACTGAGGAGAAGTGTACCACATTTTTAAAGCAATGGTTAGAGAAACAATGAACCTTACCTTAAAAGCCTGTGATTATAAAGCTAAACTGAGGCCTCAAAACTGCAAGAGTGGGATGAGTTCTATGAAAGTTATACTTACCCCCAGAGACTATATATATCCTCCCCAGTGCCCACTGCAGATGGAACCTCAGAGAAAAATGGTCAAGGAAGCAGCTCCCACAACCCCCAGGGCAGAGCCTTTGTAAAGCCTGCCTGGGAGGATTCCACTATTGCTAAGGGCCAGTGACTACCAAATGTTTTCTCTTCTTTCATCTATCAAATGGGATCTTTCCCTGTAGTTTTATAGTTTCTGTTGCACCACTACATAGGGTAAAGTTTTATTCTTTCCTCTAATAAGCACATGAGGGAAGCAAGGTTAGTATCTTTCATAAACCAGACACCATAATACCATAAACTGGATAGCTTATAAACAACAGAAATTTATTTCTTATAGGTTTGGAAGCTGGGAAGTCCAAGATCAAGGTACTGGCAAATTGGGTGTCAGATAAGGGCTCACTGTCTGGCTTATAGGTAGAACCTTCTCACTGTCTTCACATGATAAAAGGGGCAAGTTGTCTCTGTGGGGTCTCTTTTATGAGGGCACTAATCTCATTCATGAGGGCTCCACCCTCACGACCTAATCATGTACCAAAGATTCCACCTCCTAATACCATCACATTGGGTATTAGGTTTCAACATGTGAATTTGGGAGGGGAATGGGGACAGAAACATTCAGTCTTCAGCGGTATTTTTAATTCTTGTTTATCAGTGAAGAAACTATACCCAGAGAGGTTATGACCTTGGGTGTATTGGCCTTGACCATACCATACCCAAACATCCTGTTAGTTCACTTACAGGGGGATAAAAATTGTCATTTTTCAACTGGTAACATTGGTGTTCTATACCAATGAAAAGATTCTCTGCATTCATGCAATGATCCACTAAAACCCTCAACGATGACATCAAGAAATACAGGTGGCTGACTAGCTGGATTTGAGGCAAAAATTTATGGCATCAATTTGCTGCCAGACATCTTGGAATTGTAGTCCAACACGCAGGTTATATCTGAAAACCCCCAAGCCAATGGCCAATTTGCTCAATTCATTTCCCCAATCAATTTGGTGGGAGTAAACCTTACCCAAATTAAATTTTACCTCCAACTTCTGCTTGTGCCTGAGGAAATTATTGCTCTCTTCCTATCCTCCCCCAAAGGCTGCTTCAAACACATGAGCCAGGGCAACTCCAGTTTGAGGGGGAGTGTGAAGTGGGTGGGATGGATGCCTTGTGTTTTTCCACCAGTCCCTTTGCATGCAGCTCCTGTCCTTGCCTCTCTGTGGCCACCTTATAAAGTGATTCAAGTAAATAATATGTCTTTGGGGTACCAATTTCATTCCCATAATTACTTTTTGGACAAGAAACAGATTTGTTTAGCTGAGTAACTCATCCAAACAAAAATTAAAGTTGACATCAAATACTAAATTAGAAATAAAGCCTAATATAAAAGGGCAAAAATACTTCAGAGAGATTTAATGGAAAGCTGAATTCACTGGGTTTATAGTATGATGTGCTGGTGACATGCCAGATTGAGAAGTGGGAGAGACACATGAGCCGTGCTTCAGGACACATAACTGAGCTATGGGATGTGCATGTCCTTCGTAGATTCTGCGCTACACAGCACAGAAAACAGCAAGCCAGTGAAGGTGAGTGTCCTCACATCATCCTTGGGAGATCCTGTTAGATAATGCTCCACTGTAAGGTTGAAAGGACATACCTTTTTTTGCCAAGTTTTGCATACTTTTTCACACCAGCTTTTAATCAAATCCTTATCTTTTATTTGTAAAAAAGGAATATAATTATTTTAAGATGAAATCTGTAGTTATTGTACTAAATGATGATTAATTAGTCTCTAAGCCCAGAGTCTAAAAGACTAGGCTTTTATTCATCTACACAACCAGATTGTGGTGGGTCCAAGCTTTCTGGGAATTTATGCATGCTGCAGGCATCTGGTGTCAGTGTCCCTGGGGGTAGGGACATGAGGCCTCTGTTTGGCAGAGCTAAGAGGAGCCTTTCTCATCGAGGTCTCTGAACCTTGAGCTTCTTGGAGCTTCCTGGAACAGAGCCCAAATCCATGCCCTATAAGAGGTCCTCTGACATCTGGCTGAGATAATGAACAACATCCCATGCTCGTCCTCTGCCCAGAATCCCCACCTCGGGCCAGTTCTGAGGGAATGTAGCTGTCCTTCACAGGGCTGTCGTTGCAGGATGTAGTTCTCTAAACCCTACCCTCCAGCTCTCTCTGATGCCATATAAGGCCTGTGATGATGACACCCAGCACTAAACTTCTCAAAGCTTCTTCTCTCATTTCCTTTCCCGTCAGATACCTCTCTCTTCTTTTTCTCACTCTCATATCCCTTGCCTTCCTGTTTTCCTTTCTACTTCCCTTTTTCCCACAAACCTTTTACATTTGATCATGTTCCTCTCACAGGATAAAACACACAACCCCTTCCCCAAAGCCTTCATACCTACTATTCCCTGTGCCTGAGATTCCATTCCCAATCTTCTCTGTTCTATTAAATTTTTGCTTAAACTTAATTTTCTCAGAAAGAGCACCATCGCCCAAAATTAAAGGAAGTCCCCTGTTCTTCTTTTTCATAATTTCGTTTTCCCTATAGCTATAGCAATTGTCTCAATGTTTAATTAAACATGCATTTATATGTATGTGTGTTTAATATCTACAGAGAACACTTGGGTAGAGACTGTGTGGGCAGGACTATGCCTGCGTTTCCAAACTCACCCTGTGTCTGCACTGACACTGTACCCAGCCCACATTAGAGGCTCAGTTGACAGAGAAGGAGATGGCTCATCCCCTCTTGCTTCACTGTCACCTCCTCTTACCTTCCTTCTAGAATATGATGGGATCCTTGGCAGTAAGGGACATCTAACTGGAGGAGAGAAGGCAGGTGGGAAAGAGATTTTTTTTTTTTTAAGATAGAGCCTCAAGCTGTCACCCCGGGTAGAGTGCCATGGCATCACAGCTCACAGCAACCTCCAACTCCTGGGCTTAAATGATTCTCTTGCCTCAGCCTCCCAAGTGGCTGGGACTACAGGTGCCCACCATAGCGCCCAGCTATTTTTTGGTTATAGCTGTCATTGTTGTTTGGCGGGTCTGGGCTGGATTCGAACCCACTAGCTCTGGTTTATGTGGCCTTAGTTGCTTGAGCTACAGGTGCTGAGCCAGCAAAAGAGATATTAAATGTTCTTAGGTGCCCAGAGCCTGGCACAATCCTATTTCCCAGTTGGGATTACTAGTTCCCAGTAAGTATTTGTTGAATGAATGAATTATTAATATTATTCTATCTAATTTCAAACCATAATTTCAAGCAGTTGTCCTTAAGCATGGAGTGCTAGGAATAAAACCATTTGACACAAGAGATTAAGGTCCATTACTGGTAAAGATTTCTCTGGACAATACCAGACCCAGGGTTTAGGACAGTCAGTCTTTCAAGCAGCCCCAGTGACGGGGAGTGCACACTGGAGTTGTAGCAAGGCCAAAAAGGACAGGTAAATTGCAGGAAAAGCATGGCCAGGAGGCAGTTCCAGCCCTTCACCTGCTCTTCATGACTTTGGGCAGTTTCCCTTACCTTCCATATCACCACTTTTCCGATTGAATTCCTCAAAGGACTGTTACTTAAAGCTAGTGAATCTACAGAAAGTTCCGAAACATGTATACACATTTTGAAAAAGGAAAAAAATCTGTATTAAAATTGTAATACTCAAGTCATGTTTGACTTCTGCAATTGCAGGAGAAATAAGATTCAATATACCAGAGAACAGATGTTATATGTATATATTGAGTATTACAATTTTAATACAGCTTTTCCTTCTTAAAATTTGTATACATTTTTTTGGCACCATTTGTATGTTTAAGGTTTGACTAAGATTGACCTCCAGGCCTGTGGATCCATGAGAAGAAACATGAGGTGACCTCAGGTGAGCCATAAATCACACTGCATCAGCAAAGGAAGAAGTAAAAGTTCACCCACACCCAGGGGTTCTTGTGACAACTTGACACAAGATAGCCTCTTTGAATTCTTAACCAAGTTGACTGCTTGTTTGGAGTCCACATCAAGTCACTCCCAAATGCCTATAAATAATACCCAGAGCTCAATTATTGTCTTTTCCCTCCTTGGTGCCTCTGGTTTGCCAAGTTCCTCCTCCACCAAAGAGCCTTGCGAATTGGCCACCACTTGCCAATACCTCAGCTATGATGCTTGATTTGATCATCCTTTGCCTCTGAAGAGGCAGGTAAGAGCCAAATTCCCAGTCTGGCTCTGAGGGAGCTGGTAACCGATGGGTCTGGATTGGTTAGAATCAGCTCAAATTAAGAATGTGTGTGTTTGCCCTTGAGTTAGATTTTATTTGTTTTTTTAAAAAAGAATCTGGGAAAATAACCAAGAATTCTATTTAAAAAAAAAAAAAAAAAACTTTTCCTAAAGGGGCACCACAAACTTAGTTCTCTCAGGACAGAAAAATGACACTGAAGGTAGCATGTTTTCCCCACTGATTTTGTCCTCTGATGAACAAAGTGTAGAAATGCTACCTTCCCCTCCATTTTTGTGTATGTGGGGTTTCCACGGGAAGGAATTTGCCCTGCCATCTTTCTTTGCTTCTCTGGGTGTAATGAAAACAATCTTTGCTTTTCTCTTGGGCCCTTAAATCACCACCTTCCCTGATGCACTGCAGATGTGTTGGTTTTGCAAATAAAAAAAGGGGATGTCAGAGCATTGACCCAGGAAAATGTAACCTGAAATGCCAAGGCTGTGGAGGAAGGAGGGGCTGGAGGGCCCCTGTGATTGAAAGCTCTCAGGGCCACAGGATGCCTGACCCTAGAATGGCCAGAGCTAGTTATACTGATGCCAAACTCCAAGCCCAGAAAGCAATGCAGAGGTGAAGCAAAGGTCAAAGCAGGGTCAGAAAGGCTAGGAAGGCCTGAAGAAGGGAAGAATGGCGAGCACCACACAAGGCCAAGGTGGGCTTAAGTTCAGCTCAAGAGGAAGAAAAATGATCTAAAGATAAGGGCTCCAAGTGAGAAGGACCTTAGGGCCAGACCAGGGAGAGAAGACTGGTGCCTGAACAGTGCCACAGCTGCTCTGCCAATGCTGGCAATTAGTGGGGGTCCAAGGCAATCCTTTATTCAAGTTCAATCTCTGTCAAGTGACAGAGCAGGGCAGGTGCCCAGCTGTGTCACAGAGGGAGGCGGGGGCTGCTCTGAGGCTGGGACCCTCAGGGGTCCTCTGAGGGTCAATGTCACCCTGGAGTATGCCAGAGGCATCCATTTGAAACCTGTGACCATTCCCCACCCTGCTCCCTTTCAGAGCTGCGTCCACGGGGACACAAACCTGAGAGCAGCTTCCCTGAGGTCATTCTGGCACAGTCACTTCCCACCCCTCCTCCCCAGTACCTATTTTTCTGTGTTGACAGGATTGGGCAAATAAAAGATCCTGTTCTCATGGATCAGTAGGATTAATATTGTTAAAATGTCCATACTACCAAAGTGACGTACAGATTCAATGTGATCCCTATCAAAATTCCAATGGCATTTTTCACAGAAATAGAAAAAAAGTCCTAGAATTCATAGGAAACCACAAAAGGCCCCAAATAGCCAAAGAAATCTTGAGAAAGAAGAACAAAACTAGAGGCATCACAAATCCTGATTTCAAATTGTATTGCAAAGCTATAGTAATCAAAACAGTATGGAACAGGCATAACAATAGACACAGGCCAATGGAACAGAATTGAGACCCCAGAGGTAAATCCACACATAGATATGGTCAAATAATATTTGCAAAGGTACCAAGGATACACAATGGGAATATGGTAGTCTGTTCAACAAATGTTGATGAAAAAACTGGATATTCACATGCAAAAAAATGAATTTGGACCTGTATCTTACACCACTCACAAAACTTAAATCCAAATGAATTAAAGACTTAAATGTAAGACCCAAAACTTTAAAACTCTTAGGAGGAAACAGGGAAAAACTTCTGGTGATCTTCACAATGATTTTGTGGATATGACCCTAAAAGGACAGACAACATAAGAAAAAAATATAAGTGGGAATATGTCAAATTAAAATGTTTCTGCACAGCAAAGAAAGTAATCAACTAAATGAAAAGGCAATCTCTGGAATGGGAGAATACATTTGCAACCCATATATCTGATAGAGGTTAATATCCAAAACATATAAGGAACTCATAAAACTCAATAGCAAATGGGGGGAAACCCCAAATTATTTGATTAAAAAGTGGATAAAGGGCCTGAATAGACATCTCTCCAAAGACACACAAATGGCCAACAGGTACATGAAAAGGTGCCCAGCACCACTAATTATTAGAGAAATGAAAGTTAAACCACAAAGAGATATTAGCTCACACTTGTTAGGATGGCAATTGCTGAAAAGACAAGAATTAGGTGTTGTCAAGGGTGCGGAAGAAAGGGAACCATTACACATTGTCAGTGGGAAGGTAAATTGGTACAGCCCTTATGGAGAACAGTATATGTAATCCTCAAAAAATTAAAAATATGACTAACCACCATATGATCCAGCAATATCCAAAAGAATAGAAATGAGTATCTTAAAGAGGTAACTGTACCCTTATGTCCCTTCAGTGCTATTCACAATATCCAAGATATGGAAAAGAGCCAAGTGCCCATCAGTGGATTAATAGATAAAGAATATGTGAGGGGAGGGAGACAAGATGGCGGACTGAAGCCAGCTTTCATCAGAGGCTCCCGTCCAGAAGGAGAGTTAAGGGACAGGAATTTAGTAGGTGTCCTGGTGGACTTGAGCCTCACCAAGAGAGAAGGTTGAAGAACGTACATCAACACCGCTGAGGCAAGCTGTGATCACAAGGACGCAAACAAAAGGTACAAAATCCACCACCAGGCGGACGGGAGTCCCCCTCCCCCATGAGACCAGCTCAAGAGCCCCACAATTGAACAAGCGGGCAGAAATTAAAGGCCCTCCCACTACACTCCAGGGAGAGACCTTCTAAAAACTGGACCTACCTCCCCTACTGGGGTGCCGTGGCGTTCTCCTGCCGGACATAGGGCTGAATAAAACTTTGGGAATCCTTTGCCGGCAACCGTGAATCCCCGGCGCTCCCCTCCCGCCCACTGAGGTCTGGAGGCCTGTCCCCCAGGACTTCGGATCCTTGGGTGATTTCTCAAGGGGAGTGGACAGTCCCCGAGTTGCGACTGGTCAGCATTGACTCTGAGGCGCGCGAGTGAGGAGAGGGCACCAGGCTGAAGGGGAGTCACGCCTTGGCGGCACTTCCCTGCGGTGCAGTGCACCAACCCTCCCCGGGCAACATTACGGGGCACAAGACTGAATAAGACTCTAGCTTCCCCACTGAGAGCTGAGAGCCCCTACTCTCACTCGGGGTCTGAGGGCCTATCCCCCCGGAGTTCGGATCCTTGGGTGATTTCTCAAGGGGAGTGCACAGTGCCTGAGCTGTGTCAGGTCAGCGCTGACTCTGGGACACGTGAGCAAGGAGAGGGCACTCTGCTGAGGGGAAATCAAGCCTTGGTGGCACTTCCCTGCGGTGCAGTGCAGGAGCCCTCCCTGGGCCGTAGTGTTGCGTAAAACTGAATGAAACTCTAGCTTCCCCTCCCCCCACTCCCAGTCGGGGTCTGGGGGCCCATCCCCCAACAGTTCTGATTCTTGGGGGATCTCTTGAGGGGTGTGGACCCAGCACAAACTGCGGCTGCTCAGTGCTGACTCTGGGGCGCGGGACAGAGGAGAAAAGGGTCGCCTGAGTGCCCACACCAGAGCAGCAGTTCCCTGGAGGTAGATCAACAGCCATTTTTTCTTTAACGGCAGAACGCTCACTTCTGGATATTCTGAGGCCACACCCCCTGTCTCCCTGGGCAACCAGAGGAGGCCACCGGTGAGTGGGGGATTTCCTGACATGGCTCACAAACCTGGGAAGCTTACAGGGCGGGGCGACCCAGAGAGGTGTTCGAACGCAAATCTCCAGCAGCAAAGACGTTTGAACTCAGAATAGCCCGTCTTCTGTAGGCGATTTCGACAGGAACAGAGACAGAACCCCGCAAAGTTGTCTGTTCTGTTCTGTTCTGTTCTGTTAGCAGCATCCATCAGGGACGGGATGGATGAGTGAACACCTGCCTGAGTGAACACCTCCTTCCCATCACCTGCATCAAACACTCAAAGATGTCAGGCCCCATCTCCTCCTGCTAGATAGCGGCAGTCTGCGGGGGCCTGGCAGACTTCCTTGTGATTCAGGCAGGTGCAAACCCCTGGAGTGTCTGTTCACTGCAGGCAACTGGGTTAGCCATCTGCAGAGATACCAGTGACTGGGTCCGACGGAGGGGCAAAGTGGGGAAGGAGATGTCAACCTTCCTAGACTGCTCTGTTTGCTGGGTGGCTCCTCCTGACTCCACACTGCACTGGGGTGAGCCGTGTTAGAGGAGTCACCAGGCTCCTGTGATCCAGTTCCCAGAGACCTCTTGAACTCTCCCACCCGAGACAAGTGCCAATTGAGACAGCGGATTTGGACCTTTTGAACGGGGCTAATAGACTGAGGACTTTTCAGGCAGTGCCCTGGGTGTGCGATTGTAGGAAGGTTTGATTCTCCTTTTCCAACTGGGGCCAGAGGTGGGCAGGTGGGATGACTTAATTGCTGATTTTTCCACACAGCTGAGACTTCAAGCCAGAGTAGAAGTTGCAATAGGATCGAACAGAAACCAGCTGAAAGCAAGACAGAACCACTTTGCTCCCCCACACCAGACAGGCCCCAGTTTCTCAGGCCACAACACTGTATGGGCCCTCGATAAAACCCCAGGGGAAAAACCAAAGGGAGTAAAATAACCATGGGGCGGAATCAGCGGAAAAACTCTGGTAACATGAATAACCAGAATAGATCAACCTCCCCAAGAAAAGATACGGCAGATGTGATTGAAGATCCCATTCATAAACAACTGGCTGAAATGTCAGAAATCGAATTCAGAATTTGGATTGCAGACAAGATTAATAAAATGGAATTAGGAATTCGAGGAGAAATTCAAAAATTGTCTCAAGAATTTAACGAATTTAAAGACAAAACCACCAAAGACTTAGACACACTGAAGCAAGAACTTACAGCCCTCAAAGATATGAAAAATACAGTAGAATCCCTCAGTAACAGAATGGAGCAAGCAGAAGAAAGGATTTCTGACATTGAAGATAAAGTCTTCGAACGCTCCCAATCTCTCAAAGAGGAAGAGAAATGGAGAGCAAAAACGGATCACTCACTCAGAGAACTCTCAGATAATTTGAAAAAAAGCAACATAAGGATTATAGGAATTTCTGAGAATGATGAAGTCGCCTCCAAGGGCACAGAGGCCCTTCTGCATGAAATTATGAAAGAAAATTTTCCAGACATGCCTAGAGAATCTGAAATTCAGATAGCAGACAGCTTCAGAACCCCAGCACGATTCAACCCCAATAAGACATCCCCCAGACATATCATAATTAGCTTCACTAAAGTTAACATGAAAGAGAAGATTCTCAAAGCAGCCCGGCGAAAGAAAACTATAACGTACAAAGGTAAGAATATTAGAATAACTGCAGATCTCTCTGCTAAAACTTTTCAAGCCAGAAGAGGCTGGTCATCAACTTTTAATCTCCTAAAGCAAAAAAACTTTCAACCCAGGATCTTGTATCCAGCTAAACTGAGTTTCATCTATGATGGAGAAATTAAATACTTCAATGACATTCATATGTTGAAAAAATTTGCCATAAGTAAACCAGCTCTTCAGGATGTTCTCAGACCTATCCTCCACAATGACCAACCCAATCCTATACCACAAAAGTAAACTCACTCAGAAACTTCGGATCAAACTCCAACTTCCACACTGGCGAAAGGATTAAAAATGTCCACTGGACCTTTGGAAAACTCGATACCCAAAATTCCACCAGACTTATCAATACTCTCCATCAATGTGAATGGCTTAAACTGTCCTCTAAAGAGACATAGGTTAGCTGACTGGATACAAAAACTCAAGCCAGATATTTGTTGCATACAAGAGTCACATCTCAACTTAAAAGACAAATACAGACTCAGGGTGAAAGGATGGTCATCCATATTTCAGGCAAATGGTAATCAGAAAAAAGCAGGTGTTGCAATTTTATTTGCAGATACAGTAGGCTTTAAACCAGCAAAAGTAAGGAAGGACAAGAATGGTCACTTCATATTTGTTAAGGGTAATACTCAATATGATGAGATCTCAATTATTAATATCTATGCACCCAACCAGAATGCACCTCAATTTATAAGAGAAACTCTAACAGACATGAGCAACTTGATTTCCTCCAGCTCCATAATCGTCAGAGATTTCAACACTCCCTTGGCAGTGTTGGATTGATCCTCCAGAAAGAAGCTGAGCAAAGAAATGTTAGATTTAAATCTAACCATCCAATATTTAGATTTAGCAGACATCTACAGAACATTTCATCCCAACAAAACTGAATACACATACTTCTCATCAGCCCACGGAACTTACTCCAAAATTGATCACATTTTAGGTCACAAGTCTAACCTCAGTAAATTTAAAGGAATAGAAATTATTCCATGCATCTTCTCGGACCATCATGGAATAAAACTTGAATTGAGTAACAACAGGAATCTGCATACCCATACAAAAACATGGAAGTTAAATAACCTTATGCTGAATGATAGCTGGGTCAGAGATCAGAAAGAAATCGCCAATTTTTTGGAACAAAACGACAATGAAGACACAAACTATCAGAACCTCTGGGACACTGCAAAGGCAGTTCTAAGAGGGAAATTTATAGCACTGCAAGCCTTCCTCAAGAGAACGGAAAGAGAGGAAGTTAACAACTTAATGGGACATCTCACGCAACTGGAAAAGGAAGAATATTCCAACCCCAAACCCAGTAGAAGAAAAGAAATAACCAAAATTAGAGCAGAATTAAATGAAATTGAAAACAAAAGAATAATACAACAGATCAATAAATCAAAAAGCTGGTTTTTTGAAAAGGTCAAAAAAATAGATAAACCTCTGGCCAACCTAATCAGGAAAAAAAGAGTAAAATCTCTAATATCATCAATCAGAAACAACAAAGACGAAATAACAACAGACTCATCAGAAATCCAAAAAATCCTTAATGAATATTACAAGAAACTTTATTCTCAGAAATATGAAAATCTGAAGGAAATTGACCAATACTTGGAAGCACGCCACCTTCCAAGACTTAACCAGAATCAAGTGGAAATGTTGAATAGACCCATATCAAGTTCAGAAATAGCATCAACTATACAAAACCTCCCTAAAAAGAAAAGCCCAGGACCAGATGGTTTCACGTCAGAATTCTACCAAACCTTTAAAGAGGAATTAGTACCTATATTACTCAACCTGTTCCAAAATGTAGAAAAAGAAGGAAGACTACCCAACACGTTCTATGAAGCAAACATCACCCTGATCCCCAAACCAGGAAAAGACCCAACAAGAAAAGAAAATTATAGACCAATATCGCTAATGAATATAGATGCAAAAATATTCAACAAGATCCTAACAAACAGAATCCAGAAACACATCAAACAAATTATACATCATGACCAAGTTGGTTTTATCCCAGGGTCTCAAGGCTGGTTCAATATACGTAAATCTATAAATGTAATTCAGCACATAAACAAATTAAAAAACAAAGACCATATGATTCTCTCAATTGATGCAGAAAAAGCTTTTGATAATATCCAGCATCCCTTCATGATCAGAACACTCAAGAAAATTGGTCTAGAAGGGACTTTTCTTAAACTGATAGAGGCTATCTACAGCAAACCCACAGCCAATATCATATTGAATGGAGTTAAATTGGAATCATTTCCACTCAGATCAGGAACCAGACAAGGCTGCCCATTGTCTCCATTGCTTTTCAACATTGTAATAGAAGTTTTAGCCACCGCAATTAGGGAAGAAAAGGTGATCAAGGGTATCCATATAGGGTCAGAAGAGATCAAACTCTCGCTCTTCGCAGATGATATGATTGTGTATCTGGAAAACACTAGGGACTCTACTACAAAACTCCTAGAAGTGATCAAGGAATACAGCAGCGTCTCAGGTTACAAAATCAGCATCCATAAATCGGTAGCCTTTATATACACCAACAATAGTCAAATTGAAAAAGCAGTTAAGGACTCTATCCCATTCACAGTAGTGCCAAAGAAGATGAAATATTTGGGAATTTACCTAACAAAAGACGTGAAAGATCTCTATAAAGAGAACTATGAAACTCTAAGAAAAGAAATAGCTGAAAATGTTAAGAAATGGAAAAACATACCATGCTCATGGCTGGGAAGAATCAACATTATCAAAATGTCCATACTACCCAAAGCAATATATAATTTCAACGCACTCCCTATTAAAGCTCCACTGTCATTTTTTAAAGATCTTGAAAAAACATTACTTCGTTTTATATGGAATCAGAAAAAACCTCGAATAGCCAAGACATTACTCAGAAATAAAAACAAAACAGGAGGAATCACACTACCAGACCTCAGACTTTACTACATATCAGTAGTGATCAAAACAGCATGGTATTGGCACAAAAACAGAAAAGTAGATATCTGGAACAGAATAGAGAACCAAGAGATGAATCCAGCTACTGACCGCTATTTGATTTTTGACAAGCCAATTAAAAACATTCAGTGGGGAAAAGATTCACTATTTAACAAATGGTGCTGGGTGAACTGGCTGGCAACCTGCAGAAGACTGAAATTGGACCCACACCTTTCACCATTAACTAAGACTCTCATTGGATTAAAGATTTAAACTTAAAACATGAAACTATAAAAATACTAGAGGAGAATGCAGGGAAAACCCTTGAAGAAATTGGTCTGGGTGAGTATTTCATGAGGGGAACCCCCCGGGCAATTGAAGCAGCTTCAAAAATACACTACTGGGACTTGATCAAACTAAAAAGCTTCTGCACAGCTAAGAACACAGTAAGCAGAGCAAGCAGACAGCCCTCAGAATGGGAGAAGATATTTGCAGGATATATCTCTGACAAAGGTTTAATAACCAGAATCCACAGAGCATCAGCAAGAAAAAAACAAGGGATCCCATCGCAGGCTGGGCAAGGGATTTGAAGAGAAACTTCTCTGAAGAAGACAGGCGCAAGGCCTTCAGACATATGAAAAAATGCTCATCATCTTTAATCATCAGAGAAATGCAAATCAAAACTACTTTGAGATATCATCTAACTCCAATGAGACTAGCCTATATCACAAAATCTCAAGACCAGAGATGTTGGCATGGATGCGGAGAAAAGGGAACACTTCTGCACTGCTGGTGGGAATGCAAATTAATACATTCTTTTTGGAAAGTTTTATGGAGAACACTCAGAGATCTAAAAATAGATCTGCCATTCAATCCTGTAATTCCTCTGCTGGGCATATTCCCAGAAGACCAAAAATCACAACATAACAAAGATATTTGTACCAGAATGTTTATTGCAGCCCAATTCATAATAGCTAAGTCATGGAAAAAGCCCAAGTGCCCATCGATCCACGAATGGATTAATAAATTGTGGTATATGTATACCATGGAATACTATGCAGCCTTAAAGAAAGATGGAGACTTTACCTCTTTCATGTTTACATGGATGGAGCTGGAACATATTCTTCTTAGTAAAGTATCCCAAGAATGGAAGAAAAAGTACCCAATGTACACAGCCCTACTATGAAACTAATGTGGGACTCTCACATGAAAGCTATAACCCAGCTACAACTTAACAATAGGGGGAAGTGGGAAGGGGGGGTGGGTAGAGGGAGGGGGAATCGGTGGGATCACACCTGTGGTGCATCTTACAGGGGTATTTGTGAAACTTGGTAAATGTAGAATGTAAATGTTTTGGCACAGTAACTGAGATAACGCCAGATAGGCTATGTTAACCACTGTGATAAAAATGTGTCAAATGGTTTATGAAGCGAGTGTATGATGCCCCATGATCATATCAATGTATACAGTTATGATTTAATAAAAATAATAATAATAAAAAAAAGAATATGTGATTGTTTATATCGTGGAATATTATTCTGCAATTAAAAAGAAGGAAATCCTGTCATTTTCAACAACATGGAAAAACCTTGAGAGCATTAAGATAAGAGAAATAAGTCAGACAAAAAAAGATAAATACCATGTAAGCTCACTTTTATGTAGAATCTGAAAAAGTCAATGCTATAGAAACAGAGTAGAATTAGAATGTTGGTTGCTGGGGCCTGGGAGAAGGGGAAATGCAAGCTGTCAACCAAATGTTACAAACTTTCAATTACAAGACAAATAAGTTCTGGGAATCTGACATACAGCATGTTGACTACAGTTAATAATACTTCATAGCATACTTGAAAGTTGTTGATCTTAAATGTTCTCAGCACACACACAAAGATAATATGTTAATTAGCTGGTTTGTGGCAATCACTTCACAAGGTATACACATACAAAGTAACATGTTGTACATGATAAGTACATTCAATTTTTATTTGTCAATTATATTTCAATAAAGCTGGGTGAGAGAATGGTTAAACGAGAGGAAATTGACTTGCCAGGTTTGTTTCTGTTAAAGCTATATAAATCGACCTTGCTTTATCTTATTTTATAGAAGAAATACTAATATTCCAGCATCAAGACTTAAAAAAAGTCTTTAAATATTTTTAAAGATTAAAATTAATTATCTCCACTGACTTCCCTTATCCCTGAAGCTACAAAGGACTATCGCAACCATTAGTCTTTTGGGTCTAAGTAACACAAAGCTTCTACAAGCACAGTGTTGGATGTGATGTGATGACAGGTCTGTACAACTGTGTGTGTGAGTGGTGTACGACTGTGTGTACGTGTGTGTACGCATGCACATGTATAATAGCCACATATAGTGGTTACCTCTGTCTCTAGGGTTGGAAGTTACTTTTGTTTTCTATTTTTCATTTTTTTCTTCACTGTCTTAATTTCTTTGCAGTAACTGTTACTTTTATAATCATAAAAAAAATCTATTTCCATTTTGAAAAACATAGATGGTAAATTCTTGGCCAACAAATTTATTCTTTTATTTTCATCTCTGTGCTTATGGATACCCAACATTTAAATGTAACTGGGCAGAATGACAACGAAAGTGCCCAAGATACTCAGCTGTAATCAGCTTCTAAAACCTCTCCTCGTTCCAGGGTGTGTTTTTGGTTTTTTTGACCTGGGTCTGGTGCTCTGTCCCCTCTGCCCCAATCCCTACAACTCTCTCACACATCTCATAAACTATCAAAGGCATTTTATAATTTTTAGTAACATGCATCTCCTTGGGTTTGGGATATCCTGAGCCTTTGAGCCTAGCTCCTAGACAAAGAAATGGTGAGACTATAATTTAGCTCATCCCAATTTCATGCCCACACAGAACTCTCAAAGGTCTCCAGTCTTCTTTATTCTCTTTCAAATGAACAGATCTTGCTTATAATTTTACCGGGAAAAAAAATTATCTCGCTGTGTTAAGCTTTAAATTGCCTTATTCTTTTTCCTAAGGAAAAATAAAAAAACTTTTTTCTATTTTATATTATATCTTTTCTTCTGAGTTGTATCCCCTAGCTAAACATTTCTCAAACTCATTAGAATTATCTGAGGATTTAGAAATGCAGATTCTGATTCAGTAGTTCTGGGGCAGAGTCCGAAACTGCGCTTCTGAACACAGCGAGAACAAAGCTACTGGTCCAGAGAGGCTGCAGCTCACATAAAGGCATTTAGAAGGTAAAAGCAGGTACGATAGGGTAATCGGATGTCCTATATCTTTCACACTCCGTTAGCTCTTGCAGCTCTGTAGTTAGACAGCTATAAATGGAGCACTTAATGCATGCTGTTATTTTAACATTGTTGAGTAAATAAAAACACACAACTGAAGAGGTGGGGTTACCAACATGTCATCACTCCCAGTTATCCAATCTTTGGGCTTTCTTGGAATACTTACCCCTCTATTTATCCCTCTCAATATCTGCTTTGGGGCCTTGTGCCTGCTTCATCGGCATTGTCCAGGAGATTTACAGAGCTTTCTCTGAAGCCTGGTGTCACTAGGTCAAACTCAAGTGTTACCATTCATTTGCTGCACAAGCTATGAGATCTTGAGCACGCTGCTCAGTTCTCTGATTCTTGTAGGCCAAAGGAGGCGAATAAAACCCACCCTCCCCAGTAGCTGTGATACTTAAGTGAGACTCTGGCCTAAAACAGGTTGATTCACAAGTGATGGTTATTAATGCTGATAGCGCTTGTAATCCTACCTTTTCTCTAAAGCAGCAGTTCTCAACCTGTGGGTCGCAACCTACAGGAACTGTATTAAAGGGCCATGGCATTAGGAAGGTTGAGAACCACTGCTCTAAAGTCTTAAGCAACCACATAGGCACAGTGTCAGACCCTGAACCCCCTTCTAACCGTCTCACGTTCCCATTGTCTTATCTCCACCAATCTTGACCTTCATGTTAACATGGGTCCCAGGGACGGCTGCATACCAAGCTTGGAGAAAATGAGCAGAACACTCACAGACTACTTTGAGCCTGACTTAATCTCTACCCAATTAGCAACCACAACTTCTTAGTTACTTAAAAAAAAGAAACCCCCCAACCCTAAAACTATTGCTAAGAATTGCACATTAATGTGGACATCTAGTAACTTGGGATGCTGCAGTGCTAAATTCCTTATTTGCTTACAAAGATGATTATTTATTCATTGCAACTTAATTGTTGCCATTTTAATTGGATGATCTGATTCTTTTATTTTCTTCTCTGTGTTATGGATAGCCAAAATTTAAATGTAACTTGGCAGAATGACGACAAAAGTGCCCAAGCTGTAATCAACTTGAGGCCAGGGATTTCACATAGCTTTCACCTGGTATGCCCACTGCGCTAACTGTTTACTGGTAATGATTGTCTGGCATATGGTGATGGTGTTAAGAAAGATTCTGCAGCTGCTTCTGTCTGGACAGGAAGGAATAACTGATCCTTTAGCAATGTCACCCTGGGGAAGCTATTCTTGCTTTAAACCATAGCGTGTTTTTTTTTGAGAGAAGGGTGGGAGGATGTTACCATATTTTGCCAATACAAGGCACACTGTTTTGCCCAAATTTTTGAGGTAAAAATAAGGATGTGCATTGTACTTGAGTAGTACTAATTCCATATCTACATAATGTTTTTAATTATTTTATTTATGCTTATGTATTAAAAGTGTAACCTACGTTAAAAAATAAATGCTAGAATTCCTTTATAATATAGAAAACAAGTACTAAATACAGGCAAATAAAGATTTGGATTAAAAAATTAAAACAAAAGATTTTTTTTTCCTGAAAAGTTTGAGCCAACACATGGGTGTACATATAAATGGGAGCACATTATACAAAGCAAAATTCGAGGTATTTATTCTTTTCTTACCTTCCCAATTTAATTTTATCTTGATCTTATAAGATATTGGTAGAAATTTCAACTTCCTTGATCAATTCTGTAAATGTCACATCTTTGATTTAAAGTTAAATTTTAAACTGAATGGAAAAATCCCAGGAGCAGAAGAACTAATTTTAATGCCAACATTCAGAATCAATCATTATTTACTCATTGAGCCCCTACCTACTCGATACCAGCCAGGCCCTATGTGAGGTACCCTCTCAAGTCATCCTGAGAGTATCAGCTTCATGGGCAGTTCTTTATTTCCTATCTACAAAGCACATGTGAATGTAGACAGGACTTGTTAGTCTCACTTGTTGAAGTTTTCATTCTGAAGCGTTCCTTGTATACACATTAAATTAAATTTGTATCTTTTTCTCTAATTAATCAACCTGCCTCATGTCAGTGATTTTATGGCAAACCTTGAGGGTGGGGAGGGGAGCTTTGTTCATTTTCTCTCTCTTGTTCCCAGCACTCCTCCTGACACCAGCTAGGGACCCATCCTGAGTTACCTCATTAGCAAACAAAGACTACCCCTTAGGAAATTTCCAGCAGTTTTGAAGCTCTGTGGCAGGAAACAGGGATACAGAAAAGATATATCATTTATTACTCCACAATTATCATAAACAAAATTACAGTGAAACAATGCTATTTTGTTTTATTAAAATTGGGAGGAATTGGAACACTTAGAGGGAGGCCATCATGTACATTGCTGGTGAGAGGTTAAGGTCATCAAAAACTCTATTTTGGAAGCAACTTGGAAATGTATGCTGAGTCTTAAAACACTCATACTCTTTCCCAATAACCCCATAATTTGGAATCTATGAGAGGGAAGCATTCAGAAATGCAGAGATATTTACCTGCAAGGACATTTGTCACAGTGTTATTTATTACATTAAAAAATGGAAAATATAAAAATCAAGTGATAAGGGAGAGGAAGAATAAATTATGGCAATGAAACAATGAAATAATATGCATCTATTAAAAGTGTTAGGTAGATGGCAATTGAGACTCTCTTAAGGGACAAAGTAGGTGCCTTGCCTAGAAGCTGCTTTGAGGGATTCCCCCACCTGGGAAGGACAAGGATGGACCCTATCTTGCTGCTAACCCACCTTAATCCTATTCCAAGCAACTGTCACACCTGGGAGAAGGCATGCCCCCTAGGCCAGGCAGCTCAAGCACAATAGGATTTGGAAAGAGACTTAGAATAGAGTAACCTAAGTCTAATCACCATGTTAATAACTGTCCATTAAAGTGGTTCCAAATGACATCTGAAGGAAGGCACGCTGAGACAGTATAAAACAGGACTCCAGACCATAACCAGAGCCTTTAGTCACGACAAAGGGGCCTTCATTGTCTATGACGAACATATCTTGCTTTGTCTTGCTCTTGATCTGTAAACCCATCTTTCTTTTCCTCAGTAAATCTTATTTCATGTTTGCCTTGCTT
Organism: Nycticebus coucang; assembly: GCF_027406575.1. Classification (NCBI taxonomy): domain Eukaryota; kingdom Metazoa; phylum Chordata; class Mammalia; order Primates; family Lorisidae; genus Nycticebus; species Nycticebus coucang. The sequence goes on along the minus strand of NC_069800.1, from coordinate 33,983,156 downwards.
TTGGTGGGTCTGGTCATTTCTTGGCCACCAAGAACTGGGAACACAGACAACTGAATCCCTATAAATGTATTCCATAAGATGACAAATGACAGAGGAACAAGTTTAAGCATACAACAAAGTGAGAAGAACAAGATTTCAAGATCTATACATTATCGACTAGAATATCAATAGGAACTAATTATGGGAGGTAAAATAGTAGTGATTTCCATAATAATAATATTTTTATAATCAGAAAAATGACATTGTAAAGAAAACACTCTTTACCTTCTCAGGACCTAACTGAATGCAACTGTGAATTATAATCACAAATTATTCTTTCTCATTCATTAAAGTACACCTGGCAAGACCTTAGCTTGGCACCAATTCCTTCGACATCAATTTAAGAGAGCAGTTTATGGCTGAGAACAATAAAGCTTCCAATCTTTCCAAATTTCACATAAGTTTTCACATGCTGTGCCTTTTCATAATTTGTTCAGAATTATGGAATTGCTGCCTGCTATCATGTCTGGCAAGCTCACAGGAACACATGACAGCTGGTGTTCAGCAGAGCGTGTCTCCTGCACCTGGGCCCCCTCCATCCTGCTTAGCTCTGGTGGGCTGTTAAAGGGTGGTCTCTGGGGCCCTAGATCTGCTACTAGGAATCACTGGCAGTGAGCTCCTGTCAAGCTGCTTTAAAAAGCATGGTACATTCCTGTCTTGCTGGCGTGTGTGCATTTCCAAACCAGGTTTTTAAGGACAACTGTGTTCTCCCAACCCTCTGTAAGAGGTGAGCCACGTCTCCCCCACAAGATTGAGAACTCCCCCTGAAACAACTGTTTTTCTATTAAACTAGGAACCTCCTAAAGCATACCAGCAGTACAGGCATTCCCTAAGGGAAACAAGTGGGCCCTGCACCATATCAGGGTCCCACTTAGCACCCACCAATATAGGGGATACTAAGGGTGAGCAATGGGAGTGGTCTGCATAGGGTACTTTGTGCATGACTCCAAAGTGCCAATAGGAGACAGATTTCCAATCCTGGCTTTTAGCAGATAACAAAAGGTGAATTGATTTTTAAAGGTTCCTGGAAGTGCAGTTGAGCCTTTCTAAGATGTTGACAAAGCTTCCAGCTTTTAGTGTGAGAGAGGTTTGGTTTGGATCCACTCCCCAAGCAAGCAAAAGCTTATCCTTTCTAGAACAGTCTTATGTTTTTGGTTTGCTTTATTTTGTTTTGTTGTTTTTAAGAGACAGGGCTTTGCTCTGTCACCCAGGCTGGAGGCTGCATTGTAGAGGTGTGATCAGAGCTCACTGTGGCCTCCAGCTCCTGGGCTCAAGCCCAGGCACACTGCTGTCTTTTAGCTCCATTTCACAGAATGTGCACTTCCAAACCAGACTCAAGTTATTAAGAATGACTGTGATCTTCCTTCCCCAGCCTCCTGAGTAGCTGGGACTATAGGCATATGCCAGTATTTTTTGTAGTGACAGGGTTTTGCTTTGTTGCCTGGGCTGGTCTTGAACTCCTGTCTCCCTAAGTGTTGAGATCACAGGCATGAGCCACTCTGCTCTGACGGTCTTCTGGTGGTGACTAGATCTCCAGGATACAGTGACACTGCCAACCTGGCTACAGGAGGACCTCCTGCCTCTCCTGAGTGTTCTCAGGCTGAGTCGCACATTGACCCTGCTCTTCCTTGTCCCTGCTTCTCCAGAGCCCATGTTCTGTCCTGGGGGTTACATTGCTCTCTTCATATCAGTGTTCCATGCTGTCCCTTGCAAGGCTCTGTCATAAGGCACCCTAAGATAAAGGAACTTTTGAAACTTCCCTTTTGGATAGTGACAATGCATAATTGTTTATAAATAAAGTTTGAAAAACTACAACAAAGAAGCATGTTTAACTGTTTACCACAGTGTTCCCCCTCTTTTTTTTTTTAACCATGGAATGCCCCTCAATTTTTTCTGGATACCTAATATCCTCAATATTATACTTGGGGGGAAATTCTGCCCTAATTTGTTTTTCTTCTGTTAAGTTTGGCTAAAATAGAATCACCCTTCAGCTGCTAAGGTGGTGTGCAGCTTCTGATGAAAACAAAGGTCTCTTAACTTTTAATTCTAAGTCAGCACTTACTGGGACAGGCCACTGGCCTGACACGGGACACAATCTTTCCCTGACATTTACTGGTGTCACAGTACATGACCCCAACAACCAAATTCCCTCTATCTTCATTTTTGTGTTGTGAAACCATTTGAGTTGTTGGTAGGGTAAAACGTAAGACAGAAAAATCCCTCCTTCAGAGTGGGGCAGGCACTTTGGGCTTATCGTGATAAGAGAGAAACCAGTTGTGAAAGTGATGCAGGACAAGTGGCCACAACCTGCTGCCTTAGCCCGGTGTTGATGCTGTGGCAGCAGAAGGAAACAGCTTGCTGGAAGGGCCGGACACCTGCGTGGGAGACACTGGCGCCTTGCTGTCTCCTCCCTAGGCACTTCTGGCTGGTCAATTTCATGGATGGCTCCTTGCTGTCTCTTCCCTATGCACTTCTGACTGGTAAATTTCATGTAAGTTTCCAAGGCCTGAGAGTTCATTAGACAGCTGGCTATAGCTGATGAAGACTAACTCCCTGAAAGTCAACCTTGAGTTCTGTCAAAACAACCCCCTGCCACAATATAAACCCCCAAGCAGAGAGCCCAAAGACAGACCTGGAAAAGGGAGCTGGAGAGCTTGCTCTCTTCCTGTGTTGTCTCTGCCAGGAGCTTTGCTTTTTGTAAGTTTTTTTGTATTTGTTTCTGTGAATAAATCCTATCTTACCACTGATCTGTAGTCCTTTGATTCATTCTTTGAATCCCTGAGACCAAGAATCTGAAACTCTGGTATCAAAAGCAGGGAAGAATTTATAGAGTAAAGGCAGCCTAGGATAGGAGGGGGAGAAAGTGGGCCTAATATAGTGGCAAGTAAACATTTTTGACTATTCTTTGTTTTCTTTGTTTATTTAGGGTAGTGATTTTTAACTAGTGTGCTGTGAGAGGGTCTTAGGTATATTGTGAAAAAGTTTTAAAGGTCATTAATTAAATTATTTTTGAAAGAAGTTTGAAGCACAGTAAGTATATTCTTTTTTTTTTACTTTTTTTTTGATCAACATAATTTAAGTGTGCCATGGAAGTTTAACTATAAGTTCGAGTGTGCTGTGAAAAAAAAAGATCGAAAAACACTGATTTAGGGGTTTGTTTTTGCTTTTATTACTTACGCCCTGGACTAATGGTTCTCAACCTTGCTAATGCAGTGGCCCTTTAATACAGTTCCTGGGGGTCACAACAGGAGAACCGCTGCCCTAGACACATATCTATAGTGATGGACAGTGTGTGGTGTTGCCATTTCAGAAACAAGACTTTGACAAAAGGAGTCCAGTAACCTGCAGAAGTGGAGACATTTGTGGACCATGAGAACCAAGACTGCTACAGCTGTGAGAAACTAGAGCAAAGGCTGGCTTTGCCACAGGAGCACAGTGAAAAATAGGTAAGGGAAGGGAACAGATCCTGTGTGTGGTAACCTTGAGGTTGACCTCCTGAATCATTGAGCCAGTGCTGTAGGGCTCCCTGAATCGTACTGCAATGGAACAAGGGCAGACCTAGCATCTGAGTTAGGGCTGTGCCTGAAGTCAAGTTAGTGGCCTCTTCTAGGAGAATTAAAAACTTGCAGTGGCAGAAAAAGACCATGACAATAAAGCTCACACCTCTTTCTAGAAAAGCTGCCAAAATCTTGTTTTCTCTCTGAGAGACATACTCTGTTTGTCTCTAGTACATAAGGGGTCATCCTTCATTCTCCAAGGGGCTATCAGTTACCTGCTGCCACAATAATGCCACATAACAAACAACCACCAGACCTCAGTGACATTTCACAATACACATTCGTTGCTTATGCTTGTGGGATCAGCTGGGGTCAGCTGGGCAGATCTGCAGATTTTGATGGGCTCATTGTAGGGCTGGAGCTGGCTGGCTGTCAGCTAGTGAAGGCTGGCCTTGGCTGGGACAAATGGGACAACAAGATCTGTTCCCTGCAAGGCTTCTTGAGGTCTAGGCTGGAAATTGTCACTCTGTCACTTCTGCAACATTCTGTTGATAAAACAAGTTGCATGGATGAGCCCAGATCCAAATGGTGGGGACCCAGACTCACCTTTTTAGTGAGAGAAACTGAGAAGTTATGTGCACAAAACTATGGGGAGAAGTGAGGAATTAATGAATCATATTATCACAGCGTTAATATCCCATTGCCCCCTTGCCTATTCTATCCCCCATTTAAAGCCTTCATTCTATAACTAGCAGTAAGATTAAAGGAGTTACTACCTGTGTGGCTATAAAGACTGTAGACTGTGATTACCTGTGTGGCTATAAAGACTGTTATGTTTAGCCAGGCTGACTATGAAATATACAGTTTGCTTTAGAGGAAACATTTTGCCAAGTGAGGGTTCTTGTATGTCTTTCAAACCCATCTGGGGAACTGGAGAGAAAAAACTGATGCTTCTCCAGCACATACCCAATAATCTGAAAAACACAATTACGTGAGAACTTCATTTCAGCATCACAGTTCTGTGAGGTTGTCAGAGCTCTTAGAGAGATTGCCATTTCCCCCAGAGGGTGTGAGAGGCTAAGGCACTCCCCAGGTTTACTTTGTAGAAAAGGTAGTACCCAGAAAGGACTGTTGCCCTGGGATCCTCATGCCCTCCCAAAGTACTGTCCCTGAAGCATCCTTAGCCACCCCATTCTAACTGCAGCATGCAGACATCTGAGAATTCAGCCAAACCATTCCTTGGAGGGGCTGCCTTATTTTCCTCTTCCAGTGTGGACAGCAGTTCCTCACACAGCAAGGCTGCAGCTAGAGTTCCACTGGCCGAGGTAACAGCTTTTGGAGTTGGACAAACGCATGGGTTGAAGACCTCGCTTGTCTTCAGGAGACACTGATTTTGTTCTACTTGCTTTTCTGCCAGCTCCTTGGGTCGTTATGACTATTTTGGCACATTTCCAAGAGATGCTAGGAACACTCCAAAGGCAAAAAGTCAAAAAGGAAGTGAAATTCTACAGTGCAACCAACACTGTAATAGAGGATGCAGGGATATGCCACCAAGCACCCTGTTCCAGCTGCAGTAGCTATGAAGCATCACGGTTCATACCCCCAGGGAGGAAACCCAAGAATGAGAAACTCTGGGAACCTTTGGTCAGTAAAATAAAAATGTCACCACACTGTTATCAATGGCCTCTAATGAGAGGCAGGGTGAGGAAGTCAGGATGAGAGAATAACCGGGGGAGGCCTGCAGCAGTGACAGCCTGCTATTGCCACCCACAGATGTTCCTCTCAGGACTATTTTGAGTCATAAAGACAGGCACAGGGCCCCTGCTAATAAACAGATGTAGTGCTAGAACACTGATCTCCTAAGCCTCTTTTCTATTTATATGGTAACTCACTAAATAGGAAAATAAACATGTTTCTTGAAGAATGTCTTGACTTTTCCATCACACATCCATATGTACCTTTGTTTAAACCTACTGAGTTTCCATGCTTTGCAACTGGTGGCACTCACTCTCATTTTAGAAGGTCTATTGAGAATCAAAATGTAATTCCCATGGGGAATTTGAAAATACAATTCCATGTCAAAATATATGGCTAGAGACAAATCAGTGAAAACAATACCCATAGCCACAGAGCAGACAAAACCATTAGTCATAAAAGGGAGTCAGTGTTTCCCCAGAACAACTCAGTAGAGCTGGGACAAGCTAAGGAAAGACTTACTGAAGAATAGCACATTCCTATAGGACTTTCTGTGATGATGGAAATGCTCAGTACCTGCACTGCCCAACATGGTAGCCACTAGCCACAGGTGGCTGTTGAGCACTTGAAATGTGGCTGGTGCAACTGAAGAACTCAACTGTTAGCTTTCTGAGATTTTCAATTAACTTTAATGGCTGCATGTGGCCAGTGGCTACCATACTGGAGAGCTACGGTCTTGCTTTCTTCTACTAACTTACATTTTGTTCCATTGTGTTTACCAGTGTTTCTTGTGTCAACTTAAGCTGCTTGAAGTGTTTGGCTATGCTCCCATCCCCTGTGGCAGGGGCTCAGGAATTCAGGGTTGATAAAATAGTTGTCACTTTGGAGGCAGCCAGCCTGAGGGTACAAACCTCAACATGGGAAAATCTGGGACCAAGCATGTGGGTGCCTGGAGGCCAAGGTACTTGGACTCCTGGTACAAAGGGAAAAGAGATGCCAAAAAGAGAGATTTCTTGATTTTTGGAGTCTGCCCTCATTGGAATGTGTCCTTTACAGACAGAAGAATGAGCTGGCCTTTTGAAGAAAGAGGAAGGAGGCATTCATAAATTTGTTATCCTCACAGCCAGAAGAGAGTAAAGCGAAATGAAGAGTGACTTGTAATTAGGGAGGTTAGCAGGGCCTCTCACAATCCAAACAGGAGGGGTCAGAAAAACTCTTCTCTCCCATGACTTTCTACTCTGAGAGAAGTGACCCCTTAGCTTCAAGATGATTTTTGTGCAAATATGCATAGTGTGTTTTTGATTAAGTATCAAAACAAAGCAATGGAATTGTGGGAAAAACTTGGCCACCGTCTGAGGTGAATTCTAGGGTTCTGGGGCTTATGTGTGCAAGGGGCCAGGAGACCCATGTGAAGACAATTCTTACCTCTCAATAAATATTCAATGAGGGGGCATGTTTGAGGATGGGAGGCAACAGAAGGAAAGTGGACACATAGTGGTACAACAAAGACTGTTTGCAGCATCCCTCATGCTGTGATATCATCCAAAGGAGTCTGATCAGTTTCCTGTCTGAAGATGCATTTGTGTAACAGCTGGTGACCTGAGGGGGCATGAAACCTATCTCCTTGGGGGAGATACAGGTATAGAAACAGTGTCTCTTGGGTTCTTATTCATGCCCTTGGAACATCGCTGATTTCAACATGGCTCCAAGGAACACCCATCTTAACTCAGTCACAAAAGTCCTTATGCAGGCTAGGTGCCTGTCGCTCACTGAGTAGAGTGCCAGTCACATACACCGAAGCTGGTGGGTTCAAACCTGGGCCAGGCCTGCTAAACAATGACTGCTGCAACCAAAAAATAGCCAGGCTTTGTGGTGGGCACCTGTAGTCCCAGCTACTTTGGAGGCTGAGGTAAGAGAATCACTTAAGCCCAAGAGTTGGCAGTTGCTGTGAGCTGTGATGCCACAGCCCTCTACCAAGGGTAACATAGTGAGACTCTGTTTCAAAAAAAAATAAGTCCTTAAGCAGTTTAACCTCATGTTTAGATAGCCCAATATTAAATATTAAAAAACCTGAATTGCATTAATGTACATAGCTATGATTTAATAAAAAAAAATTTTTTTAAGCCCAATATTTTATTACTAAACAATTCCCTGAGTTTAGCCTGTGAATGAGCTCTCCTTCCTAGTCAGTGGAGAGGACTTGACAATACTGGCTGCTCATTTGGAAAAAAATAAGGTGGTTGGAATCTGACTTTGACCAACTGCAAAATTTGGGGAACAGTCCACACAAAACCACCTTCACTTCCAACAGCAACTATAATCTACTAGAGGAACTCCAAGGCGTGATTGAATGAGGTTACATGCATGACAGGGAAAGAAAACATATTTAAATCATCTTAGGGAAGCAGCTCATTGGGGGTATTCGGGGAAGCATCTGTTGTCCTCTCCATGTGGGGTCATGGTATATTACTTTTCAAGTGCTGATATGTGACAACATGCACAGGGTATTGGTAACTAGGGAAGCTCCCTCAAGCTTTGAGTTCAGGGTTTTCACTGGGGCTCAATTATGTAGTCATGATTGAGTGATAAATTGCCTATTTGGTTGATTCAGTCTCCAGGTCAGCTGACATCTCATTGCCCAAAGCTCCCAATCTAAACTACATGGCTGGTCCTTCTGACAGGGCCACCCCTGCTTTAAGATACAGCCATCCCCTACCAGTGACCCAAGATGCCCAGGCAAATCAAGACACTTCTTTCCAGAACATGTGAAGGGCTGAGAATAACACGCAGAAGCCAGACCTCTTTTGGGGCAAGATTAAAGTCTTTACTCCCCACTAAAATACAACAATAAATTCAAAATGGTTCAAAGATCTAAATATGAAAAAACTTACAGAAACAGAATAAAATACGAATGGAAGTGTTATAATCCTGAGGTGAAATTCAATCTCAACATATCATTAAGCCTGTTAACCACACAGGAAAAGATTAAAAACATAATAAGACATTTTGAACTAAAAAGACCCCATAAACAGGGAAAAGATAATCAAAATTAGAAAATATATTCACATGTTCTCGTGTTATTTAAGTTAACAGATGGATGTAAAATGGCAAATGTGCATTAGGAAAGCAGACATAATCCACAAGTAAAAGAAAATTAACAGAAGAAATACATTGTATGTTTTTTTATAAACATCTCATCACTGTTGATGAGCATGTAAAATGATACAAACTTCAGGGCACAGTTTGTTTAGAGTCATTAAGATGTAAAATTTTAAATGATATTTTACTTCTAGGAAGATGATTTATAGAAATTGGGTGTCTATACAGTATTATTTACCATAAGGAGAGTTAGGTAACACTCTAAATCTCTTACCCATATAAAAAAATGCTGTGCTATATGGTCTCTATCAGTAATTTTCACCTGGTGTGCCATGAGAGGATCTTAGGTGTGCTGTGAAAATTTTTTATAGATCATTAAATTATTTTCAAAAGAGCTTAAAAGCACAGTAATTATATTCTTTTTATTACTTTTTTTTTTGACCAACATAATTTGTGCCACAGAAGGTTCAAATATGCCATGAGATAAAAAAAAAGATTGAAAAACACTGGTCTATACAATGAGGTAGATCTCTCATAAACAGATGAAAAAAGGACTCCATTAAGGCATTCGTTGATTAGTTAAGCGGTAAAAGAATACTTATAGCCTGCTTTTGGTTTTATATATAAAAGGTATGTAAATAGTTATAATCTGTACATATCTAACAATGAATGCACACATATATGTTATATACATACATAGGTATGGGAAAAACAAAATCTTTTAATGTATTACCCCAAATGACAATGGAAAGATTCATTTTCCTGTTTTGTTTTACATCCTGTGATTTTATCTGAATTTATTTCACAAGCACGCGTGTGTGTGTGTGTGTGTGTGTGTGTGTGTGTGTGTGTGTGTGAATTTTGTGATAGCATACCCCCACACCCACGTGTATGAGCAGTGGTTTTGAACAAGTCAACTTGGCTACACGGAAGCTGCTTCTTAGAATCCCCTTCTCTATGTGATGCTGAGCTACAGTTGCAAAAAGAAGTTTGCAGGAGACAGAGAAGGCAGATATAAGTCAGCAGACGTAAGCCAGCGGCCTTTACTATCCAAAAGCCATTGTGGGCAGGTGTGGTAACAAAGACAGAAAGGTGCTCATGGGTTCCGGCTTGCCCTACTTTTCTCCCACTCACCCTCCAGGCCTTCTCCTCACTCTAGCCATGCTGACCAAGAGCAACCTTTCCCCCATGCTAGGCTGCAGTGGCCCAGAGATGGTGGCTGCCAGAGGCAGCTGCCTCTGTGGACACTGCATGGTCCTTTGCAGACCTGCACTGGCAGCTGGTGTGCCTGGCTCTCCCCTACCTTCTCTGAAAGCTCCAGGGTGTCTCCCACATGCCAGGACTTCAGGACAGCTGGGGCAGGAGTTTCCTCTGATTTCCCAACTCCTCTTTCTGGACCTTTACTTCCCCAGCTTCTCTCACATTTTGTATAGGTTTGATTTCAATGTAAATCCCTTATTTCAAAATACTCAGTGGCTCTGCTTCCCTGAGTGGGTCCTGACCTATACCAACTGCTGATATTTATATTTGTATCTATCTATATTTTACATGACATATTATGTGTGTGAATATAGCATATATGTATACATATTTATGTCATGTATTATGTGAGGAAAATTTTCTAGTGGGAAATTTGAGTTTCAGTTCTCCCTATAAAGGCTCTCATGCCCTCAGCCCCCAAGGCTCGGATGCTCCCCTGTCACACCCTTCCCACTTGGGAACAAAACTCCCCTTCATCTTTGTCCTCTCGGCATGGCTCAGATAGCTGGAAACATAAAAAAATGCTAAACCCTAAGGGAAATAAGCAGAATACTCACAGTATCAAAACAAGGCACTCTCTAGAGCAGGCTGGGATTCCACCAGAGCTAACATGGTTTGGGGGACTCTTGGAATCTATCTGAACAGCTTAGGAAATTTCACCTTCAAATATAACTCCTTGATATAAAGAGTATTTTGAATGAAAGGCCCTGAGAGATCAACAGGCATTTGGAAGGGCTTTCCATCTTTCTTCATTAAAAACCAGATCCATCAAAAAGAACAACTGACTTCCCTTCCCCTCCCTGTTATCTCAATATATTATAGGAAGGAAGATTAAGAATGCAACCAAACCTGACCAAAATCATTTTTAATATAGTACTCCTCAGGTTCATTTAATTTCCAAAGAGAATCATTTATAGGTCAGTCTCTTTCCCCTCACCCATTCATTCTCCCAAGTATCTAGTCATACTCCCCAGACACCATTTATTGCTCTTAAATAGAATTACCTATAATCCTCATTTCTCTATCCCCTCTAAAATACGCATAAATTTCTGGACCCCACTGGGATACTGGGTAATCACTCTGTGATTCTCTCCCTGTGGTTTGTAAATAAATCTCTTTCTCTTCTTGATATGCCTTATTGTGAGTTGATCTTTCAATGAACCTTTCTGGCGAATTGTGTTTTTTTTGATGGATCTGGGTTTTTTTATGAGGAGGGCAAGCCTCTTCCAAAGCCCGTCTAAATCTAAGGGTCTTTCATTCAAAATACTCTTTATACCAAGAAGTCATATTTTGGGGTGAAATTTCTTAAACTCCTTCCCCATACATTTAATACACCACAGAGTTCGGATGGGATCGCAAAAAAGGTGTAACTCAGACAAACTCCTTCGTATTTGATCATTTGGAAAAAGCCAGTGTCACAACAACATATCAATCTTCCATGTAAGCAGATGGTGTAGATGCAAGTTAACAACAGTTTTCAGAGAATTCTGCTCCAATCTAGTGGCTCGTCAAGGGACTAGTGACCTGGGACAGTTGGTCCCCACAAACCAGGTGCAATAGCAGTGCCATCACTACTTGCTACAAACCCTTCTGTGATTCTGTTTGTATTTGGAAGTTAAAAGAGGGAAAGCCCAAGAGAACTTTCCACATCAAAGATAAACCTAAATTAGCTCCTCTAATCCCAAGATCTTTCAGAAGACGAAAGGGAGGTGCCCTGTGTCCAGGTGACACCTTAGATCAGTTAAATCAGATTCCCTATAGGGTGATACCTAGAAATCAGTAATTTTTTTTAATTCTCCAGGCAATTCTAATTCCAGCCACATGTAAGAACCATTCTCTAGTTACAACTGATGCTTGGAAGACCCTGGATGAACCTGTGTCCAACAAACAATGCAAGACACTGTCAGCAAATGTCACCATTGCCTTTCATGCCTCTACCCCCACCCTGGGTTTTTTATGCTCCCAATAAACAGGAAGACCCTCCCTCCACACCCTTTTCCCTGCTTTATATTTTTCATAGCACTGATATAGTCCTGATATGATATTCTGTACTTATTTGTCTATTTATTATCTGTCATCTCCACTAGCATGTAAGATCCATGTCCAGTGTCACCACATTGCACAGCTCCAAGAGGCACCATTTATTTATAACACAAAGTGAATAATGCCCCCTGGAGTTGTGCAAAATAGTAGCCCTGCATGGGGGTAGAAATTTTGTCTTGTTCATTTTTGTTTTTCAAAGGCCTAGAACAGTACCTAAAAAGTGGAATATGTTTAATAAATGTTCTTTGCATCAGTGAATAAATGAATGAGTATATGAAAGTAAGAAAAGATTCTCTCTATGGAAAATCCTGCTCTCCCTCTAGTCCAGAACCTGATGCTTATTATCATCATCATCTTCATCATCACCACTATTATCAGCATCATCATTGTTATTAAGCCACCACATAAAATTCCCTTTGAAGACAAGATTCCATGACTAAATAAAGAAGTTTGAAAACTCATGCCTTGTTGAGGTGAACTAATGTTCACCCTAAACCAAACCTGTCTATTTCTCACCCTTAACAGCTTTGAAGCCAGACAGACTTGGGTTTAGAATCTGCCTTCGTCACTTACTAGCAATGGAACTCAGGACATATAATTTATTCTTAAATAGTAATAACAACTATACTAGACTATTACATATTCATAGAGGTCACGTGTAAAATGCCTGTGACAAATAAATCATAAAAACATGCCATATTTTACTATCATCCAGGGAAACACACACTAAAACAAGATGATTTTTACCCACCAGATTGGCAAAAATGCTGAAGTAAGATAATACTTTATAACGCTAGCTGCTATTAACAGATAACCCTCTAGAATCTCAGCCACTCTGGGAGGCTGAAGTGGGTGGAATGTTTGAGCTCAGGAGTTGGAGACAAGCTTGAGCAAGAGTGAGACCTCATCTCTACTAAAATTACAAAAACGGAGGCAAGAGAATCGCTTGAGCCCAGGTGTTTGAGGTTGCTGTGAGCTATGATGCCATGGCACTATCTACTCAGGGTGACAAAGTGAAACTTTGTCAAAAAAAAAATAAAAAAGAATCCCAGCAACTTAATATAATAGACTTAATTTTCTCTTCAACTAAAGACCAATCAGCAGTGAAGAGAGGGGTGCCTAAAAAAGCACCCTCTAGAGAGTTTATTACAGCACTATTGCAATTATGAATACAATCACGTCTATCAGTTGGGGAAAGAAACCACGTCTGTTCCTGCTTTGGAATACCATGAAGCAGTACTGAGTGAGACAGATCTACACCTATGGGCATAGAAAGTACGCAATGTCCCATTGTTGAGTAAACGCAATTTTCAAAATAATACAGCATGATAGTAGTTACATAAAATAGCTATAAAATACCATGTTTGTTATATGACCATAAATTTACTAATGCATAGGAAAACTGTCTGGAGTAATGTGGACCAAAACGAAATAATTGTCAATTCTAGGAAAAGATAGGGAGAAAGAGAGGGATAGAAGGAGGAGAAGGGCTCAAAAGTCACAGAAATAGGAAGATTTTATGGCTAAGTGGAGAACTGAGCAGTCTCATGTGCTTATAAAAATATAATGTATTAATTCCACTCCAAGGTATTTACACCAAAGAATTGAAAATAGGGACTCAAACAAATATTTGTATGCAAATGTTCACAGCCGCAATATTCTCAATAGCCCAAAAGTGGAAACAACCCAAGTTACCAAAAGCCGAATAAGTAAACGAAATGTGGTTACTATGGAATATTATTCATCCTTATAGGAGTGAAGTTCTTATACCTGATATAAAATGGATGAATGAAATAAGCCAGGAACAAAAGAAAATATTCTGTTATTCCTCTTATATGAAATATATAGAATAAGCATATTCATAAAGATGGAAGTTAGAAGTTACTAAGGGCTGTATGTTGAGTGATAGGAAATTATTGCTTTATGGGTTAAGAGTTTCTGTTTGGGTGATGAAAAATTTTGGAAATAGCGGTGATGGTCATACGACATTGTAGATATAATTAGTGCCACTGAATTATACACTTAAAAATGGTTTAAGTGGCAAATTGCATGTTATATATATATATATTTTAACCAAAATAAAAAAATAGAAAGAATGAATTGACTGATCTTCAGTTGAACCTCAAAAAATATATATGATGTAATATAATCTTAGCTTGCCATCAGAGAGAATAAAATGGGCTCTTCTTGAGTCAAGAGATGAGGGAAAAGGATCATAAGAGCCCCTACTAAAATACAAGATTTTCCTCTCTTTTGCCTCAGGACATGGTTTTTAGCATTTAGGTGTCTACTTCTGCTGTGGACTATTTTAAAATGACAGAGACTTGTGTAAGGAAATGGAAGAATGTAATTAAATCTGATGAGGGGTGTGCTATTTAAATCTCTTAAATAGAAAATATGCTGAGTTTAGTCATGTACTATGAAACACTGATAATAGAGGTAGAAAATGCATATGTTGTAGAAAGTCTGCCTTTGAATCAGATAGAGGGAGACCAGCTTTTCCTCTTTGCACTAATTACTGTATTGATGTAATTCTCCATCATGTCATGTGAGGGGCTGAAGGAAGGTCGATTAAATGATTTATGGGTTTAATTTCCCTGGGTACTTAGAAGCCTGCTGTCCTGCACTCTGAACACTGGGAAATTGATTAAAATAACAATTGTGGAGAGCACAACCACCAGCAATCAGCAAGGAGGAACTGTTTTCCCTTCTTGGAGTTAGGATCATGATCCCTTCCAGCTGCCTTGGGTCATTTCTGAGGCCCCTGGGGACCAGCACGGAATTTGCAAAGCTAACAAGATTTGGCCCTTTGCCAACCAAACTATATTTAAAAACCCCTTGTCCCAAATTCTTGAGGAGATGGATTTGAGAAATTCCTCCTATCTCCTCACGTGGTGCCTGTGATATTAAGCTCTACTGTAACACCTGCTGTCCCAGTGTATTGCCGCTCCATTGAGCAGCAGGCAATGAATCTGACTAGGCTGTAACAGTTTTGTGCATCAAAGAACACAGATGTGGAGCCAGCAGGCCTTGCTACTTTACTTCTGGGACTTTTCCTCTCTGAGCCACAGCTTCTTTGCCTGCACAAGAGGATGAAAGTAAAGTCTACCACAATGTCGCACGCACATAAGGAAGAGATGTCCACAGGCTGAGTGCAGAGTGAAAGCTTAGTAAGTCGTTGACTTTACTAATGTTGCTGGTTGTGAATCTGAGATCTGAAGTCTCAGAAGAGGAGACTAGCTAACAAGTTCAGTAGAAAAAGTAACAAATTCTACAGGGTCCAAACAGCAGAGCAAAGTTTGTACATTTGTAATCAAATAAAAATTAACAAATATTTGTTGAAATGGTGTTGGGGTGTGAGAGAATATGGTTCCTACATGGAGCTGAGGGAACGGGAGTCATAGTGACAAAGGCAGCAAAGGATTTTGGTTTGGGAGGTCATGTTGAAACTGTCCATATTAAAATAATGTGAAGTTATGAGGTGTAAATAGGAATCAAAGTCTGACTCTTACAAAAATATAGATAGAGACAGAAGTTAGCGAGTAATTTCCTTTCTGCTGTAATGGAATACTGCTTACTGGCACTATCTGTCCTAATAGGTGCAAGATTTATGACTTCCCCCACTACCTCTATAGAGAATATTTCTACCACAAAGTCCAAGACTTCTGCTTCTCTAGATAACATTACTACTAGAAAGCCTAAGACTGGTCTTTGAAGTATTTTTTAGGCTCTGCATTCTGGGGGCAGATACCTACTGGACCTGTGGATAAGTGTCAGAACAGGTCCAACAGCCGAGACCCCCCCTACCCAGGAAATCTCCCAATTGAGAAGATAATCTCTGCTGCATGATCCCAATCTCTGCAGCACAATCCTCTGAGTTCATCCCCATCAACCAGACCCTATTCCCTAGCCCTTTGCCAACCAAACTATATTTAAAAACCCCTTGTCCCAAATTCTTGAGGAGATGGATTTGAGAAATTCCTCCTATCTCCTCACGTGGTGCCTGTGATATTAAGCTCTACTGTAACACCTGCTGTCCCAGTGTATTGCCACTCCATTGAGCAGCGGGCAATGAATCTGACTAGGCTGTAACAGTTTTGTGCATCAAAGAACACAGATGTGGAGCCAGCAGGCCTTGCTACTTTACTTCTGGGACTTTTCCTCTCTGAGCCACAGCTTCTTTGCCTGCACAAGAGGATGAAAGTAAAGTCTACCACAATGTCGCACGCACATAAGGAAGAGATGTCCACAGGCTGAGTGCAGAGTGAAAGCTTAGTAAGTCGTTGACTTTACTAATGTTGCTGGTTGTGAATCTGAGATCTGAAGTCTCAGAAGAGGAGACTTAGACGTGAGATGAGAGAAGGTCACGGGGGATGAGCACCAAATCAACTAACAAGACAAAAATAGGATAGGAAAAGGGGTTTGTTCTGTTTTCTACCTCAACTGGGCTAACACTCACCAGATGTTCTACAATTCAATTTAGACATTAAATACCGAGAGTTAGAACAGACACCCCCCGCCAGGCAAAGAGCAAAGTCCTCCATGAGACTTCCCCAGCTTCAGGGGCCAGCTGCACTTAACGGGCATCAGGCCACCTCTGACCAACTGGTTCAGTGGTTCTCATGACCCTCTCAGGTTCAACAATTCACTAGAATGGGTCACAGAAATCACAAAAAAGCAGAGTTCTTATGATTGAACTTTTATTGTTAAGGATACCCATAGGCAAGGCCTGAGAGGGTCTTGGACACAGAGCTTGCATGCTCTTTCTCTGTGGGGTCAGGTGCCTCACTCCCCCTGAACATCAGGTGTTGTTCACCAACCAGGAAGCCAAAGTTTTCATTGGGCCTTCACTTCATGGGCATAACTAGTTACATCATTAGCCATTAGCTCATTGAGATGAGCTCAATCTCCAATACTCTCCTTCCCAGGAGGTCAGTGACTAAATGTCCCAGCTCTCTAATTATAGGTTTAGTGTTTCTGGTGACCAGCCCACATTCTGATACTATTTTAGGATCCACCATGACTCACCTCATTAGTTTAACCAAGACTCCTATCACTCAGAAAATTCTAAGGGTTTTTGAAATTCTATGCCAAGAATCAGAGATACATATAAATTATTATTTGCCAGATATATTCTTTATATTTCCACAAGGTTGGAGCTTGAAAAATTGGCCTCGAGTAACACCTGGTTTAAACAGGGCTTACCTTGATTTGTTTGTCCACCTGGGTTTTGGTATTCTCCTCTGTAAACAAAAGTATTGCACAATTACCTTTAAAAGTCTGGTTCAGCAAAGAAAATAATATACCTGTAGAAAAATACAGAAAGGCCATAAATCAGAATTGTTAATGGTGGTTGTCTCTGGAAGAATATCTTCCTTGTAATTTCTGTAATATAATGTCTAGTATATTTAGTGTGCTTTTAAAACATTTAGGCACCGGCCCCATATACCGAAAGAGGGAAAAACTGGCAAGTGGTTGCGTGTGTTTGATCGATCTAATCCCACTGGAAACCATAAGTACAAGCAGAAGTGAGACTGCAAACTGCAAAGGCCTTACCTGTGAACTGTTTCGGTGTTTTTGGACTTGGCACTCAGTTGAACTGCCTTGGGGAGAGCTGGAGCAGGAGTGCGGAGAATTTTGAGCATTGTCTAGGGCCCCAGACTGAGCCACTGAGCTGGGCCGCAGGGAGCCATTGTGAGAGAATTGCCCCAGCAAGCTCCGCCCTCAGGGTCCCAGAGCAAGGATCAGGCGGGAGCTAGTAACCTAGTGACTGAGCAGCCTAAAGGCGGGGACTGAGCTGCCTTACAGCTTTAAACCTTAGTGGCAGAGTGAGACTGGTTTTGGCACACTGGAGCCTCTGACTGTTGCCCTGGGTAGAGTGCAGTGGTGTCACAGCTCATAGCAACCTCAAACACCTGGGCTTGGCGCCGCCCAGACCTCCATAAGAGCTGTGCTGTGACCCCCGACCTGCGACCGGCACCCGCCGGGCCTCTGCATGCCCTGACCAGGAACTGCAGGAGCCGTGCAACCCTGTGTCCTCCCTCCTGTATCCTCCCTGCCTCCACTCTGGCACGCTCATCTGGCCAGGGATACTGGTAGCCGCGTGCCCGCTGGAGCCCTGCCTGCCTCTGCACTAAGAGCCCTTCTCCTGGCCAGAGACTGCTGGAGCCTTGGGCACTCTGTGCCAAAGTCACTGAGCGAAAGGCACTTCCAGAACTGTGCGCACCACCGCCCACCCTGTTGCTGGATCCAGGTGTGTCACACTCTGGAACTGCTTCCACAACCAGAACTCCCTAGCCGGGTCAGCCCAAGAGGAACTACGCAGGGTCACTCCCTACAAAGATCCAGCAACAATAGCGTGATCCCGCTGGGGTCTAATCTTGGAGAGACACCTCCCCAACTCTGAGGATGGCCAGAGGCAATGGTGAAAAACAATCATGAGGCGAAATCAACAGAAAAACTCTGGCAATATGAATAATCAGAGTAGATCAACTCCCCCAAGGATCAATGGGGCAGACACAGCACAAGGTCCCATGCACAAACAAATAGCTGAGATGTCAGAAATCGAATTCAGAATCTGGATAGCAAATAAGATCGAATTAGAATTCCAAGCAGTAACTCAAAAGATATTTCAAGAATTCAATGAATTCAAAGACCAGATGACCAAAGATTTTGATACATTGAGACAAGAAGTTGTAGCCCTCAAAGATCTGAGAAACACGGTAGAATCCCTCAGTAACAGAATGGAGCAAGCAGAAGAAAGGATTTCTGACCTTGAAGACAAAGCTTTTGAGCTCCCAAACTCTCAAAGAGGAAGAGAAATGGAGGGCAAAAACAGATCACTCTCTCAAAGAGCTCTGGGATAATTTTTTTTTTTTTACATATTCATTTTTTATTAAATCATAACTGTGTACATTAATGCAATCATGGGGTATAATGTGCTAGTTTTATACACAATTTAAAATATTTTCATCGAACTGGTTAACATAGCCTTCATGGTTATTACATCTTAAAATGGTGTCTAATTCAAGGTTATGCAGCTTTCACCTATATATCTTTTTTTTTATTATTAAATCATAACTGTATACAATGATATGATTATGGGGCATCATACACTCACTTCATAAACCATTTGACACATTTTTATCACAGTGGTTAACATAGCCTTTCCGGCGTTATCTCAGTTACTGTGCCAAAACATTTACATTCTACATTTACCAAGTTTCGCAAATACCCCTGTAATATGCACCACAGGTGTGATCCCACCGATTCCCCTCCCTCTACCCACCCCCCCTTTCCCACTTCCCCCTATTGTTAAGTTGTAGCTGGGTTATAGCTTTCATGTGAGAGTCCCAAATTAGTTTCATAGTAGGGCTGTGTACATTGGGTATTTTTTCTTCCATTCTTGGGATACTTTACTAAGAAGGATATGTTCCAGCTCCATCCATGTAAACATGAAAGAGGTGAAGTCTCCATCTTTCTTTAAGGCTGCATAGTATTCCATGGTATACATATACCACAATTTATTAATCCATTCGTGGATCGATGGGCACTTGGGCTTTTTCCATGACTTAGCTATTATGAATTGGGCTGCAATAAACATTCTGGTACAAATATCTTTGTTATGTTGTGATTTTTGGTCTTCTGGGTATATGCCCAGCAGAGGAATTACAGGATTGAATGGCAGATCTATTTTTAGATCTCTGAGTGTTCTCCATATATCTTTCCAAAAGGAATGTATTAATTTGCATTCCCACCAGCAGTGCAGAAGTGTTCCCTTTTCTCCGCATCCATGCCAACATCTCTGGTCTTGAGATTTTGTGATATAGGCTAGTCTCATTGGAGTTAGATGATATCTCAAAGTAGTTTTGATTTGCATTTCTCTGATGATTAAAGATGATGAGCATTTTTTCATATGTCTGAAGGCAGTGCGCCTGTCTTCTTCAGAGAAGTTTCTCTTCAAATCCCTTCCCAGCCAGCGATGGGATCCCTTGTTTTTTTCTTGCTGATGCGTTTGAGTTCTCTGTGGATTCTGGTTATTAAACCTTTGTCAGAGATATACCCTGCAAATATCTTCTCCCATTCTGAGGGCTGTCTGCTTGCTCTGCTTACTGTGTTCTTAGCTGTGCAGAAGCTTTTTAGTTTGATCAAGTCCCAGTAGTGTATTTTTGAAGCTGCTTCAATTGCCCGGGGGGTTCTCCTCATGAAATACTCACCCAGACCAATTTCTTCAAGGGTTTTCCCTGCATTCTCCTCTAGTATTTTTATAGTTTCATGTCTTAAGTTTAAATCTTTAATCCAATGAGAGTCTATCTTAGTTAATGGTGAAAGGTGTGGGTCCAATTTCAGTCTTCTGCAGGTTGCCAGCCAGTTCACCCAGCACCATTTGTTAAATAGGGAATCTTTTCCCCACTGAATGTTTTTAATTGGCTTGTCAAAAATCAAATAGCGGTAAGTAGCTGGATTCATCTCTTGGTTCTCTATTCTGTTCCAGATATCTACTTCTCTGTTTTTGTGCCAATACCATGCTGTTTTGATCACTACTGATTTGTAGTAAAGTCTGAGGTCTGGTAGTGTGATTCCTCCTGTTTTGTTTTTATTTCTGAGTAATGTCTTGGCTATTCGAGGTTTTTTCTGATTCCATATAAAACGAAGTAATGTTTTTTCAAGATCTTTAAAATATGACAGTGGAGCTTTAATAGGGAGTGCGTTGAAATTATATATTGCTTTGGGTAGTATGGACATTTTGATAATGTTGATTCTTCCCAGCCATGAGCATGGTATGTTTTTCCATTTCTTAACATTTTCAGCTATTTCTTTTCTTAGAGTTTCATAGTTCTCTTTATAGAGATCTTTCACGTCTTTTGTTAGGTAAATTCCCAAATATTTCATCTTCTTTGGCACTACTGTGAATGGGATAGAGTCCTTAACTGCTTTTTCAATTTGACTGTTGTTGGTGTATATAAAGGCTACCGATTTATGGATGTTGATTTTGTGGCCTGAGACGCTGCTGTATTCCTTGATCACTTCTAGGAGTTTTGTAGTAGAGTCCTTAGTGTTTTCCAGATACACAATCATATCATCTGCGAAGAGCGAGAGTTTGATCTCTTCTGACCCTATATGGATACCCTTGATCACCTTTTCTTCCCTAATTGCGGTGGCTAAAACTTCCATTACAATGTTGAAAAGCAATGGAGACAATGGGCAGCCTTGTCTGGTTCCTGATCTGAGTGGAAATGATTCCAATTTAACTCCATTCAATATGATATTGGCTGTGGGTTTGCTGTAGATAGCCTCTATCAGTTTAAGAAAAGTCCCTTCTAGACCAATTTTCTTGAGTGTTCTGATCATGAAGGGATGCTGGATATTATCAAAAGCTTTTTCTGCATCAATTGAGAGAATCATATGGTCTTTGTTTTTTAATTTGTTTATGTGCTGAATTACATTTATAGATTTACGTATATTGAACCAGCCTTGAGACCCTGGGATAAAACCAACTTGGTCATGATGTATAATTTGTTTGATGTGTTGCTGGATTCTGTTTGTTAGGATCTTGTTGAATATTTTTGCATCTTTATTCATTAGCGATATTGGTCTATAATTTTCTTTTCTTGTTGGGTCTTTTCCTGGTTTGGGGATCAGGGTGATGTTTGCTTCATAGAACGTGTTGGGTAGTCTTCGTTCTTTTTCTACATTTTGGAACAGGTTGAGTAATATAGGTACTAATTCCTCTTTAAAGGTTTGGTAGAATTCTGACGTGAAACCATCTGGTCCCGGGCTTTTCTTTTTTGGGAGGTTTTGTATAGTTGATGCTATTTCTGAACTTGATATGGGTCTATTCAACATTTCCACTTGATTCTGGTTAAGTCTTGGAAGGTGGCGTGCTTCCAAGTATCGGTCTATTTCCTTCAGATTTTCATATTTCTGAGAATAAAGTTTCTTGTAATATTCATTAAGGATTTTTTGGATTTCTGATGAGTCTGTTGTTATTTCGTCTTTGTTGTTTCTGATTGATGATATTAGAGATTTTACTCTTTTTTTCCTGATAAGGTTGGCCAGAGGTTTATCTATTTTATTGACCTTTTCAAAAAACCAGCTTTTTGATTTATTGATCTGTTGTATTATTCTTTTGTTTTCAATTTCATTTAATTCTGCTCTAATTTTGGTTATTTATTTTCTTCGACTGGGTTTGGGGTTGGAATGTTCTTCCTTTTCCAGTTGCATGAGATGTCCCATTAAGTTGTTAACTTCCTCTCTTTCCGTTCTCTTGAGGAAGGCTTGCAGTGCTATAAATTTCCCTCTTAGAACTGCCTTTGCAGTGTCCCAGAGGTTCTGATAGTTTGTGTCTTCATTGTCGTTTTGTTCCAAAAAATTGGCGATTTCTTTCTTAATCTCATCTCTGACCCAGCTATCATTCAGCATAAGGTTATTTAACTTCCATGTTTTTGTATGGGTATGCAGATTCCTGTTGTTACTCAATTCAAGTTTTATTCCATGATGGTCCGAGAAGATGCATGGAATAATTTCTATTCCTTTAAATTTACTGAGGTTAGACTTGTGACCTAAAATGTGATCAATTTTGGAGTAAGTTCCGTGGGCTGATGAGAAGTATGTGTATTCAGTTTTGTTGGGATGAAATGTTCTGTAGATGTCTGCTAAATCTAAATATTGGATGGTTAGGTTTAAATCTAAGATTTCTTTGCTCAGCTTCTTGCTGGAGGATCGATCCAACACTGCCAAGGGAGTGTTGAAATCTCCAACGATTATGGAGCTGGAGGAAATCAAGTTACTCATGTCTGTTAGAGTTTCTCTTATAAATTGAGGTGCATTCTGGTTGGGTGCATAGATATTAATAATTGAGATCTCGTCATATTGAGTATTACCCTTAACAAATATGAAGTGACCATTCTTGTCCTTCCTTACTTTTGATGGTTTAAAGCCTACTGTATCTGCAAATAAAATTGCAACACCTGCTTTTTTCTGATTACCATTTGCCTGAAATATGGATGACCATCCTTTCACCCTGAGTCTGTATTTGTCTTTTAAGTTGAGATGTGACTCTTGTGTGCAACAAATATCTGGCTTGAGTTTTTGTATCCAGTCAGCTAACCTATGCCTCTTTAGAGGACAGTTTAAGCCATTCACATTGATGGAGAGTATTAATAAGTCTGGTGGAATTTTGGGTATCGAGTTTTTCAAAGGTCCAGTGGACATTTTTAATCCTTTTGCCAGTGTGGAAGTTGGAGTTTGATCCGAAGTTTCTGAGTGAGTTTACTTTTGTGGTATAGGATTGGGTTGGTCATTGTGGAGGATAGGTCTGAGAACATCCTGAAGAGCTGGTTTACTTATGGCAAATTTTTTCAACATATGAATGTCATTGAAGTATTTAATTTCTCCATCATAGATGAAACTCAGTTTAGCTGGATACAAGATCCTGGGTTGAAAGTTTTTTTGCTTTAGGAGATTAAAAGTTGATGACCAGCCTCTTCTTGCTTGAAAAGTTTCAGCAGAGAGATCTGCAGTTATTCTAATATTCTTACCTTTGTACGTTATAGTTTTCTTTCGCCGGGCTGCTTTGAGAATCTTCTCTTTCATGTTAACTTTAGTGAAGCTAATTATGATATGTCTGGGAGATGGCTTATTGGGGTTGAATCGTGCTGGGGTTCTGAAGCTGTCTGCTATCTGAATTTCAGATTCTCTAGGCATGTCTGGAAAATTTTCTTTCATAATTTCATGTAGAAGGGCCTCTGTGCCCTCGGCAGCCACTTCATCGTTCTCCGAAATTCCTATAACCCTTATGTTGTTTTTTTTCGAATTATCTGTGAGTTCTCTGAGTGAGTGATCCGTTTTTGCTCTCCATTTCTCTTCCTCTTTGAGAGATTGGGAGCGTTCGAAGACTTTATCTTCAATGTCAGAAATCCTTTCTTCTGCTTGCTCCATTCTGTTACTGAGGGATTCTACTGTATTTTTCATATCTTTGAGGGCTGTAAGTTCTTGTTTCAGTGTGTCTAAGTCTTTGGTGGTTTTGTCTTTAAATTCGTTAAATTCTTGAGACAATTTTTGAATTTCTCCTCGAATTCCTAATTCCATTTTAATAATCTTGTCTGCAAACCAAATTCTGAATTCGACTTCTGACATCTCAGCCAGTTGTTTATGAATGGGATCTTCAATCACATCTGCCGTATCTTTTCTTGGGGGGGTTGATCTATTCTGGTTATTCATGTTACCAGAGTTTTTCCGCTGATTCTGCCCCATGGTTTACTCCCTTTGGTTTTTCCCCTGGGGTTTAATCGAGGGCCCGTACAGTGTTGTGGCCTGAGAAACTGGGGCCCTGTCTGGTGTGGTGGAGCAAAGTGGTTCTGTCTTGTTTTCAGCTGGTTTCTGTTTGATCCTATTGCAACTTCTACTCTGGCTTGAAGTCTCAGCTGTGTGGAAAAATCAGCAATTAAGTCACCCCGCCTGCCCACCTCTGGCCCCATTTGGAAAAGGAGAATCAAACCTTCTTACAATCGCACACCCAGGGCACCGCCTAGAAAGTCCTCAGTCTATTAGCCCAGTTCAAAAGGTCCGAATCAACTGTCTCAATCGGCACTTGTCTCGGGTGGAAGGGTTCAAGAGGTCTCTGGGAACTGGATCACAGGGGCCTGGTGACTCCTCTGACACAGCTCACCCCAGTGCAGTGTGGAGTCAGGAGGAGCCACCCAGCAAACAGAGCAGTCTGGGAAGGTTGACGTCTCCTTCCCCACTTTGCCCTTCCGTCGGACCCAGTCACTGGTATCTCTGCAGGAGCTCTGGGATAATTTGAAGAAAATCAATATTCATCATATAAGGATAAACAAATCAATGAAGTGGCTTCACAAGGCACAGAGTCTCTTCTCCATGAGATTATGGAAGAGAACTTTCCAGACATGCCAAGAGATTCTGAAATTCAGATAGCAGACAGTTTCAGAACTCCAGCATGACTCAACCCAAATAAGACATCTCCCAGACACATCATAATCAATTTCACTAAAGTTAATATGAAGGAGAAAATTCCGAAAGCTGCCAGACAAAAGAAAACCATTACCTACAAGGGGAAGAATATTAGAATAACTGCAGACCTCTCTGCGAAAACCTTTCAGGCTAGAAGAGGATGGTCATCGACTTTTAATCTCCTAAAACAAAATAACTTTCAACCCAGGATCCTGTACCCAGCTAAACTGAGTTTAATTTATGACAGAGAAATTAAATACTTCAATGACATTCACATGTCGAAGAAATTTGTCATAACTAAACAAGCTCTCCAGGATATTCTCAGACCTATCCTCCTTAAAGACCAGCATAATCCTTCACCACAAAAGTAAACCCACCCAGAAAATTTTGATCAAATTCCAACTTCCACAGTCGCAAAAGGATAAAAGATGTCCACTGGACTCTCGAAAGGCTTATCAATATTCTCAATTAATGTGAATGGTTTAAACTGTCCTCTAAAGAGGCACAGTTTGGCTGACTGGATACAAAAACTCAAGCCAGATATCTGCTGCATATAAGAATTGCATCTTACATTAAAAGACAAATATAGACTCAAGGTGAAGGGATCATCATCTATATTCCAGGCAAATGGAAAGAAGAAAAAAGCAGGCATTGCAATCCTGTTCACAGACGCAATAGGCTTTAAACCAACCAAAATAAGGAAGGTTAAGAATGGACACTCACATTTGTTAAATGTAATACTCAATATGATGAGATCTCAATTATTAATCTTTATGCACCCAACCAGAACGCACCTCAATGTATAAGAGAAACTCTAACAGACATGAGGAACTTGATTTCCTCCAGTTCCATAGTAGTTGGAGATTTTAACACCCCTTTTGCTGGATAGATCCTCCAAAAAGAAGCTAGGCAAAGAAATTTTAGATTTAAACTCAACCATTCAACATCTGGACTTAACAGACATCAACAGAACAATTCATCCCAACAAAACTGAATACACATTCTTCTCATCAGCCCACAGAACATACTCCAAAATCGACCACATCCTGGGCCACAAATCTAACCTCAGCAAATTTAAAAAAATAGAAATTATTCCTTGCATCTTCTCAGACCATCATGGAATAAAAGTTGAACTCAATAACAATAGGAACCTGCATACCCGTACAAAAACATGGAAGCTAAACAACTTTATGCTGAAGGATAGATGGGTTATAGATGAGATTAAGAAGGAAATCACCAAATTTTTGGAACAAAACAACAATCAAGACACGAATTACCAGAACCTCTGGGATACTGCAAAGGCAGTCCTAAGAGGGAAATTTATAGCACTGCAAGATTTCCTCAAGAAAACGGAAAGAGAGGAAGTTAATAACCTAATGGGACATCTCAAGCAACTGGAGAAGGAAGAACCCTCCAACCCCAAACCCAGCAGAAGAAAAGAAATAACCAAAATCAGAGCAGAACTAAACGAAATTGAAAACAAAAGAATCATACAACAGATCAATAAATCCAAAAGTTGGTTTTTTGTAAAGATCAATAAAATAGATAAACCTTTGGCCAACCTAACCAGGAAAAAAAGACTAAAATCTCTAATTTCATCAATCAGAAATGGTAACCATGAAATAACAACAGACCCCTCAGAAATTCAAAAAATCCTTAACAAATACTACA
Organism: Nycticebus coucang; assembly: GCF_027406575.1. Taxonomy (NCBI): domain Eukaryota; kingdom Metazoa; phylum Chordata; class Mammalia; order Primates; family Lorisidae; genus Nycticebus; species Nycticebus coucang. The sequence continues at coordinate 33,956,880 of NC_069800.1, read as the reverse complement.
AGAAACTCTACTCTCAGAAATATGAAAATCTGAAAGAAATTGACCAATACCTGGAAGTACGCCACCTACCAAGACTTAGCCAGAACGAAGCAGAAATGTTGAACAGGCCTATATCAAGTTCTGAAATAGCATCAACTATACAAAATCTCCCTAAAAAGAAAAGCCCAGGATCAGATGGCTATATGTCAGAATTCTACCAAACCTTTAAAGAAGAAATAGTACCTATACTACTAAACCTCTTCTAAAATATAGAAAAAGAAGGAATATTACCCAACACATTCTACGAAGCAAACATCACATTGATCCCCAAACTGGGGAAACACCCAACAAGAAAAGAAAATTATAGACCAATATCACTAATGAATATTGATGCTAAAATACTCAATAAGATCCTAACAAACAGAATCCAACAAGACATCAAAAAAATTATACACCATGACCAAGTGGGATTCATCACAGGGTCTCAAGGCTGGTTCAATATATGTAAATATATGAATCTGCACATAAACAAACTTAAAAATAAGGACCATATGATTCTTTCAATTGATGCAGAAACAGCTTTTGATGATATCCAGCATCCCTTCATTATCAGAACACTTAAGAAAATTGGTATAGAAGGGACTTTTCTTAAACTAATGGAGGCCATCTACAGCAAACCCACATATTGAATGGAGTTAAATTGAAATCATTTCCACTTAGATCAGGAACCAGGCAAGGTTGCCCATGTTCTCCATTGCTCTTTAATATGGTAATGGAAGTGTTAGCCATCACAATTAGGGAAGAAAAGGCAATCAAGGGTATCTACATAGGGTCAGAAGAGAACAAACTTTCACTCTTCGCAGATGACATGATTATATATCTGGAAAACACTAGGGATTCTACTGCAAAGCTTTTAGAAATGATCAAGGAATACAGCAATGTCTCAGGCTACAAAATCAACACCCATAAATCTGTAGCCTTTATATATACCAACAATAACCAAGATGAAAAAACAGTCAAGGACTCTGTTCCTTTCACAGTAGTGCCAAAGAAGATGAAATATTTGGGAGTACACCTAACAAAGGACGTGAAAGAGCTCTACAAGGAGAACTATGAAACTTTAAGAAAAGAAATAGCTGAAGATGTTAACAAATGTAAAAACATACCATGCTCATGGCTGGGAAGAATCAACATTGTTAAAATGTCTGTACTACCCAAAGCAATATATATTTTTAATGGAATTCCTATTAAAGCTCCATTGTCATATTTTAAAGATCTTGAGAAAATAATACTTCGTTTTATATGGAATCAGAAAAAAACTCGAATAGCCAAAACATTACTCAGCAATACAAACAAAGCAGGAAGAATCACGCTACCAGACCTGAGACTGTACTATAAATCTATAGTGATCAAAACAGCATGGTACTGGCACAAAAACAGAGAAGTAGATGTCTGGAACAGAATAGAGAACCAAGAGATGAATCCAGCTACTTACCGTTATTTGATCTTTGACAAGACAATTAAAAACATTCAGTCAAGACATGATTGATTTGCCTAACAATTGTAATCAATGTAACCTGGCTTATTGTACCCTCAATGAATCCCCAACAATAAAAAAAAAAATTCAGTGGGGAAAAGATTCCCTATTTAACAAATGGTGCTGGGTGAACTGGCTGGCAACCTGTAGAAGACTGAAACTGGACCCACACCTTTCACCATTAACTAAGATAGACTCTCACCGGATTAAATATTTAAACTTAAGACATGAAACTATAAAAATACTACAAGAAAGTGCAGGGAAAACTCTTGAAGGAATCGGCCTGGGTGAATATTTTATGAGGAAGACTCCCCAGGCAATTGAAGCAGTACCAAAAATACACTACTGGGAACTGATCAAACTAAAAAGCTTCTGCACAGTCAAGAACATAGTAAGTAAAGCAAGCAGACTGAATGGGAGAAAATATTTGCAGGTTATACCTCCGATAAAGGTCTAATGACCAGAATGCACTGAGAACTCAAACGTATTAGCAAGAAAAGAACACATGACCCCATCTTAGGGTGGGCAATGGACTTGAAGAGAAACTCTCTAAAGAAGACAGATGCAAGATCTACAAACACATGAAAAAAAGCTCATCATCCTTATTCATCAAAGAAATGCAAATCAAACTACTTTGAGATATCACCTAACCCCAGTAAGAGTAGCCCACATAACAAAATCCCAAAACCAGGGATGTTGGCGGGGATGTGGAGAAAAGGGCACACTTCTACACTGCTAGTGGGAATGCACACTAATACATTCCTACTGAAAGGATGTTTGGAGAATACTTGGAGACCTAAAAATAGACCTGCCATTTGATCCTTTAATTCCTTTACTAGGTTTATACCCAGAAGACCAAAAATCACAATATAACAAAGACATGTGTACCAGAATGTTTATTGCAGCCCAATTCATAATTGCTAAGTCATGGAAGAAGCCCAAGTGCCCATAGACCCACGAATGGACTAGCAAATTGTGGTACATGTATACCATGGAATATTATGCAGCCTTAAAGAAAGATGGAGACTTTACCTCTTTCATGTTTACATGGATGGAGCTGGAACATATTCTTCTTAGCAAAGTTTCTCAGGAATGGAAGAACAAGTATCCAATGTACTCAGCTCTACTATGAAGCTAAATTATAGCTTTCACATGAAGGCTATAACCCAACTATGGCACAAGACTATGAGGAAAAGGCCAAGGGAGGGGGGGGAAGGAGGGTAATGAGTGGGGCCACACCTACGGAGCATCTTAGAATGGGTACAGGCTAAACTTACTAAATGCAGAATACAAATACCTACATACAGTAACTAAGAAAATGCCATGACGGCTACGTTGAACGGTTTGATGATAATATCTCAGATTGTATATGAAACCAGCACATTGTACCCCTTGATTGCACTAATGTACACAACTATGATTTAACAATAAAGATAAATAAATTAAAAAAAATTGGGGGGCAAAAAAACCTGCACATTATACACAGCAAAATACAGTAATGCTTCCTTTACAAGGATTTTGTGAGACTCAAATAGAACTATTTGGAAATACATGACTTATAGTTTGGAAAAAAAACATTTAAAATGTCTTTTGATTCTATAATATAAAAAACTCTCCACATCTTTTAGAATTGAAGTATATAATTTACATGTTCAAAATTCACAGATTTTAAATATAGAGTTGGAGGAGTTCTGACAAATACCTACACCCATGTAACCCAACACGCAAATCAAGATGAGGAACACATCCATTACCCTGAAAGTTCCCTGTGCACCCTCCCAATATATCCTTTCACAGTCCACCCCCAAGGCAGCTCTACTCTAATTTTTAATACCACATTAGTTTTTTCTATTCTTGAATTTCACAGAAATGGAATTATACAGTATGCACCCCGTTTTCTCACTTTCTCGCAGCATATTGTTTTGAGATACATCTATGTTGTATCAGAAGTTAATTTTTTATTGCTATATTATATTCCATTGTATGTCTATACTTCAATTTTGTCATCAGTTCTTTTAGTGATGGACATCTGGGTTGTTTCCAGTATGAGACTATTACAAATAAAGCTGCTGTAAGCATCTTATACAGGTGTTTTGGTGGACAGAGGCCTTTATTTCTCCTGGGTATATTCCCAGGTGTTGAATTTCTAGGTCTTAAGTGTATGCTGAATTTTTTCCTTTTTTTTTTTTGCAGTTTTTGGCCGGGGCTGGCTTTGAAACTGCTACATGCACATGGGGCCAGCGCCCTACTCCTTTGAGCCATAGGTGCCACCTATGCTGAATTTTTAAAAAAACTGCCAGTTTTCCAAAGTGGTTGTTCCACCTAGTGTTCCCATCAGCAGATTCATATGAGATTCATATGAGATTCCTAGTTGCTCTGCCTTCTCACCAACACTTGGCATTGCTAGTCCTTAATTTTAGTTACCCTACTGATTGTGAGATGGTATTTGTGATATTCATTTGCATTTTCTTGATGACTCATCATGTTGCTTTTTGATCACTGATGTATTTTCTTTTATAAATGTTTTGTTCAAGTCATTTGTCTTTTTTTTTGTAATTGGGAAAATGCTAAACTTTGGGGGGTGTTTTTATATCAGCATTCTCATTTTGTCCTTCTAAAAAGCCTTAGAAGTGGGTAGCTCAGCAGCAATCCCTGTTACAGATGATGATCTGAGGTTCAGAGAACGCATCACAGCATGATAATAGAGTGGCTAGAACTAGAGGCTGGGGTCTTCTTATATTCTTCTCTCTGAAGCCCTGCCTTCCTTCACTATGAAAGGCTGTGACACTGGAAAGATGATAGGCAAAGTGATCCAAGTGATACACCTGAAACTCCTTCCTGGTGTGAGTGAATACGGGAAGAAAACACCTTTGTTCCCTCAAATGGACTTAGGTGGAAGGAGCCTCCACAATGTGCCTCTTTTGTCCAACCAGTGTGATTACTGAGACCAAAGGGGAACATATTCTTCAGCAGAATATTTTCTGAATATTCTCTGCTTGGCTGTCCTCTCCCATGAAATGTTGGGCAAACTATCCTCCCAGGAAGATTTCAGCACAACCCCAAGACTGCACAGTCACCAAGTGAAGTTGGTATGTCAGGACCACAGCAGAGGGAGGGCAGTCCTGGAGATATCCAGCATGGATGCCCAGCTCTACCACACTCCTCACGTGAATGGGGAACACACCTCCCAACTCTCTGTGCAGGGCTCACCTCTGAAGTCTCTGGAAAGTGTCCAATTTGTTCAAATAAGGGAGAAAATTCCTAAATGACTCATCATTGCCCCTAGCCACTCACTTTTGCCTGCTCATACCATCACCCCACTTCTGCCTGCCTTGACAGTGATTGCTGCCTGGAATCTGAAAGTAGGACATTTACTTTCATTAACTTTTATTGATCACCTATTATAGGCTCTGGATAGTTGTAGTTACTTTCACTTACATTATTTCATCATCTTATTTCATATCATTTTTCTTTTTAAAACTGACCTGCCTATTGTATAATACTTTTAAAGAATCTCTGCTTTAAAAGTGATACACCTGTTCTCTCTCACTTCTTATTCAAGCGAGGGACCCACTTCCAACTCTCTCTGGAAGTGCTCTAAGCTTCCTCTTTGTTTTTAAATAAAATTTCTCTGTTATAAAATAAATAAATAAATAAATAAATACAAGTAATATGCTTATTGAGCCCATCACCCAGATCAAGATCTAGAACATTTATAGCACCCTAAAAGGTGCTTTCAAATCCTCCCAAACAATATCCTGCAAAACAAATCAATATTCTAACTTCTATCATCATTAGTTAGTTGTGCCTGTACTTGAAGTTCATATATGTGGAATTATGCAGCATTTATTATTTTGTGCCTGGTTTCTTTGTTTTTTTATTGTTGGGGATTCATTGAGGGTACAATACGCCAGGTTACAATGATTGCATTTTTCAGGTAAAGTTCCTCTTGCAATTGTGTCTTGCCCCCAGAAGGTGTGTTAACAGATTCACATAGGTTTCTCACTTACATCATCATAATTTATTGAGCACTCTCATTGTGCCAGGCACTGTGATAAGCATTTCAGTAGATGACCTCATTGCCTTCTCACAAAATCCCTAAGACTAAAGATTGGCCACATCACATAGAGGCAATGCGTGGTGGCCCAGGCAGGTGGAGTATCCTTCTCAGGAACACACAGTGGCAGATGCAGAGTGTGGTCCCAAGTGGTCTAACTCCTAAGCCTTTGCATTAAAATCTCTACCCTATGGCCAGGCTCAGTGGCACACACCTGTAATCCTAGCACTCTGGAAGGCCCAGGTGGGTTGAGCTCAGAAGTGTGAGACCCCTATTCTCTACTAAAAACAGAAAACTAGCCGCGTATAGTGGCACATGCCTGTACTCCCAGCTACTCAGGAGGCTGAGACAAGAAGATTGCTCAAAACCAAGAGTTTCTCCCTTTCCCCTTAATTGTCGTTAATTGTCCTCATATCAAAATTGAGTACATAGGATTCATGCTTCTCCATTCTTGTGATGCTTTACTAAGAATAATGTCTTCCACTTCCATCCAGATTAATACGAAGGATGTAAAGTCTCCATTTTTTTTTAATAGCTGAATAGTATTCCATGGTATACATATACCACAGCTTGTTAATCCATTCCTCTGTTGGTGGGCATTTAGGCTGTTTCCACATTTTGGCGATTGTAAATTGAGCTGCAATAAACAGTGTAGTACAAGTGTCCTTATGATAAAAGGATTTTTTTCTGTTCTGGGTAGATGCCCAGTAGTGGGATTGCAGGATCAAATGGGAGGTCTAGCTTGAGTGCTTTGAGGTTTCTCAGTACTTCCTTCCAGAAAGGTTGTATAGTTTGTAGTCCCACCAGCAATGTAAAAGTGTTCCCTTCTCTCCACATCCATGCCAGCATCTGCAGTTTTGAGATTTTGTGATGTGGGCCATTCTCGCTGGGGTTAGATGGTATCTCAGGGTTGTTTTGATTTGCATTTCTCTAATAGATAGCGATGATGAACATTTTTCATATGTTTATTAGCCATTCATCTGTCTCCTTTAGAGATCGTTCTTTTCATGTCTCTTAATTTCAGTTCTCTATAGATTCTAGTTATCAAGCTTTTGTCTGATTCAAATATGCAAATATCCTTTCCCATTGTGTAGGTTGTCTATTTGCTTTGGTTGTTTTCTCCTTAGCTGTACAGAAGCTTTTCAGTTTAATGAAGTCTCATTTGTTTATTTTTGTTGTTGTTGCATTTGCCATGGCAGTCTTCTTCATGAAGTCTTTCCCCAGGCCAATATCTTCCAGTGTTTTTCCTATCACTTCTTTGAGGATTTTTATTGTTTCATGCCTTAAATTTAAGTCCTTTATCTATCTTGAATCAATTTCTGTGAGTGGGGAGAGGTGTGGGTCCAGTTTCAGTCTTTTACATGTGGATATCCAGTTCTCCCAACACCATTTACTGAATAGGGAGTCTTTCCCCCAAGGTATGTTCTTGTTTGGTTTATCAAAGATTAGGTGGTTGTAAGATGTTAGTTTCATTTCCTGGTTTTCTATTCAATTCCAAGTGTATGTCTCAATTTTTGTGCCAGTACCATGCTGTCTTGACCACTTTGGCTTTGTGGTATAGCCTAAAATCTGGTATGGTGATGCCTCCACCTTTATTTTTATTACTAAGAACTGCCTTAGTTATATGGTGTTTTTTCTGGTTCCATACAAAACGCAGAATCATTTTACCAAATCTTGAAAGTACGATGCTGGTATTTTAATACGAATGGCATTGAATAGGTAGATTGCTTTGGGAAGTATAGACATTTTAACAATGTTGATTCTTCCCGTCCATGAGCATGCTATGTTCTTCCATTTGTTAATATCCTCTGCTATTTCTTTTTCAAGGATTTCATAATTTTCTTTATAGATGTCCTTCACCTCCTTCACTAGGTATATTCTTAGGTATTTCATTTTCTTTGAAACTGTGGTGAAGAAATGTACACAGCTATGACTTAATAATAATAAAAAAAGAAACTATGGTGAAGGGAGTTATGTCCTTAATTCGCATCTCATCTTGACTGTTTTTGGCAAATACAAACGCTACTGACTTGTGAATATTGATTGTATATCCTGAAACATTACTGTATTTTTTGATGACTTCTAGGAGTCTTGTGGTTGAGTCTTTGGGATTCTCTAAGTATAAGATCATGTCATCAGCAAAGAGGGAAAGTTTGATCTCCTCTGCTCCCATTTGGATTCCCTTTATTTCCTTGTCTTGCCAAATTGTATTGGCTAGAACTCCCAGCACTATGTTGAATAGTAAAGGTGACAGAGGACAACCTTATCTGGTTCCAGTTATAAGAGGAAAAGCTTTCAGTTTTACTCCATTCAGTAAAATATTAGCTGTGGGTTTGTCATAGATAGCTTCAATCAGTTTTAGAAATGTGCCACCTATGCCTATACTCTTCAGTGTTCTAATTAGAAAAGGATGCTGGTTTTTATCAAATACTTTTTCTGCATCTATTGAGAGGATCATATGATCTTTATTTTTGCCTCTGTTAATATAATAATTAATTATAATGGATAATGTTTATGGACTTGCGTATGTTCAACCAGCCTTGCATCCTTGGGATGAAGCCTACTTGATCATGATGAATGACTTTTTTGATTATAAGTTGTAATCTATTGGCTAGGATTTTGTTGAGAATTTTAGCATCTATATTAATGAGTGAAATTGGTCTGCAATTCTCCTTTTTGTTTGGGTCTTTTCCTGGTTTTGGTATCAGGGTGATGTTTGCTTCATAGACCATGTTGGGGAAGATTCCTTCTTCCTCAATTTTTTGGAATAATTTCTGCAGTACAGGAATAAGCTCTTCCTTGAAGAGATGATAGAATTCTGGTGTGAAGCCATCTGGACCAGGGCATTTTTTGGTTGGAAGCTTTTTTATTGTTTCTTTAATCTCAGTGCTTGAAATTTGTCTGTTCAGGGACTCTCTTTCTTCCTGGCTAAGTCTAGGGAGAGGATGTGGTTCCAAATATTGATCCATTTTCTTCACATTGTCAAATTCCAGGCATAGAGTTTCTGGTAGTATTCAGAGATGATCTCTTGTATCTCTGTGGGATCAGTTGTTATTTCCCCTTTATCATTTCTGATTGAGGTTGCTAGAGATTTTACTTTTCTATTTCTCATTAGTCTGGCCAATGGTTTATCTATTTTAGTTATTTTTTCAAAAAACCAACTCCTTGTTTTATTAATTTATTAATTTTCTGAATGATTTTTTTGTTTTCAATTTCATTGATCTCTGATTTGATTTTGGATATTTCGTTTCTTCTACTGGGTTTAGGCTTAGATTATACTTCTTTTTCCAATTCCATAAGATGGCTTGTGAGTTTGTTAATGCACTCTCTTTCTGTTTTTCGAATACGGGCATCTAAAGCGATAAATTTTCCTCTCAAAAGTGCTTTTGCAGTATCCCACGGGTTTTAGTAGACTGTGTCTTCATTGTTGTTATGCTCAAGGAAGTTAATGATTTCCTGTTTGATTTCTTCCTGAACCCATCTGTTGTTCAACAGAAGGTTGTTTAATTTCCATGCCTTTGTATGGGGTTGAACATTTTTGTTAGAGTTGAGTTCCACCTTTAGTGCCTTATAGTCTGAGAAGATACAAGGTAAAATTTTGATTCTTTTTATTCTGTTGATATTTGTATTTGTGTCCCAGGATATGATCAATTTTGGAGAATGTTCCATGGGGTGATGAGAAGAATGTATATTCTTTATCTTTGGGATGGAGTGTTCTATATGCGTCTATCAAGCACAGTTGTTCTAGGATCTCATTTAAATCTCTTATATCTGTTTCATTTTTGTTTAGAGGATCTCTGCAAGAGGAAGTTAAAGTCCCCTGTTATTATGGTATTATCAGATATCATATTGCTCAGACTGAGTAAGGTCTGTTTCAAGAATCTGGGAGCATTTAAATTGGGTGCATAAATATTTAGAATTGAAACATCTTCTTGTTGTATTTTTCCCTTGACCAATATAAAGTGACCATCTTTGTTTTTTTGACTTTAGTTGCTTTAAATCTACATGTGTCTGAAAATAAGATTGCAACTCCTCTTTTCTTCTGAATTTCATTTGCCTGAAAAATTGTCTTCCAACCCTTGAGTTGAAGTTTTAATTTGTCTTTTAAAGCCAGGTGTGTTTCTTGCAGACAGCAAATGGATGGCTTGCATTTTTTAATCCAGTCAGCCAATCTATGTCTCTTCAGTGGGGAATTCAAGCCATTAACATTTTTTGAGACAGTTGATAAGTGTGGTAGTATTCTTTTTTTTTTTTGTATTTATATTTTTTAATTCTTTCTAGGTTTACCATATACTTTGTTGGGGAATTTTTCAAGCGCCAAAAAAGATTATTTCAAGTTTTTTTAGGTTTTCTTTTCTTTTTTTTTTTTTATTGTTGGGGATTCATTGAGGGTACAATAAGCCAGGTTACACTGATTGCAATTGTTAGGTAAAGTCCCTTTGCAATCATGTCTTGCCCCCATAAAGTGTGACACACACCAAGGCCCCACCCACCTCCCTCCTTCCCTCTTTCTGTTTCCCCCCCATAACCATAATTGTCATTAATTGTCCTCATATCAAAATTGAGTACATAGGATTCATGCTTCTCCATTCTTGTGATGCTTTACTAAGAATAATGTCTTCCACGTCCATCCAGGTTAATACGAAGGATGTAAAGTCTCCATTTTTTTTAATGGCTGAATAGTATTCCATGGTATACATATACCACAGCTTGTTAATCCATTCCTGGGTTGGTGGGCATTTAGGCTGTTTCCACATTTTGGAGATTGAAAATTGAGCTGCAATAAACAGTCTAGTACAAGTGTCCTTATGATAAAAGGATTTCTTTCCTTCTGGGTAGATGCCCAGTAATGGGATTGCAGCATCAAATGGGAGGTCTAGCTTGAGTGCTTTAAAGTTTCTCCATACTTCCTTCCAGAAAGGTTGTACTAGTTTGCAGTCCCACCAGCAGTGTAAAAGTGTTTCCTTCTCTCCACATCCACGCCAGCATCTGCACTTTTGAGATTTTGTGATGTGGGCCATTCTCACTGGGGTTAGATGATATCTCAGGGTTGTTTTGATTTGCATTTCTTTAATATATAGAGATGATGAACATTTTTTCATGTGTTTGTTAGCCATTCGTCTGTCGTCTTTAGAGATAGTTCTATTCATGTCTCTTGCCCATTGATATAAGGGATTGTTGGCTTTTTTCATGTGGATTAATTTGAGTTCTCTATAGATCCTAGTTATCAAGCTTTTGTCTGATTGAAAATATGCAAATATCCTTTCCCATTGTGTAGGTTGTCTCTTTGCTTTGGTTATTGTCTCCTTAGCTGTACAGAAGCTTTTCAGTTTAATGAAGTCCCATTTGTTTATTTTTGTTGTTGTTGCAATTGCCATGGCAGTCTTCTTCATGAAGTCTTTCCCCAGGCCAATATCTTCCAGTGTTTTTCCTATGCTTTCTTGGAGGATTTTTATTGTGTCATGCCTGAAGTTTAAGTCCTTTATCTATCTTGAATCAATTTTTGTGAGTGGGGAAGGGTGTGGGTCCAGTTTCAGTCTTTTGCATGTAGACATCCAGTTCTACCAACACCATTTATTGAATAGGGAGTCTTTCCCCCAAGGTATGTTCTTGTTTGGTTTATCGAAGATTAGGTGGTTGTAAAATGTTAGTTTCATTTCTTGGTGTTCAATTCGATTCCAAGTGTCTATGTCTCTGTTTTTGTGCCAGTACCATGGTGTCTTGAGCAATATGGCTTTGTAGTACAGACTAAAATCTGGTATGCTGATGCCCCCAGCTTTATTTTTGTTACAGAGAACTGCCTTAGCTATACGGGGCTTTTCCCTGTTCCATACAAAATGCAGAATCATTTTTTCCAAATCTTGAATGTACGATGTTGGTATTGAATAGGTAGATTGCTTTGGGAAGTATAGACATTTTAACAATGTTGATTCTTCCCATCCATGAGCATGGTATGTTCTTCCATTTGTTAATATCCTCTGCTATTTCCTTTCTGAGGATTTCATAGTTTTCTTTATAGAGGTCTTTCACCTCCTTCGTTAGGTATATTCCTAGGTATTTCATTTTCTTTGAGACTATGGTGAAGGGAGTTGTACCCTTAATTAGCTTCTCATCTTGACTGTTACTGGTGTACACAAAGGCTACTGACTTGTGGACATTGATTTTATATCCTGAAACATTACTGTATTTTTTGATGACTTCTAGGAGTCTTGTGGTTGAGTCTTTGGGGTTCTCTAAGTATAAGATCATGTCATCAGCAAAGAGGGAGAGTTTGACCTGCTCTGCTCCCATTTGGATTCCCTTTATTTCCTTGTCTTGCCTAATTGTATTGGCTAGAACTTCCAGCACTACGTTGAATAGTAAAGGTGACAGAGGACAACCTTGTCTGGTTCCAGTTCTAAGAGGAAAAGCTTTCAGTTTTACTCCATTCAGTAAAATATTGGCTGTGGGTTTGTCATAGATAGCTTCAATCAGTTTTAGAAATGTGCCACCTGTGCCTATACTCTTCAGTGTTCTAATTAGAAAAGGATGCTGGATTTTATCAAATGCTTTTTCTGCATCTATTGAGAGGATCATGTGATCTTTATTTTTGCCTCAGTTAATATGGTGGATAACGTTTATAGACTTGCGTATGTTAAACCAGCCTTGCATCCCTGGGATGAAGCCTACTTGATCATGATGTATGACTTTTTTGATAATAAGCTGTAATCTATTGGCTAGTATTTTGTTTAGAATTTTTGCGTCTATGTTCATGAGTGAGATTGGTCTGAAATTCTCCTTTTTGTTTGGATCTTTTCCTGGTTTTGGTATCAGGGTGATGTTTGCTTCATAGAATGTGTTGGGGAAGATTCCTTCTTCCTCAATTTTTTGGAATAATTTCTGCAGTACAGGAATAAGCTCTTCCTTGAAGGTTTGATAGAATTCTGGAGTGAAGCCATCTGGACCAGGGCATTTTTTAGTTGGAAGCTTTTTATTGTTTCTTTGATCTCAGTGCTTCAAATTGGTCTGTTCAGGAGCTCTATTTCTTCCTGGCTCAGTCTAGGGAGAGGGTGTGATTCCAAATATTGATCCATTTCTTTCACATTGTCAAATTTCTGGGCATAGAGTTTCTGGTAGTATTCAGAGATGATCTCTTGTATCTCTGTGGGATCAGTTGTTATTTCCCCTTTATCATTTCTGATTGAGGTTACTAGAGATTTTACTTTTCTATTCCTCGTTAGTCTGGCCAATTTTTTATCTATTGTATTTATTTTTTCAAAAAACCAACTCCTTGTTTCATTAATTTTCTGAATGATTCTTTTGTTTTCAATTTCATTGATCTCTGATTTGATTTTGGATATTTCTTTTCTTCTACTGAGTTTAGGCTTAGATTGTTCTTCTTTTTCCAATTCCATAAGATCTCTTGTGACATTGTTGATGTGCTCTCTTTCTGTTTTTCGAATGTAGGCATCTAAAGTGATGAATTTTCCTCTCAAAACTGCTTTTGCAGTATCCCACAGGTTTTGGTAGCTTGTGTCTTCATTGTTGTTATGCTCAAGGAAGTTAATGATTTCCTGTTTTATTTCTTCCTTCACCCATCTGTTATTCAACAGAAGATTGTTTAGTTTCCATGCCTTTGGGTGGGGTCGAGCATTTTTGTTAGAGTTGAGTTCCACCTTTAGTGCCTTATGGTCTCAGAAGATACAAGGTAAAATTTCAATTCTTTTTATTCTGTTGATATTTGTATTTGTGTCCCAGGATATGATCAATTTTGGAGAATGTTCCATGGGGTGATGAGAAGAATGTATATTCTTTATCTTTGGGATGAAGTGTTCTATATGTGTCTATCAAGCACAGTTGTTCTAGGGTCTCATTTAAGTCTCTTATATCCTTGTTTAATTTCTGTTTAGAGGATCTGTCCAGCTCTGTAAGAGGAGTGTTAAGGTCCCCTGTTATTATGGTATTATCAGATATCATATTGCTCAGACTGAGTAAGGTCTGTTTCAAGAATCTGGGAGCATTTAAATTGGGTGCGTAGATATTTAGAATTGAAATGTCTTCTTGTTATATTTTTCCCTTGACCAATATAAAGTGACCATCTTTGTCTTTTTTGACTTTAGTTGCTTTAAATCCACATGTATCTGAAAATAAGATTGCAACTCCTCTTTTCTTCTGAATTCCATTTGCCTGAAAAATTATCTTCCAACCCTTGACTCGGAGCTTTAATTTGTCTTTTGAAGTCAGGTGTGTTTCTTGCAGACAGCAAATGGATGGCTTGTGTTTTTTAATCCAGTCAGCCAATCTATGTCTCTTCAGTGGGGAATTCAAGCCATTAACATTTATTGAGATAATTGATAAGTGTGGTAGTTTTCTATTCATCTTATTTTGTGAGAGTCCATTGCTTAGTTTTATCTTTTGCATCAGTGTGGAGGTTAGGTTCTGTCCTTTAATTTCTGAGTTCTTACTTTGCTGCTGATCCATTGTGGTGGTCAGTGTGCAGAACAGGTTGAAGTATTTCCTGTAGAGCTGGTCTTGTTGTGGCGAATTTCCTCAATGTTTGTATATCTGTAAATGATTTGATTTCTCCATCAATTTTGAAGCTTAGCTTAGCAGGGTACAGAATTCTGGGCTGGATATTTTTCTGTTTAAGTAGATTAAAGGTAGATGACCATTGTGTTCTTGCTTGGAAAGTTTCATTAGAGAAGTCTGCGGTCACTCTGATGGATTTGCCCCTGTAGGTCAACTGGCGCTTACTCCTGGCAACTTGCAGAATCTTTTCTTTTGTCTTGACTTTGGACAGGTTCATCACAATGTGTCTTGGAGATGCTCAGTTGGAGTTGAGGCGACTTGGGGTCTGATATCCCTCTGAAAGCAGTGTGTCAGAATCTTAGGTGATATTTGGGAAATTTTCATTTATAATATTCTCTAGTATGGCTTCCATTCCTCTGGGGTATTCTTCTTCCCCTTCTGGAATTCCTATAACTCTGTATGTTGGAACGCTTCATAAAGTCCCATAATTCTGACAGTGAACGTTCTGTTTTCTCTCTCTTCTTTTCTGCCTCTGTAACTATCTGAGTTATTTTAAGAACTTTGTCCTCTACCTCTGAAATTCTTTTTTCTGCATGGTCTAACCTGTTGCTGATACTTTCCATTGCATCTTTCAGTTGCCTAATTGACTGCTTCAGTTCCTTCAGCTCTGCTATATCCTTTCTATATTCTTCATATCGTTCATCTCTTATTTGATTCTGTTTTTGGATTTCCTTTTGGTTATTTTCCACTTTATTAGCATTTTCCTTCACTGTTTTTATCATTTCCTTCATTGTTTTCATCATGTGTATTCTAAATTCCCTTTCTGTCATTCCTATCATTTCTTTATAGGTAAAATCCTCTGCCCTAGCTACCTCATAGTCTGTTGGAAGGGTTGCTCTGGACTGGTTCTTCATATTGCCTGGAGTTTTCTGCTGATTCTTCCTCATGAGTGGTTTCTTTTATCTGTTTCCTTGCCCTAATTTTCCTTACACTTCCTCTTGCTCTTTAAGGTCCCATGCCAGTGGCCTAAGGTTTCAATGAGTCCTTTTGGTACAGGACCAGAAGGATGAGAAGGCTGAAGAGCAAGAAGGTATAAAAGAGAGAAAAAGAAAGAATGAATGAAAAGAAAATAGAGAAAGGAGATAGGGGTGGGTAAAAGGGAATACTGACAAAAAGAAGAGAGGCAGAGAAAGAGGGAGACAGAGCAATATAGGTATATATTAGGGTACTTTGACACAATCTTAAAAAAAAAAAAAACCCAACCTCTGGGGGTGCCAGGTTGGGTTGTACCCTTGAGGTCAGCAGCTCTTTGCTAACCTGATTGGACACAGTACCCCTCTTCCACCAAGTAGAGACGAAAGACAAAAATGCTATAAATCAAACCAAAACAAGCAAACAGAAAACTTTACGGGATAAAATTGGGTGAAAAAACAAATAATAGGGGTAGAAACACTAGCAAAAATGAAGTTCTCATTATTGAAAAAGGCAGCAATGGGAAATTATATTTAAACTAGAAAAATGGAGAAAGAAAAGAAAGAAAAAGAAAAGAAAAAATCTGTACAGAAAATGTTGAAATTAAAAAACAAAACAACAACAAAATAAGCAAAAAACAAACAACAACAACGACAAAAACCAAAAAAACAAAGCAGAATATATATCTTGTTGAATATTGTCTCGGCAACAGGTAGTCTTCTAGGGTATGATATGTTAATCACAATGCTGATAGGACTGGTGGCCTCCGCTGATTTCTCAAACCCCACAGGGTGGACACCCTAAATCTCTCTTCAGTCCTCTTAAAAGGCCGTTTAAACTTCTAAACTTGGCTATGCAGAAGCTTCCCCAGGAAAGTGCTTGTCGTTGGGATCACTGCTGAAGTGGCTATCCACTTACCCAGTGTGCCAAAACCAGTGTCACTCTGCCCCTAAGGGTTAAGGCTGTAAGGTGGCTCAGTCCCCGCCTTTAGGCTGCTCAGTCACTAGGTTACCAGCTCCCACACGATCCTTGCTCTGCAACCCTGAGGGTGGAGCTTGCCAGGGCAGTTCTTTTCACAGTGGCTCCCTCTAGCCCACAGTCAAACACTATTAGCTCTGTCTGGCTCAGGGGCTCAGTCTGGGGCCCTAGACAACGCCCAAAGTTCTCCGCACTCCTGCTGAAGCTCTTCCCAAGGCAGTTCAACTGAGTGCCAAGTCCAAAAACACCAATACGGTTCACAGGTAAGGCCTTTCTGGTTTGCAGTCTCGCTGCTGCTGTACTTTCAGCTGCTGGCGGGATTAGACTGATCGAACACACTCTACCACTTGCCAGTTTTCCACTGTTTGTGTCCTCCTCTTGGGGTCCAGAAGTCTCTCACTGACTCCCTGTATCCTCAAAGGGATGATTATGGGCAGATCCCACCAGCCAGAAATGCCTGGAGTCTTACCTCCCCAGACTCATGGTGCCCAGTTGCAGGGAAGCTGTTACTCAGCTGCCATCTTCCAGAACAATCTGTGCCTGGTTTCTTTTGCTTACCATCCACCCACGTTGCATAGAGCAGTAGTTTTTGTGCTATTTTTCATTTCTGAGTAGAAGTATATAGTAATATGAATATATCCCAGTTTGTTTATCTATGTTACTATTGAAATTTGAGTTGTATCCAGTTTGAAATATTATGCACAATGTTGTTAGAGGCATTTTGGTGAAAATAGGCACTCATTTCTGTTGCCCATATAGCCAGAAAACATGATGTAGTTATGTTTAACTGTATAAGAAACTGTAACATAATTTTTTGAAATATTTGTGCTAATTGTTACTCTCAAAAGAAATAAATGACAATTGCCCTACATCCTTGGCCAATCTTTGGTTATTTTCAGAATTTCTTTTTTCTGTGCACTGTAGTTTTAAATTGTATTTCCTTTTAAGATTTAAAAAAAATGTTTGCTAAATTATGGCATTCAGAATTAGTATTAAAAAGAGAACAACTGAATTAATTTTGTTGTTTTTAAAATTTCACTCTCTTGGATTTGTAAAGCAGTGCTTGATGGATTGAGTGAGATCATCTATTACTCAGGTTTGCAAAAATAGCAATTAAAGTAATGGACTCCAGTAGTCATTAGCATTTCCATTACTAAGGGACCCTTTCAAAACTTCTGTCTCCTCTTGGTAGCAAGACCTTAGGCAACCTCTTGGGGTTTGTTTTCCCACCAATCTATACAACAGACAAAGGATACCTCTTTAGTACCACTTAAAACAGTGGTTCTCAACCTTCCTAATGCTGTGATCCTTTAATAAAGTTCCTGTGGGTCGCAACCCACAGGTTGAGAACTGCTGCCTCAAAAATATATTCTTGAAAGGCTCACTGTGACAAGAAAAATTTTAAGTGAATGACCCATTTGAATCCTGCTGAAGTTTTCATTTGATTTTGAAAAACCACTTACTTAATTTTGGAAAAATTATTTGATATAAAAAAGTCCTGTGCTGTAGGCAAAAGATGATTTTTAGCTTTGAATAGTTATTCACTTGTTTCATGAGTTGGTGCCTTGCAGTTTAAATGATTTTGAATTCTTTCTGAGAAGGGACTATGTTTGCACATGAGTGCACCAGCTAGTGTAACAACTGGGACAGGGTCCAGCGCATAGTAGGAGCTCAGAAAACACTAAATTTATGAGCTAAAACTGTTCTTCCTCATGTATATTTCATGCCTGAGAGCAAAACACTGCAAATGACAGATGACCCAGAAATGTTTGTGAAAGAAAAGTAGAAAAGCTGAAAAGAAAAATGATCGAATGAGTAGAAAAAAAAAAAAGAGAATTAATCCTGGCAAAGTTAAAGCAATTTCTTCTTTGTTTTCTTAATACACACTCTTCACAGCAAGCATCCACATATTCAATGTAATGTC
Source organism: Nycticebus coucang (assembly GCF_027406575.1). NCBI lineage: Eukaryota > Metazoa > Chordata > Mammalia > Primates > Lorisidae > Nycticebus > Nycticebus coucang. Next base: position 33,938,925 of record NC_069800.1, on the reverse strand, counting down.
CCACAGACTCCTCATGTCTACATGTTCAAAACTGAACTCGCTATATGCACTGATCTATAACCAACTTTCAAGACCTCCTCCTACTGTATATCCTCTTAGTTAATATCACCACAGGCCAACCTGTCCCCAAGCCAGAAAATTAAAAGTAATCCTCAATTTTTCTCTCTTCCTCCACCAATTTATCCATTCACTAACTAGTACATTCAATAAATATTTATCGAGAGCTTTTTTTATACCTGACTTTGTTCTCTGAGTTAAGTACGTGCATTTTGGACAAACTTGCCCTGAGAAGAGCTATTCTTATTCAAGTACCTATTATCATCTTGATTTCCTAGGCAACAACCTATCACTTGAGACATGTTCCAGAGTTGAGAACAAAGACTTGAAACTTCTTTTCATGGCTTAATTTTCCATTCATAGAAGGTGAGTCAAGAGTGACTCATCTGATAACTATTCCTATTGAATTACCACATCTCACTGAGAGAAATAGCTCCATTCACAAAATTCTTCCTTCTTCTTTCTTACCACTGCAGTAGAGAGACACCATGTATTTAATCAGATTTCTCAACTGTATGAGGACTCAATGACTCAAATAAAGATGGAGTTTGGTATGGATGGAGAGGATTTGGGAGGCCTGGGGATGAGTTATTCCCAAAGATGCATGAAGTCACGGGAAACATTGACCCAGAGGAAGGAGGGGAAACTGTGCCTCATACCTACATTTTTCACTTTCTGGCAATGTCAATGTCGAACTCCAGACGGTGAAAATGATAACAGAATGAGATATCACAAAAATATTCAATTTTATAATCATCTGATGAGTGATAATTATGGATAAGGCAAATATAGGCACTCCCTGGGTTAGAAATATCTAACTCTCCAAAGACATGCACGTAAAATTTAATTTTCACTGGCATCCCCTTCCTCTGATGACCCCAAAATCCCCTCCACAGCTTCTCCCATATCTCCCTTTCCATATCAGGAAGCTGATACAAATACCTGTCCAACCTGATATTTATTTCTAAATATTCCGTTTTTTCACTTCCTTTTCCTATTTATGGTAAGTGAATTTTACCTCAAACAAGACATTTCTCATTTGTAAACCCATCTTTAATCATGTTCTCTTCCTCTTTGTTCTCTTATTTTTCTTCTTTTGAGCTCTCTCTCCCAATCTCTGTGGTCTGAATGTGAGCCAAAAACAACCTTAATCAAGGTTAAGATGAGTAATGCTTGGGTTACACTTCAAGAAAAATCAAAGTGTTTAATGATACCTGCTGGCCTCCTGAGACTATAAAATTCTTTACTAACTTTCTTTTCCTCCACTAATAAGTTTTTTTGTTATCCATCATCAACATTCAAAACAACAATGAAAGGCCTTGATTTGATATTAGCATATCAAATCATTTGGTTATGATTTGGTGCACTGTTTATGAATATTGAAAGAGTAAAACTTATGTTTTATTATGAATATACATTTCAGCCACATCGAGTGATAATAGGCTTCTAGGGGGACATAATCACCATTAAGAATATTATTACTTCCACATTTTGGCGATTGTAAATTGAGCTGCAATAAACAGTCTAGTACAAGTGTCCTTATGATAAAAGGATTTCTTTCCTTCTGGGTAGATGCCCAGTAATGGGATTGCAGGATCAAATGGGAGGTCTAGCTTGAGTGCTTTGAGGTTTCTCCATACTTCCTTCCAGAAAGGTTGTACTAGTTTGCAGTCCCACCAGCAGTGTAAAAGTGTTCCCTTCTCTCCACATCCACGCCAGCATCTGCACTTTTGAGATTTTGTGATGTGGGCCATTCTCACTGGGGTTAGATGATATCTCAGGGTTGTTTTGATTTGCATTTCTCTAATATATAGAGATGATGAACATTTTTCATGTGTTTGTTAGCCATTCTTCTGTCATCTTTAGAGAAAGTTCTATTCATGTCTCTTGCCCACTGATATATGGGATTGTTGGCTTTTTTCATGTGAATTAATTTGAGTTCTCTATAGATCCTAGTTATCAAGCTTTTGTCTGATTCAAAATATGCAAATATCCTTTCCCATTGTGTAGGTTATCTCTTTGCTTTGGTTATTGTCTAAACAGCCTAAATGCCCACCAACCCCAGGAATGGATTAACAAGCTGTGGTATATGTATACCATGGAATACTATTCAGCTATTAAAAAAAAAATGGAGACTTTACATCCTTCGTATTATCCTGGATGGAAGTGGAAGACATTATTCTTAGTAAAGCATCACAAGAATGGAGAAGCATGAATCCTATGTACTCAATTTTGATATGAGGACAATTAATGACAATCAAGGTTATGGGGGGGGAGCAGAAAGAGGGATGGAGGGAGGGGGTGGGGCCTTGGTGTGTGTCACACTTTATGGGGGCAAGACATGATTACAAGAGGAACTTTACCTAACAATTGCAATCAGTGTAACGTTGCTTATTGTACCCTCAATGAATCCCCAAAAATAATAAAAAAAAAAGAATATTATTACTAAGAAAAATTTCTTTTTTCTTTTTTGAGACAGTCTCACTATGTCACCCTGGGTAGAGTGCCATGGCATTACAGCTCACAGCAACCTCAAACTCTTGGGCTTAAGCGATTCTCTTATCTCAGCCTCCCAAACAGCTGAGACTACAGGCACCCACCAAAATGCCTGGCTATTTTTGTTGTTGTTGTTGCAGCTGTAGTTGTTTTAGCTGGCCTGGCCGTGTTTGAAACTGCCAGCCCCAGTGTATGTGGCTAGCACCTTACCCACTGAGCTACAGGCACTGCCACTACTAATAAAAATTTATTTATTTATTTATTTATTTGAGACAGAGCCTCAAGCTGTTGCCCTGGGTAGAATGCCATGGCATCACAGTTCACAGCAACCTCCAACTCCAGGGCTCAAGTGATTCTCCTGCCTCCACCTCCCAAGTAGCTGGGACTACAGGCACCGGCCACAATGCCCAGCTATTTTTTGGTTGCAGCTGTCATTGTTGCTTGGTGGGGCCTGGGCTGGATTCAAACCCACTAGCTTAGGTATATGTGACTGATGCCTTAGCCGCTTGAGCCACAGGCGCTGAGCCCAAGAAAAATTTCAATGAGAGTTTCTAACCACCAAATCTAAAATATACTTTTGGAACCCAATCTACAAATTGGGACTTCCTGATTTGGGAGTGTGTTTTCTGTGTCTATGAGGGCATGTGGTTTTTAAACACAAGTCATTAACCAGGTGTTGGAAGAAAAAGCTTTGATGCCTTTCACAGATGGCAACTCTATACAGTATTGTACCTCTGGATATGTGTATGTATGTGCAGGTAGGAAAGAATAAAATTGCTTAGAGAGATGGTTACTTTCTGTCCCCCAAACCTATCTCCTAGCAGAGCCCAGAAAGCAGAGGGAGACACAGCTGTTGGGGAAGGGAGTCCATCCTGTCCCCAAACATCCAACACCATGCAATGCCAGTAAGAGAGCCAAGGAAGAGTGTCCCAGGGAGAGCTGGTAGCAGAGGGAGTTCCACTAGACTCTCAGTTGCACCCATTCCCAAGATTCCTATAGCCAAAGTTATGCAGTCATCTCAGGACACATATTTCCAGTCTCTGAACTAGGACATGTTGGAATCGCAACCCATGTGCCTCTCATGATCTTCCGGACCAAAGTCTTAATTTTTCTGATTCAACCAACTTGTTTGTAACTACTCATTTACCCTAATTTTCCCTCAATTTACAGCCAAATCACACCGTTTACCTGTAAAAAATGTCTTTCTATAATCACATGTTCCCTCCTTCCTTCTCTACTTTTAGTAGAAATCCTGGGTACTAGTAGGCACTATATTGTCTCTATTGATAGAGGAGGGAATTGAAGCTTACGGAGTTTAACTGGTCTCACAGGTAACAAATGTTGGAGTGAGATTTGAATCTGTGTTCTTTGACTCCAGAGCCTGAGCTCTTAACCATTATGCTATACAACCTCTCCATCAAAGAAAGAAAACAAAGTTATATTAATAGCATGTGTCTTTGAGGGACATCGAGAGGATTAAATGAAATAATTTAGGTTCAGCAAGTGGCACATAGTAAGATGTAAGACATGTTAGTGATGGTAGGATAATGGACATGACAATGATAGTGATGTAAGAGGGGAACAAGGAGGAAGGGGAGGGACTTGGATAAGGAAGAAGAGAAACATCAACATTTTCACTGTCGTTTTTAACAATAATCCTCACAACTTATTATGGAAGATAAGTAGTCTACATGGAGGGTGCAGAGTTAGGATGTAATTGGAGGTTATACTATTTAGAGAAAAGCACAGACTCCATAGAATTTGAAGAAGCATTTACTTTTTGAGTTTGAGATATCACATTGCTTACCTACTGTATTTCAGAATGACGTTTTAAATAAGACGTGAAGAGATATAAGGGAACCACTATGTCAAAATACAGTTATCAAAATATTTAAAAAACATGTTTGCTTCCTTGTTAACTCATTAAATCAAACTATGCTTTTCAAACTATCTGTGGAGAAGGACCAATTTATTTTCCTGATCCATCCTGGAATGACAACTTTTATAAAATAAAAATATGAAATAAGAGAGAATATGAAATACAAATCTTAATTTTTTATTATCTGGCTCAAAATAGATTATTCTGTCAAATTGTTCTAGATGTTTATAAATGCTCACTCTCAATGCTTATTCTTACCTTGTCACGAAGCTGTCATGGTTCATGAGCTGACCCCAGTCCGTGGACCATGTTCTGAGTAGTTCTGTATTAAATACACGACCCGGGTGGATCTCATAATGACTCTAATTTTTAAGTCACAATGAACATAAAAACCTATCTATCACTGGCACACGATAAAAAATATCTGTGAATTCTGTTGACCACAAAGCTATGATGACCATTAATTCCATTAGAGTGTGTTGACTACCCCCATAATGGAAAGAAATACTACATCTATTTCAACAACAAATCTGTGAAAATGAAGATGGAACTTTTTTCCTGTCCAAGTTCCACAACCCCCCTAATTCTATATCCAGACCCACTGGGAGCTTTAGTTTGGGGGGTCCCTGCCTTAGGCAATGGCAAGTGTGGGGAAGACTAGAGAAGGAGGAGAGGAAAATGACCCCACCAGGGAGGAGGCTCTCCCAAGCTTCAACCTTCTTGAATCTGAGGTCACAAGGTTATGGGGTGAGTCCTGTGGTTCTGACTCGTGGAGAAAAGAACCGATACATGCTATAGTTTGAGCCTGGATTCCAGGTGAAGGGGAACTCGGAACATGAGAACTGGATTTTGTTGGAAACAAAAGGCCCAAGCCTGAAAGGTAAGGGAGTGGCCGCCACTGGGCAGATGGAGGAAGCTGTCAGGCAGGATAGTGAGGCTTGTCAGCTGCCTTGGCCTCTGTGGGGTTCGCAGGGATCTGGAGGCCTAGGATGCCTGTGGGGGGCGCTAATGGAGAGTTCTTTTTCATTTTCAGAACTGTGGTTTTTCTGCCGCACTCATCCAGACTCAGAACTCTCTCTCTCTGGACTAAAAGTCTCCTTGTACAGGAGACCTTTCATTCAGTCCTAACCCTGTGGAGTATGCACTCTTGCTTTACCAGTGGAGAAATCAGCTGAAGGCCATCAGGCCAGCTAGACAGTATACAGCCCGTGTGGGACTCCATTCAGGGCCTCCAGGAAAGCAGAGCTTATGAGCACTGTGCTCCCCATACATGCCAAATCCTTGATTCACTTGGACAGATGCAGGCAAGTTCTGCTAAGCACACTCACACTCAGGGGAGTGCAAGCAAAAAAAATTACCCTTCATTTTCAACACTTCTTGTGTAGTTTTCATTTTACAATAGCACACATTTTGTTTTGCTTTATTTTATCCAAGGAAGAAATATCTCAGGCAGACGACCTGAGATACCTGACTGCAGGATGGCTATGTGTTGGGATCCAGATCCACACTGGGCATGGGAATGTTTCCAAGGTGCCCAGGGACTTGGTGAAGTGTAGAATTATGCAGTTGGGGGGTCAACAGTGACCCCTAGAGGGCTTGGGGATGCACTGCTTTTCCTAGGGCCTGGCTTTGGTGGCAGAAGTGGGCAAGGTTTTATTTCAAGGGAAATGTGGCAGCACCTAGAAGTAGCCTTCACGAAACCAGAGATCATCACAGGCAACTAAGACAGTTCATGCCAGTGAGTTGGCAAGTAGCTCATGGGCTATGCTACATTGACAATTGGGGGCCGGGTAAAAGGAGTTAAGGGAAGGAAGAAATGCCCAGGGGCTGTCTTGGAACCTTGCTGGAGAGTGTCCAGATCAGTGACATTAGGGCCAGGACATGAGGAACAAGGTTCAGGATCAATTTCCTCAGTTATGGGAATTTAGACAGTCACTGTCCATAAGATGCTCAATACCACATTTGCAGATGGGGATTACAGAGAAAGCACTTTGTCTTCATGGTTAATCTTATTATTATTGTCAATAGATAAAGCACAACCTATTTTCTAGGCCCCTCTCTTTTGTCATTGACCGTCTGCGATAGACATGGTTGGTTCCTATAAAGGATTCCAGGTTTTTTACTTTAAGGTGTAGCAGTGGGAACCCACATAGTTACCAAACCTTGATTTCAAAGGAAGCGCTGTCCCCTACCTGGGAAACCAGGGCTCTGCAGCAGAAGAGTCTTAAAATGTCTTAACACAAGGGATGCAAGGCTGGTTTAACATACACAAGTCCATAAACGTTATCCACCATATTTACAGAGGCAAAAATAAAGATCACATGATCCTCTCAATAGACGCAGAAAAAGCATTTGACAAAATCCAGCATCCTTTTCTAATTAGAACACTGAAGAGTATAGGCATAGGAGGCACATTTCTAAAACCGATTGAAGCTATCTATGACAAACCCACAGCCAATATTTTACTGAATGGAGTAAAACCGAAAGCTTTTCCTCTTAGAACTGGAACCAGACAAGGTTGTCCTCTGTCACCTTTACTGTTCAACGTAGTGCTGGAAGTTCTAGCCAATACAATTAGGCAAGACAAGGAAATAAAGGGAATCCAAATGGGAGCAGAGGAGGTCAAACTCTCCCTCTTTGCTGACGACATGATCTTATACTTAGAGAACCCCAAAGACTCAACCACAAGACTCCTAGAAGTCATCAAAAAATACAGTAATGTTTCAGGATATAAAATCAATGTCCACAAGTCAGTAGCCTTTGTATACACCAATAACAGTCAAGATGAGAAGCTAATTAAGGACACAACTCCCTTCATCATAGTTTCAAAGAAAATGAAATACCTAGGAATATACCTAACGAAAGAGGTGAAGGACATCTATAAAGAAAACTATGAAATCCTCAGAAAGGAAATAGCAGAGGATATTAACAAATGGAAGAACATACCATGCTCATGGACGGGAAGAATCAACATTGTTAAAATGTCTATACTTCCCAAAGCAATCTACCTATTCAATGTCATTCCTATCAAAATACCAACATCGTACTTTCAAGATTTGGAAAAAATGATTCTGCGTTTTGTATGGAACCGGAAAAAACCCCGTATACCTAAGGCAGCTCTTTGTAACAAAAATAAAGCTGGGGGCATCAGCATACCAGATTTTAGTCTGTACTACAAAGCGATAGTGCTCAAGACAGCATGGTACTGGCACAAAAACAGAGACATAGACACTTGGAATCGAATTGAAAACCAAGAAATGAAACTAACATCTTACAACCACCTAATCTTCGATAAACCAAACAAGAACATACCTTGGGGGAAAGACTCCCTATTCAATAAATGGTGTTGGGAGAACTGGATGTCTACATGTAAAAGACTGAAACTGGACTCACACCTTTCCCCACTCACAAAAATTGATTCAAGATTGATAAAGGACTTAAATTTAAGGCATGAAACAATAAAAATCCTCCAAGAAAGCATAGGAAAAACACTGGAAGATATTGGCCTGGGGAAAGACTTCATGAAGAAGACTGCCATGGCAATTGCAACAACAACAAAAATAAACAAATGGGACTTCATTAAACTGAAAAGCTTCTGTACAGCTAAGGAGACAATAACCAAAGCAAAGAGACAAGGTACACAATGGGAAAGGATATTTGCATATTTTCAATCAGACAAAAGCTTGATAACTAGGATCTATAGAGAACTCAAATTAATCCACATGAAAAAAGCCAACAATCCCTTATATCAATGGGCAAGAGACATGAATAGAACTTTCTCTAAAGACGACAGACGAATGGCTAACAAACACATGAAAAAATGTTCATCATTTCTATATATTAGAGAAATGCAAATCAAAACAACCCTGAGATATCATCTAACCCCAGTGAGAATGGCCCACATCACAAAATCTCAAAACTGCAGATGCTGGCGTGGATGTGGAGAGAAGGGAACACTTTTACACTGCTGGTGGGACTGCAAACTAGTACAACCTTTCTGGAAGGAAGTATGGAGAAACTTTAAAGCACTCAAGCTAGACCTCCCATTTGATGCTGCAATCCCATTACTGGGCATCTACCCAGAAAGAAAAAAATCCTTTTATCATAAAGACACTTGTACTAGACTGTTTATTGCAGCTCAATATACAATCGCCAAAATGTGGAAACATCCTAAGTGCCCACCAACCCAGGAATGGATCAACAAGCTGTGGTATATGTATACCATGGAATACTATTCAGCCATTAAAATAAATGGAGACTTTACATCCTTTGTATTAACCTGGATGGAAGTGGAAGACATTATTCTTAGTAAAGCACCACAGGAATGGAGAAGCATGAATCCTATGTACTCAATTTTGATATGAGGACAATTAATGACAAGGTTATGGGGGGGGAGCAGAAAGAGGGACGCAGGGAAGGGGGTGGGGCCTTGGTGTGTGTCACACTTTATGGGGGTAAGACATGATTGTAAGAGGGACTTTACCTAACAATTGCAATCAGTGTAACCTGGCTTATTGTTACCTCAATGAATCCCCAACAATAAAAAAAAAAAAAAGTCTTAACAAAATAAGTAAATGAGATGAGGTGTATATTAACCAGTGTGATGTAAGCATTCCTAATTCTATATGAAATCAGCACATTGTACCCGATAAATGCATTAATGTATACATGATCTATGTGTTTATGATTTAATAAAAAAAAAAGAAAAAAAATGCTAAAAGGTTACCTCATGGAAAAGGCACAGAAACAAGACACCACTGCTATTCAGTGTTGTACTGAAAGTCCTAGCCAGAGCAAGTAGGCAAGGAAAAGAAACAAAATGCATGCATATAGGAAAAGATGAAATACAACTACTTTTATTCATAGATGACATGATCCTATAGAAAACCCCAAAGAATCTACAAATCAGCTGGCAGAGGCAATAAGCAAATTCAGAAAAGTTTCAAGGTACAAGATCAACACTCAAAAATCATTTGTGTTTTAATACACCAGGAATGAACAATCTAGAAAGGAATTTAAGGAAGCAATATCACTTTTTATTTTAAGCTTTGTACTTAAAAGGACAAAATGTCTAAGAATAAATTTACTGAGATGAATGACTTGTACAATAAAAATAACAAAACATTGCTGAAAGAAATTAGAGAAGACCTAAATATATGGAAAGACATTTTGTGTTCATGGATTGGAAATGTTAATATTGGTAAGATGTTGGTGCTACCCAAAGAGATCTGTAGATTCAATGCAATGCCAATCAAAATTTCAAAGGTCATGTTTTAAGAAATGGAAAAATCAATCCTCAAATTCATATAGAATTGCAAGATGCTGTTAACAGCCAGAGCAATCTTAAAATAGAAGACCAAAGGTAAAGGACTCATACTTCCCAATTTTAAAACCTAGTACAATAGCTGCAATAGTCAAAAAAACAAATACGTAAACCAATGAAATAGAATAGAGAACCCAGAAATAAACCCTCATTTTTGTGGCAGGCACCTATAGTGCCAGCTATTTGGGAGGCTGAGGCAGGGGGATCACTTGAACCCAGGAACCTGAGATTGCTATGAGCTAAGCTGATACCACAGCACTCTAGCCTGGGCTACAGAGGAGACTCTGTCTTAAAAGAAAAAAAAAAAAAAGGTAAACCATATTATCATATTAATTGATGCAGAGAAATATTAAGCAAATTGCAACAAACATTCCTGAAAGATTTCTCAAAAAATAAGGAATAAAAAAAAGCTTTCTCAATTTAATAAAGAACATTTACAAAAAAACCCTACAGATAATATCATACATATTGGTGATAGAAAACTTTTCCCTTAAGATTAGGAACAAGGCAAGTATGTTTAATTTTATCACTGGTATTCAACATCATACTAGAATTCCTAGCCAGGGCAATAAGGCAAGAAAAAGGAATGAGTTATATGGTTTGGAAAGGAAGAAATAAAACTATCCTGTCATAAATCATGTCACTGATGACATGATTATTTACATAGTAAATTCTAAAGGCTATACAATAAATACTCTTTAAACGAATAAATGAGTGTAGCTGGGTTACATGACACAAGGTTACCATAGAAAGATCAGTTGAATTTTTATATAACAACAATGAAAGAGTGGAAAACAAAATTTCACAAATATTTGTAATTCATTATAATACCTGTAATAAAATGAAACATATATTTGTAACCTAACAAAACATGTATAGAATCTGTACTTGAGAACTACAAGATACTGATAAAATAAATGAAAAAAGACATACATAAATGGAAAGACTTTACCATGTTTATGGTTGAAGGACTCAACATAGTAAAATACCAATTATACAGGTTGGACAAGGAAGTTTGTCCTTGCACATCCTAGAAAAAGTGCTACACACATCATTGCTGAATATCACTATGGTTGCTTTCAAAGTACTCCTTGTAGCCATTTGGTGACTCATCTAGGATATGTCATTGTCATACCTCCTACAATAACACCTCTGATGACCATTCCAGAAAAAGCGTTCCAAAATTGCTTTGAAGGGTGGACTAGGCTCTGGCATTGCTGGATAGCTTCTCAAGGGGAGTACTTAAAAGGTGACCATAGTTATTGTGTTAATACATTTATATTCTACATTTAGTAAGTTTCACATGTACCCTTGAAAGATGCACCATAGGTGTGGTCCCACCAATTGCCCTCCCCCCACCCATCTTCCCCACTCCCTTCCCCTCCCTTTCCCCATATTCTTAGGTTATAATATTAAAGTTTCATAGTAGGGCTGAGTACATGTAGAATATAAATGTCTTAACACAATAACTAAGAAAATGCCAGGAAAGCTATGTTAACCAGTTTGATGAAAATATTTCAAATTATATATAAAACCAGTGAATGGTGCCCCATGATTGCATTAATGTACACAGCTAAGATTTAATAATAAAAAAACTATACTGCTGTATCTTTCAACAATATTACAAACCAGAAAATTATTTTAAAACTTTTGAAATAACAATCAAAACCAAAAATGTAATAAATCTGTTTTTTAGATGGAAAAAAAAAGTGACCATAGTGATATTCAATGATGAGGTATGTAGCACTTTTTCTAGGATGAGTTTGTGAACTTCATTCTCCATATGTATGTATAAACGTAATGAAATTTCAGTCAAAATCCCAGCAGAATATTTTGACATAGACAAGTGGATTCCTAATTTCTATGGAAAGATAAAGGAACCAGAACGGCCAAAACAATTCTGAAAAATAAGGTAAAGCTAAAAGAATTATACTACCCAATTGTTAAGACTTGCTATGAAGCCATAGTAATCAAGATAGTATGCTACTGATGAAGAAAAAGACAAAAAGATAAACAAAAAAGAGTAAGGAATTGAGAAATGAACCCATTCAAACACAGTGAATTAATTTTTGACAAAGGTGGAAGAGAAAGGAGAGGTTTGTCTGTTTTCTTTTTCTTTTTTTTATTATTAAATCATAGCTGTGTACATTAATGCAATCGTGGGGCACCATACACTGGTTTTATAGACCGTTTGACACATTTTCATCACACTGGTTAACATAGCCTTCCTGGCATTTTCTTAGTTATTGTGTTAAGACATTTATAGTCTACATTCACTAGGTTTCACAAGTACCCTTGTAAGATGCACCGCATCTTACCTTACCTTCAATCACCCTCCCTCCACCTACCCTCCCCCCTCCCACCCCTCCCTCTCCCTCTTCTCCCTATTCATAGGTTATAACTGGGTTATAGCTTTCATGTGAAAGCCATAAATTAGTTGCATAGTAGGGCTGAGTACATTGGATATTTTTTCTTCCATTCGTGAGATACTTCACTAAGACGAATATGTTCCAGCTCCATCCATGTAAACATGAAAGAGGTAAAGTCTCAATCTTTCTTTAAGGCTGCATAATATTCCATGGTGTACATATACAACAATTTATTAATCCATTCATGGATCAATGGGCACTTGGGCTTTTTCCATGACTTAGCAATTATGAATTGGGCTGCAATAAACATTCTGGCACAAATATTTTTGTTATAATGTGATTTTTGGTCTTCTGGGTATACACCTAGTAGAGGAATTATAGGATTGAATGGCAGATCTATTTTTAGATCTCTAAGTTTCTCCAAACATCTTTCCAAAAGGAATGTATTAATTTGCATTCCCACCAGCAGTGTAGAAGTGTTCCCTTTTCTCCACATCCACACCAACATCTCTGGTCTTGGGATTTTGTGATATGGGCTAATCTTACTGGAGTTAGATGATATCTCAAAGTAGTTCGATTTGCATTTCTCAGATGATTAAAGATGATGAGCATTTTTTCAAATGTCTGTAGGCCGTGTGCCTGTCTCCTTCAGAAAAGTTTCTCTTCAAGTCCCTTGCCCAGCCTGTGATGGGATCACTTGTTCTTTTCTTGCTTATAGGTTTGAGTTCTCTGTGGATTCTAGTTATTAAGCCTTTGTCGGGGACATAACTTGCAAATATCTTCTCCCATTCTGAGGGATGTCTGCTTGCTTTATTTACTGTGTTCTTGGCTGTGCAGAAGCTTTTGAGTTTGATCAGGTCCCAGTAGTGTATTTTTTAATCTGCTTCAATTGCCCAGGGGGCTCCTCCCCACAAAATACTTGCCCAGCCAATTTCATCAAGGGTTTTCCCTACACTCTCTTCTAGTATTTTTTTTATTAGTATTAGATCATAGCCGTGTACATTAATGCGATCATGGGGCACCATGCACTGGTTTTATGAACAGTTTGACACATTTTCATCACACTGGTTAACAGCATTCCTGGCATTTTCTTAGTTATTGTGCTAAGACAATCATATTCTGCATTCACTAAGTTTCACATGTACCCTTGTAAGATGCACCGCACATGTAATCCCACCAATCACCCTCCCTCTGCCCAACTTCTACCCTCCCTACCTCCCTCTCTCCCTTCCCCATATTCTTAGGTTATAACTGGGCTATAGCTTTGCTATGAAAGCCATAAATTAGTTTCATAATAGGGCTGAGTACATTGGATATATTTTCTTCCATTCTTGAGATACTTTACTAAGAAGAATATGTTCCAGCTCCATCCATGTAAACATGAAAGAGGTAAAGTCTCCATCTTTCTTTAAAGCTGTGTAATATTCCATGGAGTACATATAACACAATTTATTGATCCATTCATGGATCAGTGGGCACCTGGGCTTTTTCCATGACTTAGCAATTGTGAACTGGGCTGCAATAAACATTCTGGCACAAATATCTTTGTTATAATGTGATTTTTGGTCTTCTGGGTATACACCTAATAGAGGAATTATAGGATTGAATGGCAGATCTATTTTTAGATCTCTAAGTTTCTCCAAACATCTTTCCAAAAGGAATGTATTAACTTGCATTCCCACCAGCAGTGTGGAAGTGTTCCCTCTTCTCCACATCCACACCACCATCTCTGGTCTTGGGATTTTGTGATATGGGCTAATCTTACTGGAGTTAGATGGTATCTCAAGGTAGATTTGATTTGCATTTCTCTGATGATTAAAGATGATGAGGATTTTTTCATATGTCTGTAGGCCATGCACCTGTCTTCTTCAGAGAAGTTTCCCTTCAAATCCTTTGCCCAGCCTGCAATGGGATCACTTGTTCTTTTCTTGCTTATATGTTTGAGTTCTCTGTGGATTCTGGTTATTAAACCTTTGTCGGAAACATAACCTGCAAATATCTTCTCCCATTCTGAGGGCTGTCTGCTTGCTTTACTTACTGTGTTCTTGGCTGTGCAGAAGCTTTTTAGTTTGACCAGTAGTGTATATTTGAAGCTGCTTCAATTGCCTGGGGGGTCCTCCTCATAAAATACTTGCCCAGGCCGATTTCTTCAAGGGTTTTCCCTGCACTCTCTTCTAGTATTTTTATAGTTTCATGTCTTAAGTTTAAATCTTTAATCCAGTTAGAGTCTATCTTAGTTAATGGTGAAAGGTGTGGGTCCAGTTTCAGTCTTCTACAGGTTGCCAACCAGTTCACCCAGCACCATTTGTTAAATAGGGAATCTTTTCCCCACTGAATGTTTTTAATTGTCTTGTCAAAGATCAAATAACGGTAAGTAGCTGGATTCATCTCTTGGTTCTCTATTCTGTTCCAGACATCTACTTCTCTGTTTTTGTGCCAGTACCATGCTGTTTTGATCACTATCGATTTATAGTATAGTCTGAGGGCTGGTAGCGTGATTCCTCCTGCTTTGTTTTTATTTCTGAGCAATATCTTGGCTATTCAAGGTTTTTTCTGATTCCATATAAAACAAAGTATTATTTTTTCAAGATCTTCAAAGTATAACAGTGGAGCTTTAATAGGGATTGCATTAAAATTTTATATTGCTTTGGGTAGTATGGACATTTTTTAAATGTTGGTTCTTCTCAGCCATGAGCATGGTATGTTTTTCCATTTGTTAACATTTTCAGCTATTTCTTTTCTTAGAGTTTCATAGTTCTCATTATAGAGATCTTTCAAATCCTTTGTTAGATAAACTCCCAAATATTTCATCTTCTTTGGCACTACTGTGAATGGAATAAGAGTCCTTAACTGTTTTTTCAGCTTGACTATTGTTGGTATATATAAAGGCTACTGATTTATGAATGTTGATTTTGTAACCTGAGACGCTGCTGTATTCCTTGATCACTTCTAAGAGTTTTGTAGTAGAATCCCTGATGTTTTCCAGATATACAATCATATCATCTGCGAAGAGCAAAAGTTTGATCTCTCCTGAACCTATATGGATATGCTTGATCGCCTTTTCTTCCCTAATTGCAATGGCTAACACTTCCATTACAATGTTAAAGAGCAGTGGAGACAATGGGCAGCCTTGTCTGGTTCCTGATCTGAGTGGAAATTATTTCAATTTAACTACATTGAATACGATATTGGCTGTGGGTTTGCTGTAGATGGCCTCTATCAGTTTAAGAAATGTCCCTTCTAAAAGCAGAGAGAGGGATGGAGGGAGAGGGGTGGGGTCTTGGTGTGTGCTACACCTTCTGGGGGCACGACATGATTGCAAGAGGGACTTTACCTAACAAATGCAATCAGTGTAACCTGGCTTATTGTACCCTCAATGAATCCCCAACAATAAAAAAAAAAAAGGAAAGGTCCCTTCTATAGCAATTTTCTTAAGTGTTCTGATCATGAAGGGATGCTGGATACTATCAAAAGATTTTTCTGCATGAATTGAGAGAATCATATGGTCTTTGTTTTTTAATTTGTTTATGTGCTGAATTACATTTATAGATTACATATATTGAACCAGCCTCGAGACACTGGGATAAAACCGACTTGGTCATGATGTATAATTTGTTTGATGTGTTGCTGGATTCTGTTTGTTAGGATCTTGTTGAATATTTTTGCATCTATTTTCATTAGTGATATTGCTCTATAATTTTCTTTTCTTGTTGGGTGTTTTCCTGGTTTGGGGATCAGGGTGATGTTTGCTTCATAGAACGTGTTGGGTAGTCTTCCTTCTTTTTCTACATTTTGGAACAGGTTGAGTAATATAGGTAGTAGTTCCTCTTTAAATGTTAGGTAGAATTCTGACATGAAGCCATCTGGTCCCGGGCTTTTCTTTTTAGGGAGGTTTTGTATGGTTGATGTTATTTCAGAAGTTGAAATTGGCCTGTTCAACACTTCCACTTTATTTTGGCTAAGTCTTGGAAGGTGACGTGCTTCCATGTGTTGGTCCATTTCCTTCAGATTTTCATATTTCTGAGAATAAACTTTCTTGTAATATTCATTAAGGATTTTTTGAATTTCTGGGGAGTCTGTTGTTATTTCATCTTTGTCTTTTCTGATTGATGATATTAGAGATTTTACTCTTTTTTTCCTAGTTAGGTTAGCCAAACATTTATCTATTTTATTGACCTTTTCAAAAAAACAATTTTTTGATTTATTGATCAGTTGTATAATTCTTTTGTTTTCCATTTCATATAATTCTACTTTAATTTTGGGTATTCCTTTTCTTCTACTGGGTTTGGGGTTGGAATGTTCTTCCCTTTCCAGTTGCTTGAGATGTCCCATTAAGTTGTTAACTTCCTCTCTTTCCGTTCTCTGGAGGAAGGCTTGCAGTGCTATAAATTTCCCTCTTAGGACTGCCTTTGTGGTGTCCCAGAGGTTCTGATAATTTGTGTCTTCATTGTCATTTTGTTCCAAAAATTTGGCAATTTCCTTCTAAATCTCATCTATGACACAGCTATCATTCAGCATAAGGTTATTTAACTTCCATATTTTTGTATGACTATGCAGATTCCTGTTGTTACTGAGTTCAACTTTTATTCATGGTTGTCTGAGAAGATGCAAGGAATAATTTCTATTCCTTTAAATTTACTGAGGTTAGACTTGTGACCTAAGATGTGACCGATTTTGGAGTATGTTCCGTGGGCTGATGAGAAGTATGTGTATTCAGTTTTGTTGGCATGAAATGTTCTGTAGATGTCTGCTAAATCCAAATGTTGGATGGTTAGGTTTAAATCTAAAATTTCTTTGCTCAGCTTCTTATTGGAGGATTTATCCAACACTGCCAAAGGAGTATTGAAATCTCCAACGATTATGGAGCTGGAGGAAATTAAGTTGCTCATGTCGGTTAGCATTTCTCTTACAAATTGAGGCACATTCTGGTTGGGTGCATAAATATTAATAATTGAAATCTCATCATATTGAGTATTACCCTTAACAAATATGAAGTCACCATTCTTATCCTTCCTTACTTTTGTTGGTTTAAAGCCTATTGTATCTGCAAATAGAATTGCAACACCTGCTTTATTCTGATTACCATTTGCCTGAAATATGGGCAACCATCCTTTCACCCTGAGTCTATATTTATCTTTTAAGGTAAGATGTGATTCTTGTATGCAGCAAATATCCGGCCTGAGTTTTTTTTTTTTTTTTTTTTTTTATTTATTTATTTTTTTTATTGTTGGGGATTCATTGAGGGTACAATAAGCCAGTTACACTGATTGCAATTGTTAGGTAAAGTCCCTCTTGCAATCGTGTCTTGCCCCCATAAAATGTGACACACACTAAGGCCCCACCCTCCTCCCTCCATCCCTCTTTCTGCTTCCCCCCCATAACCTTAATTGTCATTAATTGTCCTCATATCAAGATTGAGTACATAGGATTCATGCTTCTCCATTTTTGTGATGCTTTACTAAGAATAATGTCTTCCACTTCCATCCAGGTTAATACAAAGGATGTAAAGTCTCCATTTTTTTTAATGGCTGAATAGTATTCCATGGTATACATATACCACAGCTTGTTAATCCATTCCTGGGTTGGTGGGCATTTAGGCTGTTTCCACATTTTGGCAATGGTAAATTGAGCTGCAATAAACAGTCTAGTACAAGTGTCCTTATGATAAAAGGATTTTTTTCCTTCTGGGTAGATGCCCAGTAATGGGATTGCAGGATCGAATGGGAGGTCTAGGTTGAGTGCTTTGAGGTTTCTCCATACTTCCTTCCAGAAAGGTTGTACTAGTTTGCAGTCCCACCAGCAGTGTAAAAGTGATCCCTTCTCTCCACATCCACGCCAGCATCTGCAGTTTTGAGATTTTGTGATGTGGGCCATTCTCACTGGGGTTAGATGATATCTCAGGGTTGTTTTGATTTGCATTTCTCTAATATATAGAGATGATGAACATTTTTTCATGTGTTTGTTAGCCATTCGTCTGTCGTCTTTAGAGAAAGTTCTATTCATGTCTCTTGCCCATTGATATAAGGGATTGTTGGCTTTTTTCATGTGGATTAATTTGAGTTCTCTATAGATCCTGGTTATCAAGCTTTTGTCTGATTGCAAATATCCTTTCCCATTGTGTAGGTTGTCTCTTTGCTTTGGTTATTGTCTCCTTAGCTGTACAGAAGCTTTTCAGTTTAATGAAGTCCCATTTGTTTATTTTTGTTGTTGTTGCCATTGTCATGGCAGTCTTCTTCATGAAGTCTTCCCCCAGGCCAATATCTTCCAGTGTTTTTCCTATGCTTTCTTTGAGGATTTTCATTGTTTCATGCCTTAAATTTAAGTCCTTTATCCATCTTGAATCAATTTTTGTGAGTGGGGAAAGGTGTGGGTCCAGTTTCAGTCTTTTACATGTAGACATCCAGTTCTCCCAACACCATTTATTGAATAGGGAGTCTTTCCCCCAAGGTAAGTTCTTGTTTGGTTTATCAAAGATTAGGTGGTTGTAAGATGTTAGTTTCATTTCTTGGTGTTCAATTCGATTCCAAGTGTCTATGTCTCTGTTTTTGTGCCAGTACCATGCTGTCTTGAGCACTATGGCTTTGTAGTACAGACTAAAATCTGGTATGCTGATGCCCCCAGCTTTATTTTTGTTACTAAGAACTGCCTTAGCTATACGGGGTTTTTTCCGGTTCCATACAAAACGCAGAATCATTTTTTCCAAATCTTGAAAGTACGATGTAGGTACTTTGATAGGAATGGCATTGAATAGGTAGATTGCTTTGGGAAGTATAGACATTTTAACAATGTTGATTCTTCCCATCCATGAGCATGGTATGTTCTTCCATTTGTTAATATCCTCTGCTATTTCCTTTCTGAGGATTTCATAGTTTTCTTTATAGAGGTCCTTCACCTCCTTTGTTAGGTATATTCCTAGGTATTTCATTTTCTTTGAAACTATGGTGAAGGGAGTTGTGTCCTTAATTAGTTTCTCATCTTGACTGTTATTGGTGTATACAAAGGCTACTGACTTGTGGACATTGATTTTATATCCTGAAACATTACTGTATTTTCTGATGACTTCTAGGAGTCTTGTGGTTGACTCTTTGGGGTTCTCTAAGTATAAGATCATGTCGTCAGCAAAGAGGGAGAGTTTGACCTCCTCTGCTCCCATTTGGATTCCCTTTATTTCCTTGTCTTGCCTAATTGTATTGGCTAGAACTTCCAGCAGTATGTTGAATAGTAAAGGTGACAGAGGACAACCTTGTCTGGTTCCAGTTCTAAGAGGAAAAGCTTTCAGTTTTACTCCATTCAGTAAAATATTGGCTGTGGGTTTGTCATAGATAGCTTCAATCAGTTTTAGAAATGTGCCACCTATGCCTATACTCTTCAGTGTTCTAATTAGAAAAGGATGCTGGATTTTATCAAATGCTTTTTCTGCATCTATTGAGAGGATCATGTGATCTTTATTTTTGCCTCTGTTAATATGGTGGATAACGTTTATGGACTTGCGTATGTTAAACCAGCCTTGCATCCCTGGGATGAAGCCTACTTGATCATGATGAATGACTTTTTTGATGATAAGCTGTAATCTATTGGCTAGGATTTTGTTGAGAATTTTTCCATCTATATTCATGAGTGAGATTGGTCTGAAATTCTCCTTTTTGCTTGGGTCTTTTCCTGGTTTTGGTATCAGGGTGATGTTTGCTTCATAGAATGTGTTGGGGAAGATTCCTTCTTCCTCAATTTTTTGGAATAATTTCTGCAGTACAGGAATAAGCTCTTCCTTGAAGGTTTGATAGAATTCTGGAGTGAAGCCATCTGGACCAGGGCATTTTTTAGTTGGAAGCTTTTTTATTGTTTCTTTGATCTCAGTGCTTGAAATTGGTCTGTTCAGGAGGTCTATTTCTTCCTGGCTAAGTCTAGGGAGAGGGTGTGATTCCAAATATTGATCCATTTCCTTCACATTGTCAAATTTCTGGGCATAGAGTTTCTGGTAGTATTCAGAGATGATCTCTTGTATCTCTGTGGGATCAGTTGTTATTTCCCCTTTATCGTTTCTGATTGAGGTTATTAGAGATTTTACTTTTCTATTTCTAGTTAGTCTGGCCAATGGTTTATCTATTTTATTTATTTTTTCAAAAAACCAACTCCTTGTTTCATTAATTTTCTGAATGATTCTTTTGTTTTCAATTTCATTGATCTCTGATTTGATTTTGGACATTTCTTTTCTTCTACTGGGTTTAGGCTTAGATTGTTCTTCTTTTTCCAATTCCATAAGATCTCTTGTGAGATTGTTGATGTGCTCTCTTTCTGTTTTTCGAATGTAGGCATCTAAAGCGATGAATTTTCCTCTCAAAACTGCTTCTGCAGTATCCCACAGGTTTTGGTAGCTTGTGTCTTCATTGTTGTTATGCTCAAGGAAGTTAATGATTTCCTGTTTTATTTCTTCCTTCACCCATCTGTTATTCAACAGAAGATTGTTTAATTTCCATGCCTTTGGGTGGGGTTGAGCATTTTTGTTAGAGTTGAGTTCCACCTATAGTGCCTTATGGTCTGAAAAGATACAAGGTAAAATTTCAATTCTTTTGATTCTGTTGATATTTGTTTTGTGTCCCAGGATATGATCAATTTTGGAGAATGTTCCATGGGGTGATGAGAAGAATGTATATTCTTTATCTTTGGGGTGGAGTGTTCTATATACGTCTATCAAGCATAGTTGGTCTAGGGTCTCATTTAAATCTCTTACATCTTTGTTTAATTTCTGTTTAGAGGATCTGTCCAGCTCTGTAAGAGGTGTGTTAAAGTCCCCTGTTATGATGGTATTATCAGATATCATATTGCTCAGACTGAGTAAGGTCTGCTTCAAGAATCTGGGAGCATTTAAATTGGGTGCATAAATATTTAGAATTGAAATGTCTTCTTGTTGTAGTTTTCCCTTGACCAGTATAAAGTGACCATCTTTGTCTTTTTTGACTTTAGTTGCTTTAAATCCACATGTATCTGAAAATAAGATTGCAACTCCTCTTTTCTTCTGAATTCCATTTGCCTGAAAAATTGTCTTCCAACCCTTGACTCGGAGCTTTAATTTGTCTTTTGAAGCCAGGTGTGTTTCTTGCAGACAGCAAATGGATGGCTTGTGTTTTTTAATCCAGTCAGCCAATCTATGTCTCTTCAGTGGGGAATTCAAGCCATTAACATTTATTGAGATAATGGATAAGTGTGGTAGTATTCTATTCGTCTTATTTGGTGAGAGTCCATTGCTTAGTTTTATCTTTTGCATCAGTGTGGAGGTTAGGTTCTGTCCTTTGATTTCTGAGTTCTTACTTTGCTGCTGATCCATTGTGGTGGTCAGTGTGCAGAACAGGTTGAAGTATTTCCTGTAGAGCTGGTCTTGTTGTGGCGAATTTCCTCAATGTTTGTATATCCGTAAATGATTTGATTTCTCCGTCAATTTTGAAGCTTAGCTTAGCAGGGTACAGAATTCTGGGCTGAAAATTGTTCTGTTTAAGTAGATTAAAGGTAGATGACCATTGTCTTCTTGCTTGGAAAGTTTCATTAGAGAAGTCTGCGGTAACTCTGATGGATTTGCCCCTGTAGGTCAACTGGCGCTTACTCCTGGCAGCTTGCAGAATCTTTTCTTTTGTCTTGACTTTGGACAGGTTCATCACAATGTGTCTTGGAGAAGCTCTGTTAGAGTTGAGGCGACCTGGGGTCCGATATCCCTCTGAAAGCAGTGTGTCAGAATCTTTGGTGATGTTTGGGAAATTTTCTTTTATAATATTCTCTAGTATGGCTTCCATTCCTCTGGGGCATTCTTCTTCCCCTTCTGGAATTCCTATAACTCGTATGTTGGAACGCTTCATAAAGTCCCATAATTCTGACAGTGAACGTTCTGCTTTCTCTCTCTTCTTTTCTGCCTCTTTTACTGTCTGAGTTATCTCAAGAACTTTGTCTTCTACCTCTGAAATTCTTTCTTCTGCATGGTCTAACCTGTTGCTGATACTTTCCATTGCATCTTTAAGTTCCCTAATTGACTGTTTCAGTTCCTTCAGGTCTGCTATATCCTTTTTATATTCTTCATATCGTTCATCTCTTATTTGATTCTGTTTTTGGATTTCCTTTTGGTTATTTTCCACTTTATTAGCAATTTCCTTCATTGTTTCCATCATTTCTTTCATTGTTTTCAACATGTGTATTCTAAATTCCCTTTCTGTCATTCCTAACATTTCTGTACTGGTGGAATCATCTGCAGTAGCTACCTCATGGTCCCTTGGTGGGGTTGTTCTAGACTGGTTCTTCATGTTGCCTGGAGTTTTCTGCTGATTCTTCCTCATGAGTGATTTCTTTTATCTGTTTCCTTGCCCTAATTTTCCTTTCACTTCCTCTTGCTCTTTAAGTTCTTGTGCCTGTGGACTATAGGTTACAGGACCAGAAGGGTGAGAAGATTGAAGAGCAAAAAAAAAAGGGGATGAAAGAAAGGAGGACCGAGTGATAAGAAAAAAAGAAAGATAGAGAAAGGAGAGGGGGTGGGTATAAGGAATATCGACAAAAAGAAGAGAGGCACAGAAAGAGGGAGACAGGGCAATATAGGTGTACAGTAGGGTACTTTGACACAACCTTAAAAACCCCACCTTCTGGGGGTGCCCAGTTGCGTGGTTCCCTTGAGGTCAGCAGCTCTTTGCTAACCTGATCAGACACAGTACCCCACCTCCACCAAGTAGAGAGGAAAGACAAAAATGCTATAAATCAAACCAAAAGAAGCAAACAGAAAACTTTACAGGGATAAAATTGGGTGAAAAACCAAATTATATCGGTAGAAACACTAGCAAAAATGAAGTTGAAGTTATTAAAAAAAGCAGCAATGGGAAATTATAATTAAACTAGGAAAATTGAGAAAGAAAAAGGGATCTGTGTGGAAAAGATTGAAATTAAAAAAACAAAAGAATATCAGCAACGTCAAAATAAACAAACAAAAAAAACAACCAAGCAAAAAAAGAAAGAAAAAAATACACAACCAAAAACAAAGCAGTTTGTATATGTTATTGAATATTGTCTGGGCAACACGTGGTCTTCTGGGGTATGAGATGTTAGTCACAGTTCAGATACGACTGGAGGCTGCTGATTACTCAAACCCCAGCAGGTAGACACCCTGAATCTCTCTTCAGCCTACTTAAAAGGCACTTCGAACTTGTAAACTTGTTGAGCAGAAGCTTTCCCAGCTTTCTTGCTGGAATCGCTGCTGAAGTGGCTATCCACTTACTCAGTGTGCCAAAACCGGTCTCACTCTGCCCCTGAGGGTTAGGGCTGCAAGGCGGCTCAGACCCCACCCTTAGGCTACTTGGTTGCTGGGTTACCAGCTCCCACCCGTTTCTAGCTCTGCGACCCTGAGGGCGGAGCTTGCCGGGGCAGATCGCTGACAATGGATCCGTGTGACCCACCGCCAAACACTATTAGCTCCGTCTGGCTCAGCGGCTCAGACTGGGGCCCTAGACAACGGCCAAAGTTCTCGCACTCCCGCTCAGGCCTTCCCCAAGGCAGTTCAACTCAGTGCCAAGTCCAAGGACATCAAAACAGTTCACAGGTAAGGCCTTTCTGGTTTGCAGTCTCGCTGCTACTGAACTTACAGTTGTGGGCGGGTTTAGACGGATTGAACACATGCGACCACTTGCCGGTTTTCCACGGATTTAGTCCTCCTCTTGGGGTCCAGAAGTCTCTCGCTGACTCCCTGTATCCTCATAGGAGTGATGATAGGCAGTTCCCACCAGCCAGAGACGCCTGGAGTCCTATCTCCCCAGACTCACGGTGCCCAGATGCAAGGAAGCTGTTACTCGGCTGCCATCTTGCTCCGCCTCCTCCTGGGCAGCGTCTGAACCTTTTTTAGGAGATTCTAAAACAGCAGATTGAGATTCCCACTTCACCCCGCAGCCTTCAATCCGGCCTGAGTTTTTGTATCCAGTCAGCTAACCTGTGCCTCTTTAGAGGACAGTTTAAGCCGTTCGCATTAATGGAGAATATTGATAAGTCTAATAAAATTTTGGGTATCGATGGATAAAGGACTTAAACTTAAGGCATGAAACAATAAAAATCCTCCAGGAAAGCGTAGGAAAAACACTGGAAGATGTTGTGCTGGGGAAAGACTTCATGAAGAAGACTGCCACGGCAATTGCAACAACAACAAAAATAAACAAATGGGACTTCATTAAACTGAAAGCTTCTGTACAGCTAAGGAGACAATAACCAAAGCAAAGAGACAACCCACACAATGGGAAAGGATATTGGCATATTTTCTTTCTTTCTTTTTTTTTTTTGTTTATTTTATTTTTTTATTGTTGGGGATTCATTGAGGGTACAATAAGCCAGTTACACTGATTACAATTGTTAGGTAAAGTCCCTCTTGCAATCATGTCTTGCCCCCATAAAGTGTGACACACACTAAGGCCCCACCCCCCTCCCTCCATCCCACTTTCTGCTTCCCCCCCCATAACCTTAATTGTCATTAATTGTCCTCATATCAAGATTGAGTACATAGGATTCATGCTTCTCCATTCTTGTGATGCTTTACTAAGAATAATGTCTTCCACTTCCATCCAGGTTAATACGAAGGATGGAAAGTGTCCATTTTTTTAATGGCTGAATAGTATTCCATGGTATACATATACCACAGCTTGTTAATCCATTCCTGGGTTGGTGGGCATTTAGGCTCTTTCCACATTTTGGCGATTGTAAATTGAGCTGCAATAAACAGTCTAGTACAAGTATCCTTATGATAAAAGGATTTTTTTCCTTCTGGGTAGATGCCCAGTAATGGGATTGCAGGATCGAATGGGAGGTCTAGGTTGAGTGCTTTGAGGTTTCTCCATACTTCCTTCCAGAAGGGTTGTACTAGTTTGCAGTCCCACCAGCAGTGTAAAAGTGTTCCCTTCTCTCCACATCCACGCCAGCATCTGCAGTTTTGAGATTTTGTGATGTGGGCCATTCCTACTGGGGTTAGATGATATCTCAGGGATGTTTTGATTTGCATTTCTCTAATATATAGAGATGATGAACATTTTTTCATGTGTTTGTTAGCCATTCGTCTGTCGTCTTTAGAGAAAGTTCTATTCATGTCTCTTGCCCATTGATATAAGGGATTGTTGGCTTTTTTCATGTGGATTAATTTGAGTTCTCTATAGATCCTGGTTATCAAGCTTTTGTCTGATTGAAAATATGCAAATATCCTTTCCCATTGTGTACCTTGTCTCTTTGCTTTGGTTATTGTCTCCTTAGTTGTACAGAAGCTTTTCAGTTTAATGAAGTCCCATTTGTTTATTTTTGTTGTTGTTGTAATTGCCATGGCAGTCTTCTTCATGAAGTCTTCCCCCAGGCCAATATCTTCCAGTGTTTTTCCTATGCTTTCTTTGAGGATTTTTATTGTTTTATGCCTTAAATTTAAGTCCTCTATCCATCTTGAGTCAATTTTTGTGAGTGGGGAAAGGTGTGGGTCCAGTTTCAGTCTTTTACATGTAGACATCCAGTTCTCCCAACACCATATATTGAATAGGGAGTCTTTCCCCCAAGGTAAGTTCTTGTTTGGTTTATCAAAGATTAGGTGGTTGTAAGATGTTAGTTTCATTTCTTGGTGTTCAATTCGATTCCAAGTGTCTATGTCTCTGTTTTTGTGCCAGTACCATGCTGTCTTGAGCACTATGGCTTTGTAGTACAGACTAAAATCTGGTAGGCTGATGCCCCCAGCTTTATTTTTGTTACTAAGAACTGCCTTAGCTATGTGGGGTTTTTCCGGTTCCATACAAAACGCAGAATCATTTTTTCCAGATCTTAAAGTATGATGTAGGTACTTTGATAGGAATGGCATTGAGTAGGTAGATTGCTTTGGGAAGTATAGACATTTTAACAATGTTGATTCTTCCCATCCATGAGCATGGTATGTTCTTCCATTTGTTAATATCCTCTGCTATTTCCTTTCTGAGGAGTTCATAGTTTTCTTTATAGAGGTCCTTCACCTCCTTCGTAAGGTATATTCCTAGGTATTTCATTTTCTTTGAAACTATGGTGAAGGGAGTTGTGTCCTTAATGAGCTTCTCATCTTGACTGTTATTGGTGTATAAAAAGGCTACTGACTTGTGGACATTGATTTTATATCCTGAAACATTACTGTATTTTTTGATGACTTCTAGGAGTCTTGTGGTTGAGTCTTTGGGGTTCTCTAAGTATAAGATCATGTCGTCAGCAAAGAGGGAGAGTTTGACCTGCTCTGCTCCCATTTGGATTCCCTTTATTTCCTTGTCTTGCCTAATTGTATTAGCTAGAACTTCCAGCACTATGTTGAACAGTAAAGGTGACAGAGGACAACCTTGTCTGGTTCCAGTTCTAAGAGGAAAAGCTTATGCCTATACTCTTCAGTGTTTTAATTAGAAAAGGATGCTGGATTTTATCAAATGCTTTTTCTGCATCTATTGAGAGGATCATGTGATCTTTATTTTTGCCTCTGTTAATATGGTGGATAATGTTATGGACTTGCATATGTTAAAGCAGCCTTGCATCCCTGCGATGAAGCCTAGTTGATCATGATGAATGACTTTTTTGATGATAAGCTGTAATCTATTGGCTAGGATTTTGTTGAGAATTTTTCCATCTATATTCATGAGTGAGATTGGTCTGAAATTCTCCTTTTTGTTTGGGTCTTTTCCTGGTTTTGGTATCAGGGTGATGTTAGCTTCATAGAATGTGTTGGGGAAGATTCCTTCTTCCTCAATTTTTTGGAATAATTTCTGCAGTACAGGAATAAGCTCTTCCTTGAAGGTTTGATAGAATTCTGGAGTGAAGCCATCTGGACCAGGGCATTTTTTAGTTGGAAGCTTTTTTATTGTTTCTTTGATCTCAGTGCTTGAAATTGGTCTGTTCAGGAGGTCTATTTCTTCCTGGCTAAGTCTAGGGAGAGGGTGTGATTCCAAATATTGATCCATTTCCTTCACATTGTCAAATTTCTGGGCATAGTGTTTCTGGTAGTATTCAGAGATGATCTCTTGTATCTCTGTGGGATCAGTTGTTATTTCCCCTTTATCATTTCTAATTGAGGTTACTAGAGATTTTACTTTTCTATTTCTAGTTAGTCTGGCCAATGGTTTATCTATTTTATTTATTTTTTCAAAAAACCAACTCCTTGTTTCATTAATTTTCTGAATGATTCTTTTGTTTTCAATTTCATTGATCTCTGATTTGATTTTGGATATTTCTTTTCTTCTACTGAGTTTAGGCTTAGATTGTTCTTCTTTTTGCAATTCCATAAGATCTCTTGTGAGATTGTTGATATGTTCTCTTTCTGTTTTTCAAATGTAGGCATCTAAAGTGATGAATTTTCCTCTCAAAACTGCTTTTGCAGTATCTCACAGGTTTTGGTAGCTTGTGTCTTCATTGTTGTTATGCTCAAGGAAGTTAATTATTTCCTGTTTTATTTCTTCCTTCACCCATCTGTTATTCAACAGAAGATTGTTTAATTTCCATGCCTTTGGGTGGGGTCGAGCATTTTTGTTAGAGTTGAGTTCCACCTATAGTGCCTTATGGTCTGAAAAGATACAAGGTAAAATTTCAATTCTTTTGATTCTGTTGATATTTGTTTTGTGTCCCAGGATATGATCAATTTTGGAGAATGTTCCATGGGGTGATGAGAAGAATGTATATTCTTTGTCTTTGGGGTGGAGTGTTTTATATGCGTCTATCAAGCACAGTTGTTCTAGGGTCTCATTTAAATCTCTTATATCTTTGTTTAATTTCTGTTTAGAGGATCTGTCCAGCTCTGTAAGAGGTGTGTTAAAGTCCCCTGTTATGATGGTATTATCAGATATCATATTGCTCAGACTGAGTAAGGTCTGTTTCAAGAATCTGGGAGCATTTAAATTTCGTGCATAAATGTTTAGAATTGAAATGTCTTCTTGTTGTATTTTTCCCTTGACCAATATAAAGTGACCATCTTTGTCTTTTTTGACTTTAGTTGCTTTAAATCCACATGTATCTGAAAATAAGATTGCAACCCCTCTGTTCTTCTGAATTCCATTTGCCTGAAAAATTGTCTTCCAACCCTTGACTCGGAGCTTTAATTTGTCTTTTGAAGCCAGGTGTGTTTCTTGCAGACAGCAAATGGATGGCTTGTGTTTTTTAATCCAGTCAGCCAATCTATGTCTCTTCAGTGGGGAATTCAAGCCATTAACATTTATTGAGATAATTGATAAGTGTGGTAGTATTCTACTCATCTTATTTGGTGAGAGTCCATTGCTTAGTTTTATCTTTTGCATCAGTGTGGAGGTTAGGTTCTGTCCTTTGATTTCTGAGTTCTTACTTTGCTGCTGATCCATTGTGGTGGTCAGTGTGCAGAACAGGTTGAAGTATTTCCTGTAGAGCTGGTCTTGTTGTGGCGAATTTCCTCAATGTTTGTATATCCGTAAATGATTTGATTTCTCCGTCAATTTTGAAGCTTAGCTTAGCAGGGTACAGAATTCTGGGCTGAAAACTGTTCTGTTTAAGTAGATTAAAGGTAGATGACCATTGTCTTCTTGCTTGGAAAGTTTCATTAGAGAAGTCTGCGGTCACTCTGATGGATTTTCCCCTGTAGGTCAACTGGCGCTTACTCCTGGCAGCTTGCAGAATCTTTTCTTTTGTCTTGACTTTGGACAGGTTCATTACAATGTGTCTTGGAGAAGCTCTGTTAGAGTTGAGGCGACCTGGGGTCCGATATCCCTCTGAAAGCAGTGTGTCAGAATCTTTGGTGATGTTTGGGAAATTTTCTTTTATAATATTCTCTAGTATGGCTTCCATTCCTCTGGGGCATTCTTCTTCCCCTTCTGGAATTCCTATAACTCGTATGTTGGAATGCTTCATAAAGTCCCATAATTCTGACAGTGAACGTTCTGCTTTCTCTCTCTTCTTTTCTGCCTCTTTTACTATCTGAGTTATCTCAAAAACTTTGTCTTCTACCTCTGAAATTCTTTCTTCTGCATCGTCTAACCTGTTGCTGATACTTTCCATTGCATCTTTAAGTTCCCTGATTGACTGTTTCATTTCCTTCAGCTCTGCTATATCGTTTTTATATTCTTCATATCGTTCATCTCTTATTTGATTCTGTTTTTGGATTTCCTTTTGGTTATTTTCCACTTTATTAGCAGTTTCCTTCATTGTTTCCATCATTTCTTTCATTGTTTTCAACATGTGTATTCTAAATTCCCTTTCTGTCATTCCTAACATTTCTGTATAGGTGGAATCCTCTGCAGTAGCTACCTCATGGTCCCTTGGCGGGTTGTTCTGGACTGGTTCTTCATGTTGCCTGGAGTTTTCTGCTGATTCTTCCTCATGAGTGATTTCTTTTATCTGTTTCCTTGCCCTAATTTTCCTTTCACTTCCTCTTGCTCTTTAAGTTCTTGTGCCTGTGGAAGTTGTGGGCGGGTTTAGACGGATTGAACACTCGCAACCACTTGCCGGTTTTCCACTGTTGTAGTCCTCCTCTTGGGGTCCAGAAGTCTCTCGCTGACTCCCTGTATCCTCATAGGAGTGACACTAGGCAGTTCCCACCAGCAGAGATGCCTGGAGTCCTATCTCCCCAGATTCACGGTGCCCAGATGCAAGGAAGCTGTTACTCGGCTGCCATCTTGCTCCACCTCTCAATTTTGTTGGATATTTGCATATTTTCAATCAGACAAAAGCTTGATAACTAGGATCTATAGAGAACTCAAATTAATCCACATGAAAAAAGCCAACAATCCCTTATATCAATGGGCAAGAGACATGAATAGAACTTTCTCTAAAGACGACAGACGAATGGCTAACAAACACATGAAAAAATGTTCATCATCTCTATATATTAGAGAAATGCAAATCAAAACAACCCTGAGATATCATCTAACCCCAGTGAGAATGGCCCACATCACAAAATCTCAAAACTGCAGATGCTGGCGTGGTTGTGGAGAGAAGGGAACACTTTTACACTGCTGGTGGGACTGCAAACTGGTACAACCTTTCTGGAAGGAAGTATGGAGAAACCTCAAAGCACTCAACCTAGACCTCCCATTTGATCCTGCAATCCCATTACTGGGCATCTACCTAGAAGGAAAAAAATCCCTTTATCATAAGGACACTTGTACTAGACTGTTTATTGCAGCTCAATTTTCAATCTCCAAAATGTGGAAACAGCCTAAATGCCCACCAACCCAGGAATGGATTAACAAGCTGTGGTATATGTATACCATGGAATACTATTCAGCCATTAAAAAAAATGGAGACTTTACATCCTTCGTATTAACCTGGATGGACGTGGAAGACATTATTCTTAGTAAAGCATCACAAAAATGGAGAAGCATGAATCCTATGTACTCAATTTTGATATGAGGACAATTAATGACAATTATGGTTATGGGGGGGAAACAGAAAGAGGGAAGGAGGGAGGTGGGTGGGGCCTTGGTGTGTGTCACACTTTATGGGTGCAAGACATGATTGCAAGAGGGACTTTACCTAACAATTGCAATCAGTGTAACTTGGCTTATTGTACCCTCAATGAATCCCCAACAATAAAAAAAAAAATTGGGGGGTATCAAGTTTTTCAAAAGTGCAGTGGACATTTTTGATCCTTTCACCACTGTGGAAGTTGGAATTTGATCAAAAGTTTCTGAGTGAGTTTACTTTTGTGGTAGAGGATATTGGGCTGGTCATTATGGAGGATAGGTCTGAGAATATCCTGAAGAGCTGGTTTTGTTATGGCAAATTTCTTCAACATATGAATGTCATAAAAGTATTTAATTTCTCCATCATAAATGAAACTCAGTTTAGCTGGATACAGGATCCAGGTTTGAAAGTTATTTTGCTTTAGGACATTAAAAGTTGATGACCACCCTCTTCTGTCTTGAAAATTTTCAGCAGAGAGATCTGCAGTCCTTCTAATATTCTTCTCTTTGTAGGTTATGGATTTCTTACCTCTGGTTGCTTTCAGAATTTTCTCCTTCATATTAACTTTAGTGAAGTTAATTATGATATGCCTGGGGAATGTCTTATTCGGATTGAGTTGTGCTGGGTTTCTGAAACTGTCTGCTATATGAATTTCAGAATCTCTTTGCATGTCTGGAAAATTCTCTTTCATAATTTCATGGAGAAAGGCCTCTGTGCCTTGCGAGGCCACTTCATCACTTTCAGTGATTCCAGTGGGGCGGATATTAGCCTACTTCGTATAATCTCAGAGCTCTCTGAGAGAATGATCCATTTTTGCTCTCCATTTCTCTTCCTCTTTGAGAGTTTGGGAGTGTTGAAAAGTTTTGTCTTCTATGTCAGAAATCCTTTCAACTGCTTGCTCCACTCTGTTACTGAGGGATTCTACTGTATTTTTCAGTGCAAGAATGTTTCAAATTCTTGCTTCAGTGCATCAACATCTTTGGTGGTTTTGTCTTTAAATTTGTTAAATTCTTGAGACAACTTTTGAATTTCACCTCGAATTTCTAATTCCAACTTTTGAATTGCCCTTCAAATTTCTAATTCCAAAATTTCCCGCATTCTATTAATCTTGTTTATAATCCAAATTCTGAATTTGATTTCTGACATCTTGGCCAGCTGTTTATGAATGGGATCTTCAGTTACATCTGCCATATTTTTCCTTGGGGGATTGATCCATTGTAGTTATTCATGTTACCAGAGTTTTCCCCCTGATTCTGCCCCATAATTATTTTACACCGTTTGATTTTTCCCCTGGAGCTCTGTCGAAGACCTGTACAGTGCTACGGCCTGAGAAACTGGAGACCTGTTTGGTGTGGTGGGGCTAAGTGTTTCTGTCTTGTTTTCAGCTGGTCTCTGTTCGACCCTAATGAAACAGTTACTCTGGTTTGAAGTCTCAGCTGTGGAGAAATACCAATATTAAGTCACCCTGCCCCCCAGCAGCAACAATTAGAAAAGGAAAATCAAACCTTCCTACAACCACACACCCAGGGCACCACTTGAATAGTCCTCGGGCAATTGGCTCAGTTCAAAAGGTCCAAATCAATTGTCTCAGTCAGCTCCTGTCTCAGGTGGGAGAGTTTAAAAAGTCTCTGTCAACTGGATCGCAGGGGTCTGGTGACAACTCAGATATGACTTGCTCCGGTGCTCCGTGAAGTCATGAGGACCCACCCAGCAAATAGACTAGTCTGGGAAGGTTAATGCCTCCTTCCCCACCTCTCACCTCTGTCACACCCAGTCATTGGTAGCCCTGCAGGACTGTGACCCAGTTGCCTCTAGTGAACAGATACTCCAGGGGGTTGCACCTGCCTGAGTCACAAGGAAATCTATATCTGCTCAACCAGGCTGCTATCCAGCCTCCATGCCTCTATCCAGCAGGCTGAGGTGAGGTCTGACAACCTCGGACGCTTGATGGAGGCTGGGGTGTGTTCACTCAGTTCTAGCCCCACTCCTGATTGATGTTACTGACAGAACAGAACAACTTTGCGGGAATTTGTTTCTGTCCTTGCTAAATTCCCCTGCAGAAGAGAAGCTGTTTTGAGTTCCCAGAGCCTGTGCCTCAGGCCTCGTCTTTGCCTCTTCAGGTTTATATTCAGTTAGCTGTCAGTTCTAGCCTCCTTGCCTTCCTTTATCTATAGGCTGACAATCCCCCAAGGGCCAGGTCCATCTTAGGCTCCGTAAAGCTTTCCTCTATGTCAGCACCGCCCTGGGAATTTCCCAGCTCTGTGCGTGCATTTTCTAGTCCCTGTGCTCCACCCAGGCTGGTACCGCCTCAGGCAAACCCTTTACTCACAGGGCCTGCATTTCCATCGCAGATGTGTTCTGTGGTGGTTGCCACCTGAGAAGATGCCTGGCCTCCTCTGGTTGCCCAGGGAGACAGGGGGTGTGGCTTCAGAATATCTAGGAGTGAGCCCTATTGTTGCCAAAAATGGCTGCTGCTCTGCACCTTGGAGCACTGCTGCTTCTGTGTGGTTCCCTCTCAGCTGACCATCATCTCCTCACTCCCATGCCACAGAATCAGCACTGACCAGCTGCAGTCTAGGCCCTGTACACAACCCTTGAGAAACCACCCAAGAATCTGGACTCCTGGGGGACAGGCCTCCCAACCTCAGAGTGAGAGTGGAGGGGAGTGCTGGGAGCACAGAATTGCAGGTAGGGAATATATACAGTTTTATACAGTTTTTATGCTTGGCAGGAGAACGCTGTGGCACCCTAGTAGGGGAGGTAGGTCCAGTTTTTAGAGGCTCTCTCCTGTAGAGTGTAGTGGGAGGACCTTTGAACTCTGCTCATTTGTTTGTGGGGCGCTCTGAGCTGTTCTCATGGTGGAGGGGACTCCTGTCCACTTGGTGATGGATTTTGTACCTTTTGTTTGTATCCTTGGGTTCGCAGCTCACCTCAGTGGGGTTGATGTGCGTTCTTCAACCTTCTCTCTTGGTGCAGCTCTAATCCACCAGGCTATTTGCTAAATTTCTGTCCTTTAACTCTCCTTCTGGACGGGAGCCTCTGTGGAAAGCTGGCTTCAGTCAGCCATCTTGTCTTCGCTCCCTGGTTTGTCTGTTTTCTAAAAAATAAAGTTAGAACAATTTTTAGGCCAGGTGTATGGCTCATGCCTGTAATCCTAGCACTCTAGGAGGCTGAGGCAGGTAGATTGCTTGAGCTCAGGAGTTCAAGACCAGCCTGAGCAAAAGCAAGACCCCTTTCTACTGAAAATAGAAAAATTAGCCAGGCATTCTGGTGGGTGCCTGTAGTCCCAGCTACTTGGGAAGCTGAGGCAAGAGGATCACTTGAGCGCATGAGTTTGAGGTTGCTATGAACTATGATGCCACAGCATTCTACCCAGTGCACAGAGTGAGACTCTGTCTCAAAAAAACAATTTGTACGTCCAGGGATGAGAGAGAACCTGGACCTAAAGTTCACGCATTATATAAGAATTAAACCCAAATGAATCATTAATCACAGAAGAAGAAACTATAAGAAAAAATCTTTCTCACCCATCATCCAAGAGTTCTGTATTAGTTATCTATTGCCAGTAACAACATACAAACAATCATTGTCTCAGAGTTTTATAAGTTGAGATTCCAGGCACATCTTAGTAAGATTCTCTGCTTCTATTTCTCACAAGGTCACAATCAAGGTGTCAGCTGGCATTTCAGTATTGTCTGAGGGTTGACTCAGGAAGGATCTGCTTCTGATATTATGTGGCTGTTGACAGCATTCAGTTCCCTGTGGGTTGTTGTGTCGAGAACCTTAGTTTCTTGCCGGGTATCAGGCAGAGGCCAGCCTGGGTTCTTACGACAAGGGCTTCCCCAGTATGGCTGCTGGATTCCTCTAAGTCATAAGGGAAAGAGTGTCTGCTAGAAAAATGGGTTACATAGGTTGTCATAAAAGTGGCGTCCCATCACTTTTGCTGTATTATATTGATTAGAGGAAAATTGCAGGTCTTTCCCCCATTCGAGGGATGGAATTACACAGGCTGGAATACTATGAGGCAGATATCTCGTGAGCCACCTTAGAGTTTGCCATAAGTTCTTAAGTGTGACATCAGAAGCATGATCCATAAAAGAAAAAAGTGTTCATCAAAGTAAAAACTTTTGTTCTGTGAAATACACAGTTAAGAGAATGAATAGACAAACTACAGACTGGGAGAAAACATTTGCAATTCACATATGACATATGTCCAGAATATATAAATAATTCTTGAAACTCAATAATAAAACAAACAACCCTCCCCCCCAATAAAAAATGAAAAACCCAATTACAAATGAGCAGAAGACTTCAGCTCATGAAAGTCTCGTAAAAGCATGTTACAGACTGAATATCTACATCCTCCTCCCACCATATTCTTTTTTTTTTTCGTGATCCAAGATTTTATTTTATTTCTTTTTTCATTTTATTTTTTTTTATTAAATCATAGCTGTGTACATCAATATGATCATGGGGCATCATACACTTGTTTCATAGAATATTTGACACATTTTCATCTCATTAGTTAACATAGGCCTCCTGGCATCATGCTAGTTACTTTGTCAAGACATTTACATTCCACATTTGCCAAGGCTCACATGTACCTTTGTAAAATGCACCACATGTGTGATCCTTTCAATCCCCCTCCCTTTACCCACCTCCCGCCTCCCTCCCCACGCTTTCCCCCTTCCCTCTGTTCTTAGGTTGAAACTTGGTTATAGCTTCATGTAAAGGTCCTAAGTTAGTTTCATAGTAGGGGTGAATACATGAATTCCTAATACCCAATGAAATGGTGTTAAGAGGTGGGTTGCTGAAAAATAATTAGGTTTAGATGAGGTCATTAGGGAGACCCCTCCAATGATGGGACTAGTACCATTATAAAAAAAGATACACTAGAGCTTCTCTCTCTTCCTCATAAGGCTAAAACAAGACAGCCATCTGCAAGCCAGAAAAAGAGCCCTTATCACAACCTGATCAGGCTGACACCCTGATCTTGATGTTCCCAACCTCTAGACTGTGAGAAATAAATGTCTGGTCAAGCCACCCAGTCTGTGGTCTTTTGTTACAACAGTCCACACTGACAAAGACAGAACACTTCACCATAGAAGTTAAACAGATAGCCAAAATCACATGAAAAAATGTTCAGTAGCCTTACCCATCAGTGAAATGCTCATTAAAACCATAGTGAGATACTGCACACTTATTGTAATGTCTAAAATAAAAAATATAGTGCTGGTGAGGATATGAAGCAACTGGAACTGTTATACATTGTTGGTGGGGATACAAAGTGCTACAGCCAACCTACAAAACAGTGTAGCAGATTCTTAGGAGGTTAAAAATACACCTACCATGGGACCTAGCAATCCCACGCTTAGGCATTTACCCTAAAAAAGTAAAAATTTATGTTTGGTTCTCAACAAGCTGTGAAAATGCCTTTCATGATTTTATTGCAACTTGATTTCCAGGCTTCTTTACTGCTGGCATAAACAAGCTACTATTAAGATGGCAAAACTGTGTTGATAGTTTAGGCACATACCTTGATTAATTATACTTCTTTTTGCATATATATAATTGAGTATGTAAATAATTATTCTTTTTAATGCCCAGGTTAAAGTGTCATGGCATCATCATAGCTCACAGCAACCTCAAACTCCTGGGCTTAAGCAGTTCTTCTGCCTCAGCCACCTGAGAAGCTGGAACTACAGGCATGCACCACTACGCCTGGGTAACTTTTCTATTTTTAGTAAAATACTAGTGACCCTGGTAGTCACTACAGGGTCTCACTCTTGCTCAGGCTGGTTTCT
The DNA here is from genome assembly GCF_027406575.1 of Nycticebus coucang. NCBI lineage: Eukaryota > Metazoa > Chordata > Mammalia > Primates > Lorisidae > Nycticebus > Nycticebus coucang. Next base: position 33,902,589 of record NC_069800.1, on the reverse strand, counting down.
AATTCCTGAGCTCAAGTGATTGACCTGCCTTAGCCTCCCAGAGTACTGGGATTATAAGTATGCCATTGCAACCGGCCAATAAACTAAAATTTTGATTTGAAATCAGACATTTGATATTAATGACTTAATGTATACATACACATATATACATGAATATATAAATGGTTTGCAAAAATTTTCTCCCTTCCCATAATTTGTCTTGTTGCTATGTGGATTACTTCCTTTGCTGCACAGAATCTTTTTAGTTTGATGTTATTCCATTTGTTATTATTGCTTTGTTGCCTGCACTTTAGTGGTCATATCCAAAAAAATCATCATCGAGACCAATAACAAAACCTTTTCCTTTATGCTTTCTTTTAGGAGTTTTACATAATTTTTTGACTTCATTTTTGTGTGTGGTGTAAGATAGGGTCCAATTTGATATTTCTGATTATGGGCATCCAGTTTTCCAAACACCATTTGTAAATGAGACTATCTTCTTCCATTGTGTATTCTTGGCACCTTTGTCAAAGCTCAACTGCTGTAAATGCACAGATTTGTTTCCGGACTTTCTGTACTGTTCCACTGATCTACATATATGTTTTCATGACAGTACCATGCTGTTTTGGTTACTATAGTTTTGTAATATATTCTGTATGATGCCTACAGCTTTGTTCTTAATCAAGATTGCTTTGGCTATCTAAAGTCTTTTGTGGTTCCATATACATTTCAAAAAAATTTTTTCCTATTTTTGTGAAAAACAGCATTAGAATTTTAATAGACATTGTCTTAAATCTATAGGATGTGTGGGTCATCAATGTGGACATTTTAACACTATTAATTCTTTCAATTCACAAATATGGACCATCTTTATATTTATTTGTGTGTTCTTCAATTTCTTTTCATCAATGTTTTTATAGTTTTCAGTGAGCAGACGTTTCATCCTGTGGTTGAATTTATTCCTAAATATTTTTTAAATACTATTTTAAATAGTATTGTTTTCTTAATTCTTTCTTTTGAAAATCAGTGCTCCCTTCCCTCCCTGCTGTACTCTTCAGTCTTGGGTTTAACTCACGATACCCCTGCCCTGTGATTCTCTCCTCATAAAGAAGTATTTCCTTCTCCATTATGAAATCTTGAGGAAAGGACTCAGGAGTGAGAGAGAAAGTAATGAGAAAAAAAATGACTCATTAATTTAAGAAGCAAATATCAATCAAGAGTCTTACCTACAATTCCTATAGATTATTTTCTCTTAAAATTCATTTGGCCAACTGGATATCTGGTCATTTTTCTTCCATGAACTATCTGTGACCTTGGGAACATCTCTCTTAATTCTCAGTATCTTTCTTGTCTCTCAAATGATAAAATATTCAAGCCCTGATGGCATCATAATTTGAAGCTATAATCAAATGAAAGGATCTAAATATATTTTCACAATTATGGTACACACTTGCAAGAGGTTATTATTACAAGTTTCTGAATTACAGTATAAAATTATAGTAAAAAAAAAAACAGAAAAGTCTTGGAGATAACAAAGTTGAAATCTTTCATTTTCTTAATAAATAAATGAGGTCTGAGTGTGAAGAAGCTTATCCAAGATCACACCGTGGAGCAGGCTTGGAGCTTTCTCAAAACTGGGGTCCCTGGCTCTTCCTAACATCTCATTCTCCTTAACATGCTCCCATTCAACTTTGGGAGAAAGGATTATTTTTCTTTAGCAGGGCCTTTTAGTTCTTTTCTTTTTTATTTTCTTCAAATTGGAGAATAGCCATTTTTAAGTGCCCTAGATCTTTGTTGATTGAAAAATTTTGCATGTGTCTTTACCATGTCCCTGAGTGCTGTGTACTTGTTTGCTGAGGATATTTAATGTGCCAACATCCATGTGTTAACACAGAAAGACCCTTAAAGTATCTACTCCAACCAGATGCAGAGAAAAGCAAAACTGGGTTATGTTTTAGGGATATTGTCTTTCAGGAATCAAGTTACCATGGCGAACAGGGCTCTGCTGCCTTGGCCCACAAACTGCTCCTCTGTGAGATCTTCCACAGGCCAATTGCTCCATAAAACTGTGCTGTTTAATTTTGAGTAAAGGGGTAGAAAGGTTCCATAGAACAAAATGCCATGGGAAGAAAAAAAATCCAAACTACGTTTTCTGAAGACCAGCTTTAAATCTTCTTAAAACAGTATGTTACTTCTTCACTGCTCAAAGAATGCCTTTGTAAGCCAGGCTGGTGGTGACTGACACGGTCTGTTGGGGAGGGTGTGTGGCATTTCATCGCAGGGGCAGCTCAAGCAGCAGACTTGGATCAGGAAACTAGAAATGTTTCCCTGCTTGCTTGATGGCGGCTAGACACAGTTTTGGTTCATAGGTGTCCTAGAATTTTAGCCTACTGTGGAGTTCCTTGGAACTGAAAATCAAGCTGTCAAACTGTCTTTTCCAAGCATCTGCTATGCCTACTCCCATGTCAGATGATGACAGCAGGGTTATCTTTGCTTTCACCTGGTGCTTTCCTATGCCAGTCATCCCACTGGACACTTGCATATGTTTGCTAAATTTATAATGACCCTTTCAGATAAATGTTTTCTTATTCTCAGATAAGGAAAGTTAATATCCCCAAACCAAACAATTTGCAATTGTACCACATGTGGACTTTTGTACCTGGCTTATTTCCACTTGGAATTTTTTCAGTGTTGTAACATGCATTAGTTTCTCATTCTTTCTTATCACTAAATAATATTCAAGGGTATGGTTATACCCCATTTAAAAAAACCATTCACAAGTTGACGAACATTTGGGTTATTTCCACTTTATGGCTGATAAGGATAATTCTGCTATGAGTATTCATGTACCATTTTTTTGTGAACGTATGTTTTTATTTCTTTTTTTGCATGTGCCTAGGAGAAATCACTGGGCCACATAATAACTTTGTGTTAACATTTTTTAGCATTTTTAACGTTTTGAGAAACTTTCAGACTATTTTCCAAAGTGGTTGTACCATTTTATAATCTCGCCAGCAATATATTAGGGTTTCAAGTTCTCCATATATTTGCTAACATTTTAGTAGTCTTTTTCTTTGATAATAGCCATCCTAGTGGATATAAAGTGATATTTCATTGTAATTTTGAATTGCATTTTCCTAATGGCTAATAATATTGAACATTTTTAATGTGCTTATCAGTCATTTGTACAAATTCTTTGGAGAAATGTCTATTCAAATGCTTTGCCCCCCAAAAAAAACAGGGGGGCAGAGAGAAGATGGCAAACTGAAGCCAGCTTTCCACAGAGGCTCCCATCCTGAAGGAGAGTTAAGGAACGAAAATTTAGCAAGTAACCTGATGGATTCAAGCAGCACCAAGCGAGAAAGTTGAAGAACGCACATCAACCCCGTTGAGGAGAGCTGTGACCACAAGGATGCAAACAAAAGGTACAAAACCCACTACCAAGTGGATGGGAGTCCCCCCTCCCCCACCTGATCGGCTTAAGAACCCCACAAACAAATGGGCAGAAAGGCCCTCCCACTACACTTCACGGGAGAGACCTACTAAAATCTGGACCTACCTCCCTTACTAGGGTGCCTAGGCGTTCTCCTGCCAGACATAAAACTGTATAAAACTGTAAATATCCTTTGCCGGTAACTCTGAGCTCCCAGCACTTCCCTCCACTCTCTCTGAGGTGTAAAAGCCTGTCCCCCAGGTGTTCAGTTTCTTGGGTGACTTCTAGAAGGAAGAGGACAGTCCCCAAGCCGCGGCTGGTCAGCGCTGATTCTGGGGCACGGGAGAGAGGTGAGGACAGTCAGCAGAGGGCGACCCTTACCAGGGCGGCGCTTCCCTGAGGCTTGGTGCAGCAGCCCTCCTTGGGCAACAATACAACCAGGCATAAAACTGAGCAGAACTGTGTGACCTCGCTACTGGCGGCTCTGCGCTCCCGGCTCTGGGATCCCAGTGCTCCCTCTGCCCTCGCTCTGTGATCTGGAGACCTGAGTGCCTGCCGTGGGGCCAGGCAAGGAACTGGGTTGAACTGAGTCTGTTTGCTGCCGGCGGCTCTGGGCTCCTGCTGCTCCCCCCACCCCGCCCTCACTCTGAAGCCTGAAGGCTTGAGCTGCTGCAGTGCGGCCGGGCAAGAGACTGGGAGGGAGCTGAGTGTGTTCACTGCCAATGGCTCTGGGCTCCCGGCGCTCCTCCCACCCTGGCTCTGTGATCTGGAGACCTGAGCACCTGCCGGGTGGCCGGGCAATGAACTAAGTGGAACTGAGTGTGTTCCCTGCCGGTGGCCCTGGGCTCCCACCACTCCTCCCACCCCACCCTCACTCTGAAACCTGGAGGCTTGGGCTGCAGTGGTGTGGTAGAGCTAAAGATTGGGAGGAACTGAGTGTGCTCACTGCCGGCGGCTCTGGGCTCCCGGCGCCCCACCCCACCCTCACTCTGGGATCTGGAGGCCTGTTCCCTGGGAATCCAGATTCTTGGGGCATTTGTTGGGGCATGGACAGTGCCCGAACTGCGGCTGGTCAGTCCTGACTCTGGGACACAGTAGTGAGGCTGGGGGAGAACCACATCAGAGCGGCAGTTCCCTGAGGCGGCTAAAGCCACACCCCGTGCCTCCCTGGGCAACCAGAGGAGGCCACCCCTGAGTATAGGATTTGCCTGAGGTGACTCACAGACCCAGGAAACTTACAGGGCAGGGCCAAATCAGAGAACTGAGACTTCAACCCAGAGCAAGTGCTTCACTGGGGTCAAACAGAAGCCAGCTGAAAATAAGTCAGAACCACTTAGCCCCACCACATCAGACAGGGCCCCAGTCTCTCAGGTCACAACAATGAACGGGCCCTCAACTAAACCCCAGGGGAAAAATCAAAGGGAGTAAAACAACCATGGGGCAGAATCAGTGGAAAAACTCTGGTAACATGAATAACCAGAATAGATCAACCCCCCCAAGGAAAGATACGGCGGATGTAATTGAAGATCCCATTCATAAACAACTGGCAGACATGTCAGAAATCGAATTCAGAATTTGGATTGCAGACAAGATTGATAAAATGGAATTAGGAATCCGAGGAGAAATTCAAAAGTTGTCTCAAGAATTTAACAAATTTAAAGACAAAACCACCAAAGACTTAGACACACTGAAGCAAGAATTTGCAGCCCTTAAAGATATGAAAAATAAAGTAGAATCCCTCAACAACAGAATGAAGCAAGCAGAGAAAGGATTTCTGACATAGAATATAAAGCCTTTGAATGCTCCCAAACTCTCAAAGAGGAAGAGAAATGGAGAGCAAAAACAGATCATTCTCTTAGAGAGCACTGGGATAATTCGAAGAAGGTCAATATACGAATAATAGGAGTTCCGGAAAACAATGAAGTGGCATCGATGGGCACAGAGGCCCTTCTGCATGAAATTATGAAAGAGAATTTTCCAGACATGCCTAGAGACTCTTAAATTCAGATAGCAGACAGTTTCAGAACTCCAGCACGATTCAACCCCCATAAGTCATCCCCCAGACATATCATAATTAACTTCACTAAAGTTAACATGAAGGAGAAAATTCTCAAGGTTATCAGGTGAAAGAAAGCCATTACCTACACAGGTAAGAACATTAGAATGACTGCAGATCTCTCTGCTGAAACTTTTCAAGCCAGAACAGGGTGGTCATCGACTTTTAATCTCCTAAAACAAAATAACTTTCAACCCCGGATCTTGTACCCAGCTAAACTGAGTTTCATCTATGATGGAGAAATTCAATACTTTAACGACATTCATATGTTGAAGAAATTAGCCACAACCAAACCAGCTCTTCAGGATATTCTCAGACCTATCCTCCATAATGACCAACGCAATCCTGTACTACAAACATAAACTCGCTCAGAAACTCCTGATCAAACTCCAACTTCTACAATGGTGAAAAGATTAAAAATGTCCACTGGGCTTTTGAAAAACTTGATACCCAAAATTTCACCAAACTTATCAATAGTCTCCATCAATGTGAATGGCTTAAACTGTCCTCTAAAGAGACGTAAGTTAGCTGACTGGATACAAAAACTCAGACCAGATATCTGTTGCTTACAAGAGTCACATCTTAACTTAAAAGACAAATATAGACTCAGGGTGAAAGGATGGTCATCCATATTTCAGGCAAATGGTAACCAGAAAAAAGCAGGCGTTGTAATTTTATTTGCAGACACAATAGGCTTTAAACCAACAAAAGTAAAGAAGGACAAGAATGGTCACTTCATATTTGTTAAGGGTAATACTCACTATGATGAGATCTCAATTATTAATATCTATGCACCCAACCAGAATGCACCTCAATTTATAAGAGAAACTCTAACAGACATGAGCAACTTGATTTCCTCCAGCTCCATAATAACACTCCTTTGGCAGTGATGGATCGATCCTCCAACAAAAAGCTGAGTAAAGAAATTCTAGATTTAAATCTAACCATCCAGCATTTAGATTTAGCAGACATCTACAGAACATTTCATCCCAACAAAACTGAATACACATACTTCTCATCAGCCCACAGAACTTACTCCAAAATCGATCACATCTTAGGTCACAAGTCTAACCTCAGTAAATTTAAAGGAATAGAAATTATTCCATGCATCTTCTCGGACCATCATGGAATAAAACTTGAGATGAGTAACAACAGGAATCTGCATACTCATACAAAGACATGGAAGTTAAATAACCTTATGCTGAATGATAGCTGGATCAGAGATGAGATCAAGAAGGAAATTGCCAAATTTCTGGAACAAAACGACAATGAAGACACGAACTAACAGAACCTCTGGGACACTGCAAAGACAGTTCTAAGAGAGAAATTTATAGCACTGCAAGCCTTCCTCAGGAGAACAGAAAGAGAGGAAGTAAGCAACTTACGGGGACATCTCAAGAGACTGGAAATGGAAGAACACTTCAACCTGTAGAAGAAAAGAAATAACCAAAATCAGAGCAGAACTAAATGAAATTGAAAACAAAAGAATAATACAACAGATCAATAAATCAAAAAGCTGGTTTTTTGAAAAGGTCAACAAAATAGATAAACTGTTGGCCAACCTAATCAGGAAAAAAGGAGTAAAATCTCTAATCTCATCATTCAGAAGTAACAAAGACAAAATAACAACAGACTCCTCAGAAATCCAAAAAAATCCTTAACGAATATTACAAGAAACTTTATTGTCAGAAATATGAAAATCTGAAGGAAATTGACCGTTTCTTGGAAGCACGTCACCTTCCAAGACTTAACCAAAATCAAGTGGAAATGTTGAACAGGCCCACATCAAGTTCGGAAATAACATCAACCATACAAAATATCCCCGAAAAGAAAAGCCCAGGACCAGATGGTTTTACATCAGAATTCTACCAAACCTTTAAAGAGGAATTAGTACCTATATTACTCAACCTGTTCCAAAAGGTAGAAAAAGAAGGAAGACTACCCAACACATTCTGTGAAGCAAACATCACCCTGATCCCCAAACCAGGAAAAGACCCAACAAGAAAAGAAAATTATAGACCAATATCACTAATTAATATAGATGCAAAAATATTCAACAAGATCCTAACAAACAGAATCCAGCAACATATCAAACAAATCATACATCATGACCAAGTCGGTTTTATCCCAGGGTCTCAAGGCTGGTTCAATATACGTAAATCTATAAATGTAATTCAGCACATAAACAAATTAAAAAACAAAGACCATATGATTCTCTCAATAGATGCAGAAAAAGCTTTTGATAACATCCAACATCCCTTCATGATCAGAACACTTAAGAAAATTGGTATAGAAGGGATATTTCTTAAACTGATAGAGGCCATCTACAGCAAACCCCCAGCTAATATCATATTGAATGGAGTTAAATTGGAATCATTTCCACTCAGATCTGGAACCAGACAAGGCTGCCCGTTGTCTCCATTGCTCTTTAACATTGTAATGGAAGTTTTAGCCACCGCAATTAGGGAAGAAAAGGCGATCAAGGGTATCCACATAGGGTCAGAAGAGATCAAACTTTTGCTCTTCGCAGATGATATGATTGTATATCTGGCAAATACTAGGGACTCTACTACAAAATTCTTAGAAGTGATCAAGGAATACAGCAGCGTCTCAAGTTACAAAATCAACATTCATAAATCGGTAGCCTTTATATATACGAACAATAGTCAAGTTGAAAAAACAATTAAGGACTCTATCCCATTCACAGTAGTGCCAAAGAAGATGAAATACTTGGGAGTTTATCTAACAAAGGATATTAAAGATCTATATAAAGAGAACTATGAAACTCTAAGAAAAGAGATAGCTGCGAATGTTAACAAATGGAAAAATATACCATGCTCGTGGTTAGGAAGAATCAACATTGTTAAAATTTCCATACTACCCAAAGCAATATATACTTTCAACGCAATCCCCATTAAAGCTCCACTGTCATACTTTAAAGATCTTGAAAAAACAATACTTCGTTTCATATGGAATCAGAAAAAACCTCGAATAGCCAAGACATTACTCAAGAATAAAACAAAGCAGGAGGAATCACACTACCAGACCTCAGACTATACTACAAATTGATAGTGATCAAAACAGCATGGTTCTGGCACAAAAACAGAGAAGTAGACGTCTGGAACAGAATAGAGAACCAAGAGATGAATCCAGCTAATTAACGTTATTTAATCTTTGACAAGCCAATTAAAAACATTCAATGGGGAAAAGATTCCCTATTTAACAAATGGTGCTGGGTGAACTGGCTGACAACCTGTAGAAGACTGAAACTGGACCCACACCTCTCACCATTAACCAAGATAGACTCTCACTGGATTAAAGATTTAAACCTAAGACATGAAACTATAAAAATACTAGAAGAGAGTGCAGGGAAAACCCTTGAGGAAATTGGGTTGGGCGAGTTTTTCATGAGAAGGACCCCCCAGGCAATTGAAGCTGCTTCAAAAATACACTATTGGGACTTGATCAAACTAAAAAGCTTCTGCACAGCCAAGAACACAGTAAGTAAAGCAAGCAAACAGCCCTCAGAATGGGAAAAGATATTTGCAGGTTATGTCTCTGACAAAGGTTTAATAACCAGAATCCACAGAGAACTCAAACGCATCAGCAAGAAAAAAACAAGGGATCACATCGCAGGCTGGGCAAAGGACTTGAAGAGAAACTTCTCTGAAGAAGACAGGCGCACGGCCTTCAGACAAATGAAAAAATGCTCATCATCTTTAATCATCAGAGAAATGCAAATCAAAACTACTTTGAGATATCATCTAACTCCAGTGAAACTAGCCTACATCACAAAATCCCAATACCAGAGATGTTGGCGTGGATGTGGAGAAAAGGGAACACTTTTGCACTGCTGGTGGGAATGCAAATTAATACATTCCTTTTGGAAAGAGATATGGAGAACACTTAGAGATCTAAAAATAGATCTGCCATTCAATCCTGTAATCTCTCTACTGGGCATATACCCAGAAGACCAAAAATCACATCATAACAAAGATATTTGTATTAGAATATTTATTGCAGCCCTATTCATAATTGCTAAGTCATGGAAAAAGCCCAAGTGCCCATCGATCCACGAATGGATTAATAAATTGTGGTATATGTACACCATGGAATATTATGCAGCCTTAAAGAAAGATGGAGACTTTACCTCTTTCATGTTTACATGGATGGAGCTGGAACGTATTCTTCTTAGTAAAGTGTCTCAAGAACGGAAGAAAAAGTACCCAATGTACTCACCCTTTTTATGAAACTAATGTAGGACCTTCACATGAAAGCTACAACCCAGTTACAACCTAAAAATAGGGAGAGGGGGAAGGAGGGGAGGGAGTGCGGAGGTAGGTGGAGAGAGGGGGATTAATGGGATTACACCTGTGGTGCATCTTACAAGGGAATATGTGAATCCTAGTAAAAGTGGAATGTAAAGGTCTTAGCAAAATAACTAAGAAAATGCCACGAAAGCTATGTTAACTAGTGTGATGTAAATGTGTCAAACGGTCTATGAACCAAGTGTATGGTGCCCCATGATCATACTAATGTACACAGCTATGATTTAATAAAAAAATAAATAAATAAATAAAAGAAATCATTTCCACTTAGATCAGGAACCAGACAAGGCTGCCCATTGTCTCCATTGCTTTTTAACATAGACCATTTGACACATTTTCATCACAGATGCAGTTGTTTTTAATTTAACAGCTTGAAAGTGGTAGGACTAGGATTGGAACCCAAGTTTGCCAAACTCTGGAATTCTGACTGCATTACACAGCCTTGGGGATAGGAGGCAGTGTTGGACAGAGAAAGTACAGAAAAGAAAAACAGTAGACCACACAGACATCAAGCTGTTCACAAAATTACATGCAGAGATGGGTGAAGATGCATTTGCTCACACATATACTCTCCTTCCTGCTTGAAAATTCTAGTAAATGACAGAACAAATTATTTTTAATAGAAAGAAACATGTAGAGATATGGTCAACTAAACATAATCCCATCAGGAAACCATGTAATTTAGGTAATATCAGGAATGTTGGAAACATCCAACAAAGAGAAGTCTAGGACCAGAAGTTTTCATGGGTGAATTCTACCAAACATTTAAAGAATAACTAATACCAGCCTTCCTTAAATTTTTCTAAATAATAAATTTCAGTGTTTTATACCACTGTAGGATGACTGTATTTAGCAATAATATATTATATGGTTTCAAATAGCTTTGAAGGAGGATATTGAATGTTCCTAACACAAAGAAATAGTCCTCGGGTGATTGGCTCAGTTCAAAAGGTCCTAATCAATTGTCTCAATCAGCACCTGTCTCATTTGGGAGAGTTTAAAAGGTGGCTGGCAACTACATCTCAGGAGTCCGCTGACAACTCAAATATGACTTGCTCTGGTGCTCCGTGAAGTCTGGAGGACCCACCCATCAAATAGATTAGTGTGGGAAGGTTGATGCCTCCTTCCCCACCTTGCACCTCTGTCACACCCAGTCACTGATAACCCTGCAGGGCTGTGACCCAGTTGCCTCCAATGAGCAGATACTACAGGGGTTTGCACCTGCCTGAATCACAAGGAGATCTATGTCTGCTCAGCCAGGCCGCTGTTCTCTGCCTCTGTTTGGCAGGGGGAGGTGAGGCCTGATGACCTTGGGAGGCTGGGGCTGTTCACTCAGTTCCAGCCTCACCCCTGATTGATGTTACTGCAAGAACAGAACAACTTTGTGGGAATTTGTTTCTGTTCCTGCTAAATACCCCTGCAGAAGAGAAGCTGTTTTGAGTTCCTGAACCTGTGCCTCAGGCCCTGTCTGTGCTGCTGTGCAGTCTCAGGTGTAGTTTGTATTCGCAGCATGGTTACCTGTCAGTTCCAGCCTCTGCCTGCACTCCTTTGTTTAAGCTTATGGTCCCCTGGGGGCCAGGTGCGTCTTAGGCTCAGTAAAGTGGTCCTCTGGGTCAGCCCTGCCCTGGGAATCTCCTGGCTCTGCGCATGCATTTTTTAGTCCCCGCACTACACCCAGGCTGCTACTGCCTCAGGCAAATCCTTTACTCATGGGGCCTGCGTTTCAGTCCCTGATCTGAAGTGGTTGACACCTGAGAAGATGCCTAGCCTCTTCTGGTTGCCCAGAGACAGTGGGTGTGACTTCGGAATATCTGGGGGTGAGCCATATTGTTGCCAAAAACGGCTGCTGCTCTGCACCTTGGGGCACCGCCACTCTGGCGTGGTTCCCTCTCAGCTGACTGTCCTCTTCTCACTCCTGTGCCACAGAATCAACACTGACCAGCTGCAGTCTAGGCCCTGTCCACACCCCTTGAGAAATCACCCAAGAATCTGGACTCCTGGGGGACAGGCCTCCAGACCTTAGAGTGAGAGTGGAGGGGAGTGCTGGGAGTTCAGAATTGCAGGTAGAAAATATATACAGTTTTACACAGTTTTATGCCTGGCAGCAGAGCGCCATGGCACCCTCGTAGGGGAGGTAGGTCCAGTTTTTAAAGGGTCTCTCCCATGGAGTATAGTGGGAGGACTTTTGAACTCTGCTCATTTGTTTGTGGGGTACTCTGAGCCATTCTCATGGGAAGGGGACTCCTGTCTGCTTGGTGATGGATTCTGTACCTTTTGTTTATATCCTTGTTGTCGCAGCTCACCTCAGCAGGGTTGATGTCCATTCTTCAACCTTCTCTCTTGGTGCAGCTCTAATCCACCAGCTTACTTGCTAAATTTCTGTCCTTTAACTCTCCTTCTGGACAGGAGCCTCTGCAGCACGAGTACATGATGCTCTTGGAGCAGCTGGAGGCCTGCGAGGAGCACATGGACCAGGTGCTGCAGGAGGACACCTTCCTGGACCGCGAGGCACTGTGCCTGCATGAGGAGAACCACATCCTTTTATAATAAAAACTCTCAATAAAATTTTTCCAGAAGGAACTTACTTCAACATAGTAAAGGCAAACATGAAAAAATCATATCATAATCTGTAGGAGAAAGCTAAAATCTCTTCCTCTGAGATCCAGAACAAGGCAAGGATGCACACTCTTACCACTTCCGTTTCCTGTAAATCCTAGCCAGAGCAATCAGACAAGAGAAAGGAATATAGTGTATTGAACCTGAAAAGGAAGAAGTAAAATTATCTTTGTTTGAAGATGATGTAATCATATACATAGAAACCCCTAGATACATCACACACAAAAAGGCTTGTTAGAACTAATAAACAAATTCAATAAAGTTGCAGGATATAAAATCAATGTACAGAATCAGTGGCATTTGTATACACCAATAATTAACTGTCTGAAAGGGCAATAAACATTTCCCTTTAATTTACATCGCATTTCATTTACATCAGCAATGACAGCTATAAAAAAGAAGATACACAGAAGTTAAGAAAGTGATGAGAGACTTGTACCCTAAAAATTATAAATCATTGATGAAGGAAATTGAAAAAGACACAAATAAGTGAGTAGACATCCATGTTAATGAGTTGGAAGAACTAATATTGTGAAAATGTCCTTACTACCCAAAGCTATATACAGATACCGTGTAATCTCTATCAAACTCTCAAGGGCATTTTTTAATAGAAATAGAAAAAAAATCCCAAAATACATATGAAACCACAAAAGACCTTGAATAGCCAAAGCAATCTTAAGCAAGAAGAATAAAGTTGGGGGTATCATGCTACCTAATTTCAAAATATACTACAAAGCTCTAGTAATCAAAAACAGTTTGGCACTGGCATAAAAACACATAGATCCCTGTAATCCTTGCACTCTGGGAGGCCAAGGCAGTGGATTGCCTGAGCTCAGGAGGTCGAGACCAGCCTGAGCAAGAGGAGACTTGTCTCTAAAAATAGCTGGGCATTGTGGCCATTGAACAACAGCTCCCTCCTTCTATCCCCTTGCAACCATCACTGTTTTCTTTTTCCATAAGTTTGAATATTTTAGATACCTCATATAAGTAGAGTCATGCAATATTTGTCTTCTGGTGACTAACTTATTTTACTTAGCATATATTATGTCCTCTGGGTCTGCCCATATTGTTGAAAGAGGTAGGATTTCTTTAATGTTTAAGTCTGAATAATATTCCATTTTATTTATCCATTTATCTGTCAATAGCCTTTTGGGTTATTTTCCAGCTTTGGCTGTCATAAATACTTCAAAGAAGACAGAAATGCAGCTATCTCTTTGAGATTCTGAGTTCAATTCTTTTGAGTATTCACCCAAGAGTGGGGTTGCTGGATCACATGATGGTTCTATTTTTAATTTTTTAAGGGCTCTCCATTCTGTTTTCCATGGTGGCTGCTTCATTGTACATTTCTACCAACAGTGTACAAGAGTTCCAATTTTTACACACCCTTGCCAATATTTGTTATCTTTTTTGTTAATAGCCATTCTAACATTGATTAAGATATTAATTATGAGTTTGTGATAAATGGCCTTTATGTTACACCTGTTATAGCTACTCTATTGAGTGTTTTTATCATGGAAGGGTGTGGTATTTTGTTAAATGCTTTTTGTGCATCTATAATTTTAATCTTTCATTCTGTTGATGTGGTTTATCACATTTACTGATTTGCATATGTTGAAACATTCTTACATCTCAGGAAAAAAATCACACTTGATGGTGCCCTATGATCTTTTGACTATATTGTTGTGTTTGATTTGTTAGTATTTTGTTGAGGATGTTTATATCTATGTTCATTGGGGATATTGACCTGTAATTTTCTTTTCTTATAGTATCTTTGTCCAGCTTTGGTATCAGAGTAATGAGTTTGGGACTGTTTCCTCCTCTTCAGTTTTTTTTGAAAGACTTTGAGAACAATTTCAAGAAAGAAAAGGTTTGTATTCATAGTTCCCCAGCATACCACACAAGGCCACCTGGGGAACCGCCAGGCTCAGGAGCATAAGAAGTGAGAAAAAATATGGGCAAGAGCCTGTATCATGTCTTTTGTTGAAAGGGATGAGGAAGGGGGCTAAATGAGCTAGGTAGGTTTATAGTTGTCTGGTTTGAATGTTTTAGTAGGCACCAGGGTGCAGGGACTTCCCTGAGCAGTTTGATACCAGGCTCTGGGGTGATTAGAGCAGGCAAATAATGGCTTCACACATGGTGCTCAAGGAAGGGGGTGCTGGGAATGGGGTTCAGATAGGGTGATTTGTCAATGAAACTATGTCTCTCCAGTATCAGAAAGGTGCCAGATGTCAAAACATCAGAAAGTAAAAAGGAAAGCTTGACTAATACAAATTTGTTAGCTCTGTAATGGCATCCTTTTTATTATTTACTTACTATTTTATTACAGAATATCATGGGGATACATGTATTTTGGCTACACTATTTGCTTTTGTATAGATTGAGTCAAAGTTACACATGTGCCCTTTACCCAGATAGCGTGCATTAGGTGTAAATTTACCAGTTACCTCCTCCCCGCTCCCATCTGCTTAATTGTCTTTGAGTTTTATTTCCAGCATTGTTTTTGTAAAAAAAAAAAAAAAAATCCTTAAATTAGTATTTGTGCCATCTCTTTTTTTCTTGATCACTTTTTCTAAGGGGTTATCAATTTTATAACTCTTCTACACTTGATCTTAGCCAAAAGGCTGAGAAGTGATCATTTTATTACTCTTCTAAAAGAATCAACACACATCTCTAAGTTTTTATGGCACAAATTAATGGCTATATGAATTCCATCTGGTTGAGTTTGAACTCTGGCACCAGTGAGGAATAATGAGTCATTTATATTGGATATCACTGGATGCAGAACTTTACTGTGATTATTCTGTAGGACTTGCAAGCAAAGATAGCAAACTCATCTTCCTCCCTTACAGACATGCAGAACCTTAAGAAAGCCATCCATGGGGCAATGTCACCAAAGAGTGGTCCTTGGAGTACCTGCATTAGAATCACCTAAGGACCCTGTTAGAAATTCAGATTCCAGAGTCCCACCTCAGACCTACCAAATCAAACATATAGCCAGCAATGTTCATTAAAAAAAATAACTCAGGCTGGGCATAGTGGCTCATGCCTGTGATCTTAGCACTCTGGGAGGTGGGTGGATTGCTTAAGCTCAGGAGTTGGAGACCAGCCTCAGCAAGAGTGAGGTTCCATCCCTACTAAAAATAGAAAAAAACTAGCCTAGCTGGTGGTAAATGCCTATAGTTTCAGCTGCTCAGGAGGCAAGAGGCTCTCCTGAGCCCAAGAGTTTGAGGTTGCTGTGGACTATGATGCCACTGCACTCAACCCAGGGCAGCTGAGTGTGACTCTGTCTCAAGAAAAAAAAAAAAAAAACTTAGTGAATATTTCGTGCAGTAAAAGTTTTAGAATTATTGAAATTTTCAGAATATCTAATCTAAATGGGAAGGATACAACATGGCCTGATGAGAGGACACATCTGAGTGTACACAGAAATGCAGTTTGGAGCTACATCGTGATTCTTCTGAATCGACTTTGCTAGTCCTCTGACCTTGGCCCCCCTTGCTGACCTCAGCATCCCTGGAGTACTTGCTATAAATATTATTTGTCAAGTTCAAATGACTAAAGCTTGAAAAACTGTAATCAGAAAGTTGAGTCTGCTATGTCTGCTTCAAGTTCTCCAATCAAAGGTCTCAATTTCAATCCCTGGAAGCAATTGATGACAAAAAAGGCTAACCAGGCCTGAGTTGTAGTGACCTCCATTAATTACCTAAATGGAGGGTGAGATTTCACTCAGACAAGGCCTGGCACCAAGTTCCGCTGTGGCTTTTTATAGTTGGCTCATAAATCAGAAGCTAAGGCCAAAAAGAATTATAAAATTGGATGGAGTCATGATTCAGTCCAACAGCAATTTGTGTGAAATCCCATCCCTGCTTGGTAATTACTAGGCTATGACAATTAATTTCTTGCTTCAGATTAAAACCCATTCAGTTCTAGATGGATAATATTTTAGTCTGGCAAGATGAATTGTACCTCATTTTACCTGTGTAGAGCTATCAGTAAATAGAAAATTATAAGCTGAAGAAAATTATATGCTAAACAGCCTTCAGACTATTTTTTAAAATAGGTTTCTGCTGCCTCACAGTGTTGGAGTTCCTAAAATCTTTATAGAACAGTTTCATTCAGCTTCTATATTGAGAGCATAAAAATAGTAGTTAATACAGTCCAGCTCAGTTTTCAGAAAACTTGAAATTCACTCTTCTTCCCTGGCTGTCCAAGGATCGGCCGCCATCATGAACGACACAGTAACTATCCGGACCAGGAAGTTCATGACTGACTACTTCAGAGGAAACAAACGGTCATTGATGTCCTTCACCCTGGGAAGGCAACAGTACCAAAGACAGAAATTAGAGAAAAACTAGCCAAAATGTACAAGACCACACCCGATGTCATCTTCGTATTTGGATTCAGAACTCACTTTGGTGGTGGGAAGACAACGGGCTTTGGCGTGATTTACGATTCTTTGGATTATGCAAAGAAAAATGAACCCAAACATAGACTTGCAAGGCATGGCCTGTATGAGAAGAAAAAGACATTAAGAAAGCAGCAAAAAGAACGCAAGAACAAAATGAAGAACGTCAGGGGGACTGCAAAGGCTAATGTTGGTGCTGGCAAAAAGTGAGCTGGAGATTGGATAATAGGCAAAAGAGTAAAGACTACTCTTTTGATGTTATCTGCACCCATTGTATAGATTTTTCATGTGAAAAAAAAAAAACTTGAAATTCAGAAACCCAGATTTGCAATCTAATAAATAAGAGGATGGTGGCTTCCTACTCAGCCCCTGGTCTTCATAGATGCATTCCCTAAGTCACTTCTCTGCTGCATTTTGAAATAATGCAAGTGAGGGGATTTTAAGGACTATCTTGTGTCTCCACACCACATCCTGTAACCCTCCACATTCCTCCATCTGGTAAGAATAACAGCAACAACAACATTTATTGAGCACTTAGAAGTTACCAAGCAACATTTTCAATGCTTTTAGGAATAAATTCATTACATCTTCACATAACTCTGTGAAGCAAGCATTATTATCATCTGAATTTTACAAAGGAGAAACTGAGACACAAAAAAGCTAGCTAACTTTCCCAGAATCACTGTTTTGGTTATCCATTGTGTAGTAAACTACCCCCAACCTAGCAGATTCAAACAATAACCATTTATTTCTTTCATGACTCTGTGGGTGAGCAAGTTAGGCTGGGCTCAGCTGGGTGGCCTGGTATTGGATGTACCCTCTCTAGCACCTGTAGTCAGATGCACATCAGACTTGCTGATCTTGACTGGGCTCTTTCACATGTCTGGGGTCTCAGGTGGGACAACTTGGCTTACCCAGCTCTGCTGCTATTGGCCAATGCAGGTTTGTTCACGTGGCAGCTAGAGAGGATTCCAAGAAAGAAAGCAGGGGTATTAAGGCCTGTTGAGCTATAGGTTAGAACTGGTACAGCATCACAATCTGCTCCATTATTTTGCCTACAGCATGGCACAGGGTAGCTCAGATTCCAAGGGTAGAAAAATAGATTCCTCCTCTTGATGGAAAGAACTACAAAGTTACATTGCAAAAGATGAGAATTTAAGGAGATGTGGAGAATTGAGGCCATTTTTTTTTTTTGCCATTGATCTACCTGGTTACAAAGCTGTCAATTGTAATTGAAATAATGCAGGTGAGGGTGTAGAGTCAACATCCACACCTAGATCCTCTGATGCACAGCCAGCACCCTGACCACTTTGCCAAGCTGCCTTCATAATGATGGTTTATCTTTTGTCTGTAACTGGGCCTTAGTTTTATTATTTGAATGAAGTCTCTACCTTAGGGAGCCTGCTACGATTCCAGTTGCTCCAGGTCTTGAGATCTGCCTGCTTTTGCCTTTTATCCCAATCCCATTCTGCAATTGAACTTCCTGGATTCTTCAAAGAGACCTACCCAGATATGACTGCCTTCCTGCCAAGGGCTCTGCTGTGTGGTGACCCAGACTCCCCACCCTGCCCCGGCTTCTGCACACACTGCTAGGACACCTTCCAGTGCTACAGTGTACTTGTTCACTTGCCCACTAATCCAGCTTCATTTATTATGGAGAAGCCTCCATAGACTTTAATTTTGAAAAATGATCCTTTGCAACATTCTTCTAAACAGCTAGTGCCACCTCTTGTTTAAAATGGGGTTATTATATTTCCTAAAACCCAATATACCAAATTTCTGGAGAACATTGCATTAAGAAAGAGCCACTGTTAACTATGGACTCAACTCAGTATTTTTCTCACCTATGTGGAATAGGCATTGCAGCAAGTCAGATCTGCCCAGTACCTGACCCTAATTACCCCTCCTTTTACACCACACCAGTACTGCCCCTACATTCTGCCCTAAACCATGCTGGGGCTAAGAATCATATGGCTGTCACCCCTGGACAAGGAACCTCATCACCCTCAAAATAGCACGTCAAAACAAGGTATTCAGCTGTAGTTGGTATATGTGTTTTTTCTCAGAGACACTTTAATTTTGGAAACTTTAAGAAGTAAAATGTTAGAGACATTTAGGCAGAGTAAAGCCATGGAGATCAACCTGCTTCCTTGAGTATTGGCACCTTTGAAAAATTGCTTCCCTGTTCAGCACCTCAGTTTCCTCATCAGCACTCCAAGATCCTTAGATTAGATGATGGCTCAAGTTCACCAAGTTTTCACACTTTCTGATTCAAAACATTTGTTCAGCACCCACTTTATACATATTTAGAATCAGCAGTAGAGGAGTTACTTGGGCACAAAACAGAATATTAGGTCATCCCTGCGGGATCAGTAGCATGTTCATAAGAGCACTAGCCTGCAGCATGCTTGAGATGGAGACATGGCTATAAAGGAATTGTCAAGGTGCAAGGCATCCAGGTGGGAAGATAAGAACAGGCCAGCAGTTCTGCTCTCCCTCCTCCTTGCTCGTAACCTGTTCCATCATCCATGTCCTATGACAATGCCATAGTGGCATCACCAGTATTGCAGGCAAAGTTTCTGAATACTTCCATTGGTCAGATTCCAGTTCCAGACAACAGAATCTCCTCTGTCTCAGTATTGTTTAAATGGATATGTCTACCATTCTTTCCAAGACATGGATAGTTTTAAGGAAATCAATTTCTAGATTTCCATTTTCCATATGTACTTCCCTAACATTGACCTCCCTGGGGTTGGGATGTTATGCTGGTTTTCCATGTCTACCTTCTTATTCAAAACTGACTATTCACTACTTTTCAAAATAAAATCATAACATTTCATCCATGATGGTGCAATGGATCCAGCAATTTTCAGAGCATTAGTCAAAGGTACAATTTCCAATATTTGCGTCAGGAAGCCTCCTTGATACAGGCATATCAAAAGTGATACTTACTATCTTGAGATTAAGGGATGACTGTAGCATTAGAAATAGCTGTTTGGGCAATGTTGAGATGCCCTCATCTATTGCAGCATGGGGAGAAGTTTTATAATGAGCTTGCCATTTGTATGTCCTGAATCTTGGTAAAGAGTGCATCAATCCTTATGGAAAAGGCCACGAAAAGAAAAGAAAAAAAAAGCCTGTACAAGTTGTGGAAGCTGGAGGCATTTGATTTCACCAAGGTGTCCAGCCCCCAGTGAGGCCCCATGCTTTATACTATCTTTTATTCTACCTTCAACATAGAATTTGGAAGTAACAGTCATAATAATTCATAACAGCTTATTTGAATTGAAAAATGGAGTCAGATTATTTCTTACAGAAATTAAGACTGACCTAACACATTAATTTGACTATAAATTCTGGCTTTGTCAATTAAGATAGACAGCAAGCATTTTCCAGAAATTGAGTGAGCTTAGTCTGAAGATCTGAAATTTTGAGGAAAATATATTTAAATTACATGATGAAAGTATTTTATCACAAAAAATTTATTGACAAAAGCATATTGAAATTTAAAATATTTTTTATTCTTCCAAACTTTTGTGAATTATGAGGTTAAATATAGTTTCTTATGTAAAACCGAAATAGCTATCATTACAAGTCTTTTATAAATTCTTGTAAAAGATTTCCCAGACATTGAAAAAGTGGGTGAATCTGATAACTAGGTAGTGATTTTCTTTCTTTTTTTTATCTCTTGCAAATTAGAAGGTTTCTACTTTTTTTTTTTGTAGAGACAGAGTTTCACTTTATTTAGAGCCACTTTATTTTGAGAAAGTTCAAAGAGTTGAATGACATTGCTATTGTAAAACTCCTTCATTTCCATCTGTTTATGTAAATAAGTATTTTAGTGATGACATATACTACATATAAAATTTCAAAATGAGAATAGAATTTTTTTTAATTTTTTTTTGTAGAGACAGAGTCTCACTTTACTGCCTTTGGTAGAGTGCCATGACGTCACAGGACTCACAGCAACCTCTAGCTCTTGGGCTTCCGCGATGCTCCTACCTCAGCCTCCAGAGCAGCTGGGACTACAGGCGCCCGCCACAACGCCCGGCTATTTTTTGGTTACAGTTCAGCTGGGCCTGGGTTTGAACCCACCACCCTCGGTATATGGGGCCGGCGCCCAATTGATGTTAAAACAGTCTTATTCTAGTAAAAGGTGGCATTCATTCATGTGAGCACAATCTAAATGGAAAAAAACTAACTGTATCCATCTCATTTAGAGAAATGTTTGTAATAGTACCTAATTTTTATGTTTAATAATTAATTACTTAATATGTAATATATTAAGATATAGTTGTCATATATCTTACATCTCTATACATAAAGATCCCCAAAATAAATATTACAATTTAAAAATATATATGTAATATATCATATTACTTTGATTAGTTATATATATACTAATTTTAATACTGACAATTTGTAAGGAAATTCTATAACCTAAAGCCTTTATGATAACAGAAAATAGAAAACCATTAAAATTTCATTTTATAAACTTATTTTTTTGGCAGGGAAGTATATTAGGGCAAGCTGTAAAAGATATTTGTGCATATAATACATACTATTAGGACATAATTTATGGTAGGTGTGAAATGGAAATACAAATTCAAGGAAAAATGTCAGCAAATTACAAAATTTCTAAGGATTAAGGAGAATTGTGTGAATTTTTAAAAGTGGATAATTGAGGGTAATAAATTCTCATGCTAGCTAGAGTCCACTGGATACTTTTTTTTTTTGCAGTTTTTAGGCCAGGGCTAGGTTTGAACCCACCACCTCTGGTATATGGGGCCAGCACCCTATTCCTTTGAGCCACAGGCATCGGCCTCCACTGGATACTTTTAAAAGACTAATGTGGCTGTTATGTTTTGAAGTCTTAACTCAGTATTTACAATACACTAGAAATTATATCCTCTTAACTTTATTTATCCTATTAAAATTTATAATAAAAAATTTAAATGTCCACTTATAAATGTACAACTGGGTCTGCGTTGTCTTCAAATCAGCAAGGTCAGTTCATCAAACCCATATTCCCATTGCCTTGAACATTTGTTGCCTGTGACCATTTCTGGTAACAATGATTGAATTGATCAGTGTTTGGGTCCATGCAACAGAATCCACTTTAGTTGGTACCATCAATAATGGATTTGGTATAGAGAATTTGATGCTTCCGAAATTGTTGGAAAGGTCAAAGGAAAAGAGAATAGGCTAAGCATCCAGTTGTTCCTGCAGAACCATTTTAGCCTGTTGCAGCAACTGATGGATTAGGAAACTCCTACCACAGTCACTCACTGAAGGAGGATACTACCCTGACATACCCAGGAAAGCTACTGCCACTGGACCTGCTGCAGGAGCTGTTCCAAAATTATGCCACCTCTATCACAAGCCCCACGAGCAAAAGGTATCTTCATATCTTCTCCTCCACCCCATGTCACTCAGTTCCAAGCCAAAGTTTTATACAAATTCATCTGATTGGTGGATCCTAAATATAGCTAGAGGGCACACTCCAAGGTAGTGTAGAAATTGTAGTTTCTGCATTTCCAGTGTATCTGCAATGAATGGGTCGGATTGGAGGTGAACAAGCTACCATAATGTCTAATGTAAGTATGGTGTTTTTTAAACGTAGAAGAAATGAGGACTCCCTACACATTATTCAGGGAATACTTTGACCCCATAGTATCTCTCTATTGCCCATCACATTGTTTGTCATCCTGTATCGTACTGGCACATCATTATTGATACTCTCCATGAGCCAGGCCTTATTAACATGTAAACATTCCCATGACACATAAAGCTGTCATCCATTATTAACATATACACAAATGTCAGTTGATCAAGAGAGTGCTATGTGGTAGAGATGGTAGGATGTGTAAATAAGATGCAAAAGACTACCAAAGGCAAATTGCTCACCTACACAAACAGGCTGTAGGACACTCTGGCTGAGTTTTAAACAGAAAGGCCAGTGGTGTGGTGATAGAGGCAAATAACAGAAAGGCATGATAGCAAACACAACACGTCTCCTGTCTGCCAGCAAATGTAAGGCAGCATTTAGAATATGAATGTCTTCTGATGCATCCTTCTCCACAGGCAAGGGTACTGTAGAGATTCCCATACTGATTGGGAGCATAGTAATGCAATAAAAAATTTAAACACAAACCAATTTCTCAGTGTTTTCAAGGACTGGCAAGACCATCAAGGCTATTAATGAAGAAATTAAGCATAATGCAATACAGTCTCCTCCAGCTTCAGCTCTCTCATCAAGAATTTGGATTAGAAATACTTCTCACATTCTATCAGTGTGCCCCAGTGCAGGTGTACACTGCTGTTGGTTTTTGCTAGAAGGATACTGATTGCATTCCAAGGGATACTATGGTGACAAGGAATCAGGAAACCTGTGTTCTAATCTAGAACTTTGCACTGCATTGCTGTGTGACCTAAAACAAACCACTTGCCCACTCTGGGTTTATATTTCTTTATTAGTAAGGCATAAATAATAATATTAATTTTGCCTGCCTTCTAAAGAAAATAGTCTTAACTTCAGGTTCATCCATGGATCCCATTAAAATTATAGGTAAATTTTTACATGTAGACGGACATACTAAGGATACTTTTCTACATAATTTTAAATTGAATAATCACACTCAAGAGAAAAATGAGTCCATGGCTCAAAAGTAATTTTTTTAGTAACTAATGTCCAAGAGGATCAACTGAGGTAAGTTAATCAGTAAAATAACTGTTCCACAAACTCATGGTGAAATAAGATTATTTCATTTACATTTCCAAGTAATAGCCAAGACCCCACCTGATTTATTAGCACAACATCTATCATCTCCCTCCTGAGTGTTTATGTCCCTATTTGTGCTGCAAACTTGAAGTTTTTCCTTGCTAAGATTTTTCATTTTGCTCAACTACCTCACAAAATAACTTCAATAATTAAGACTAGATTGCCCACTTCATGGGCCCCTTACATTTTTCAAGGCTCCACACCATTGTTAAGGCAAAGTTCCATAGGGTGAGGTCTGGAAGGGTTCCAGACATGAAACTTCTGTGTCCTTGGATGTGTTACTCTCCTTCTATGTCCTTAGATGTGAATCATATGCCAGGGAAGCTCATCAGCACTTTGGTGTCCACATTTTTTATTGACATTTCATCACATAGGCATAATTGATTGGATTATTGGTGATGTGATTAAACTCAATTTCTAGATTCCCTCTCCTTTCAGGAAGTCAGACTGATATCAATAATGCCACAACTTTCTAATTACGTGGTTGGTTTTTGTGTCCAGAATCAGCTCATTAGCAGAAACTTATCTGTGGTCCAAGGGACTCACCTTGAATAACAACAATACTCTTATCACTCAGGAAATTCCAAAAATTTAGAGGCTTTCTCTCAGGATAAGAGCACAAACATAACACCACTCCAAAACTTTAGTAGCTTAAAACAGCAATTATTTATTTTCACACATCTGCAGTTCAGCTGATCTAGGATAAACTTTATTGGCCCACCTCCAAGCTGTGGTGGGGCCTAGGTCAGCTCCACATATCTCTCATCTTCCTTGGACAGGGGATAAGACAGGGCATATTCTGTGAACATGGTTATAGCAGAAGAATAAGAGGGCAAACCCAAACTCGCAAGCACAGCTCAAGCCTCTGTTTGCATCATTTCACTAGCATCCTATTGCCCCAACCAAGTTATCTAGCCAAGGAGAAAGAGAGGTGTGCTCTACCCATAATTGGAGGTGGAAGGGGAGTGAATATTTCCTAAATAATCAGAAATATCACATAAGGAAAGCATTATTTACTTTTTTATGATCTTTCAGCCCTTTGTGATAGAACCTGCCTACAGAAGATGATTCCTGAATGTCCATGATGACCATCCATTGCCTCCAGCCACTGACTATCCATATCTTAGATGTCTTTGATAGAACCATATCTCTTGGGTTTCAAGCATTGATCATAAAATGGGGTCACATTTTAGTCTGTTACCAAGTCTTCACAAATAAATTAATTATATCCTCAGTTTACCAGCAAGTGAAAAGCAGCCATCATTGGAAGAAAGAACCTACTGATACTCACTTTCTGATCAACAACTTTCTCTCCACCTTTCTTTCCTCTCGTTTTCATAGTTTGCCCTTAAAACCTTTCTGCTCTCTTGATCTCCAGACATGAATCATGTTGTGTAATTTGAATAATAATGAGTAATGGTAATAACTGAAAAGATAGAGAATCTGGATTCATGTTTTATCTAGAAAGATACTAAAACAGCTGCCAGGGAGTGTTCAGAGCCTTTACAGCCCATTCCATAATTTATGAACATGTGAACACTCCACATGAACAGCCTGGATGAGTCAGACATTTTAATTGGGCTGCCTTAAATTTAGAACAAAAGGAACTTGATTCATACTCCACTGGATAGTCTCATGAAGAGTGTTCCAGCCAGAGAGAAGCCAGAGCTGACACTTTGTATACACAAGTGGGTAGCATAAAGTACAAATGTTGGTAATGTTTGAAAGTTACTGCATTCTAATCTTGCTGTTTGATTTTAATGTTGTATTTTTAGAGAAACTTTATCAGGGAATACTTCTTTTTTACGTGAAACTTATGCATCCTTGCCTAGGCAACAGTGATTTGAGTGTGAAAATCAATTGGGATCCCACCATTGCTAAGCATTTCTGAAAAGGGACCAAGATTTGTTGAAAAATGACTACCTCCGGCTGGCGCCTGTGGCTCAAAAGGGTAGGGCACTGGCCCCAAATGCCAGAAGTGGTGGGTTCAAACCCAGCCCTGGCTAACAACTGCAAAAAAAAAAAAAAAAAAAAAAAGTGACTACCTCCATGCTCAATGAAAGAAAACTATATGTAATTTATGCCTTCATATTCATGAAATAAGATATGACAGGTTCTTTCATTTTGATCCATTAAACAAGTATTTGCATAGCATGGGGTATGTCTGGCACTGTCCTTGGTGCTGATGTTGGAGACATGAGCAACAGGGAACTGGTGCCTCAAGGAACTACAGTCTAGTGGAAGAGACAGACGTTAATCAAATTCATAATACTATTGAGTATTACAATTAAAGCTTCAAGTGATTTGCCAGGGCAACATGTAAGTTATGAAAGGGTCTATCAGCCTCCTTCCCTAAATGGGACAAATAAAAGGAAATTGGATAGTTGGAGGAAAGGAGAGGGTTTGAAAGGAGGATTTCTTGTAACTGAGCATTGTTGCGAGCTTCCCCCCAAAAAAGAAAGGATGAGAGTGCTTTTCTTTTCACCCAAGACCAATGAGAAGATCTTCAGTGTGACCACTTGGAGATTTTATGTGTATCCCTGTAGCTATAGGGAACAGTAATGAATTTCACAGGAATGAGGACTCTAAGGGGAGCCTACACTAAAAGAGGGTAAAAGAGAGAACTGTGCTATTTGTGGAACAATTTTCTCTCCCTTCCAAAAGCATATCTCCATACCAGGAGACTAAATGTAAATCCCCCGTGTATCAGTTATCTATTACATAATAATACTACATACCAAACAGCCAGAACACCTCAGCAATACAGAATAAGTAATTATTTTGATCACAAGTTTATTGGCTGCCTGGAGTGTTTTTCTGGTCTTTTCTGGGTTTAGCTGATCTTGGCTGGGTTTGTCAGCCAAGTCAGCTGCTGGGATTGCTGTGGGCTATACAGTTTCAGTTAAACAGCTAATTTCAGTTCCATATGGTCTCATCTTCTATCAAATTAGCATGGGTTTGTTCACAGGTGTCAAATCCAGTTTCTGAGTGAGAGTAGAAGAATGCTGTAGGAAAAATTTAAACACCGTGAACAGATTGTTGGTAGAAATGTTAACTTTAAGAATGCTGAGAGTGAATGCTGAGAAGAAAGTGAGGAAGAGTACTGCAAATACTCTATGCAAGATAATGCAACATACTAGCAAATGCTCACCCAGGTTCTATTCTTCCGTCACCTGGAAAATACAACTTGTAAGTCATAAATTTGCATAACTAAGAAGAGTCCCAACAAGATGTTACAAGTGCTGTCTGTTTTATTCTTGTTGCCTACAAAGCAGGAAAAGAGAGATAAATTGGGGGAAGAGCTGTTAAACAGAAAGGAACCAGATTTCTTCATACATTCCTCTAAGGGGAGGGGGCGGAGAGAAAATCTTTGAGATTTTGGAAACTCTCAGCCTTTCCAGATGTCAGAAGATGTTAAAAGTCAAAAATGATGGCTGAAAGTATGAAGCAGGGAAAAGTCTGAGTATGCGACTGCATAGCCCTTCGCTAAAACCACAGATCTCATCTAAATCTTGTTTGTTGAGAAGTATAAAACCAAAAGGCCAAAGTACTCAACCACACAAAACGTTCTCCCACAAGATTAAGTCTATCTCTCAGAGATCTCAATCAAAACAAAGGGCCTTAGGAAATTTAAAAGCATTGCCCTCATCCTTTTCAGAGCAGAAGGCTCAAATCCTTGTTTAATGAACCAATATGAATGAACCTGTTATACCTTGTGTCATGAAAATGACGTATGAAAGCCAAAAGTAGGAAAGAGATTATCTGGAAAATATAGAGGATGCCAAAAAATGTATACAAATTTCAAAAAAGGAAAAAGCTTTATTAAAATTGTAATATTCAATATATACCAATAATAAAAGATGAATACAAGTCACATTGAGCATCTGTTGTAACTACAGAAGTCAAACATGATTTGAGTATTGCAAATGTAATACAGTTTTTTGCTTTCTGAAAATTTGTGTACATTTTTGACACCTTCTGTTATTTGTGAATGTGGCTCAAGCATAATGAAATGACTCCTGTGATCATTTCATCCACAGGATACTCACAAAATTCTTGAGGAAATTATATTAGCAGAGACATTACCATGTTGATTGACATGGACAGAGAGAATATGACACAAAAGGCAGCTTTCAAATCTCCCAATCCTACTGGTGGGGAGCAGGCTGATAAAGCTACTCTGCTTCACACATGCTATCATTCATGGAAAAGGAATTATAATTTATAGGGCAGAACTAAGATCCCAAAAGGCAGAGCCAAGAGCCAAGAGCCAAGAAGGATTATTCTCAGGGTTTGAAACCTCCTCAAGGAACTTTGGCTAAAGCTTTCTGGGCTGAATTTCAAAGCTGCTCTGTACCAGTGATGTCATTTTTACCTTTAATTTCTCACACTTCAAGGCCCTTTAAACCAGATATGCGTAACTACTAATCTGTGCTTGATCTTACCGTTGTGTGTTGGGAGGGTTGAGGGGAGATAAATTGCCTCTTTAGTTTCACAGGACTTCGATGGAGAAGAATTGCAACACATGAGTTTTCACACCCCATGAGATTTCATAAATTATCATTATCCAATTTAACTTATGAGAATTTGGACTTTCACATAATGTGATTTATTTATTTTTATTGTAATAAGAACACTAAGCCTGAGATCTACTCTCTTAAATGTTTAAATGCACAGTACAGTGTTGTTTATGGTAGGCACAATGTTGTACAACAGATTTCAAAAATTTATCTAAAGAAATAAATAAAAATGTCCAAATATATGAAAAAATGCTTAGCATCTCTAATCATCAGGAATGTGCAAATTAAAACCACACTACTATATTACCTCACACCTGTTAGGGTGGTTGTTAGAACAACCACAACAAAAGGTAACAAGGTTTGGTGAGGATGTAGAGAGATTGGAATCCTTGTACACCGTTAGGAATATAAAATGTTGCAGCCACTGTGGAAAATAATGTGGAGGTTCTCAAAAAATTAAAAACAGAACTACCATGTGATCTGTCGGTCCCAGTTCTGGGTATTTATTAAAAAGAATTGATATCTTGGAAATATATCTGCAGCTTCCAAGTTTATTGCAGCATTATTTATAATTTCCAAGATATGGAAAGAACCAAAATGTTCATCATTAAGTGAATGGATAAAGAAAATGTGGTACATACACACGATGGAATACACACTATTCAGCCCTATAAAGCAAGGAAATCCTGCCATATGCAACAATGTAGGCGGACCTGGAAGATGTTATGCTAAGTAATAAGCCAGTCACAGGCTGCATTACTCCACTTATGTAAATTGTCTAAAACAGTCGAACTCATAATGGTGCTTGCAAGAGGCCTGGGAGAGAGATATATAGACAGTGGCTGAGCTAAGGAAACTTTGAATTTAGTTGATGTTACAACAGAATGAGACTTTTGGAGACATTGGGAAAGAGTAAGTGGATTTAGCACATGAAAAAGATGTGAATTTAGAGGATCAAAGGTGTATGGTGGGAGACAGAATCCTGAAATGACTCCCTATAATTTCTCACTATCATTCTTGGGATTTCAACCATGATGAGATAGCACACCCATAATTGTGTAACAATACATAGCATAAAAAAAAAATTGCAGGTGTAATTTTTTACACCTGTAAACTGTTACTTCTATAATATTTACCTATCAGAATGCTGCATTCACCAAGCCTCTAACACCTTACCCTGCAGAACGATCTCAAAGGATCAGAAGCAGCTTTTGCCTACTGGGGAACGTGAGAAGTTTCCCTAAACATATCCCATGAATTATGTTTGGCCAGCCCAACAGTTACACATTTAATAGGTATGAACTGCTTTGCTTATTCAGAAGCATTTCTCTTTCTTTATCATACTAGGGTAATTGGTTCTCCCAGAGTGGTAGGAAAACCAGTATCACACTTTTGTGGCTTCACACTGACATAGCTCATTAAAGAACCCGTGGGCTTGCAGTGTCCAGAATGACAGAACTCCAGAGTTCCACATCAGACTGGGAAAAGTCTATCTGATGTCTGTTGGACTGACTTTATCTTTGCTGCCTCTGGTGTTTGCTGCCACATGCCAGACCTCCCCTGTGAATTCAGTGCTACTGCCCAGAGCTGAACTAGCAACTACACCCATCGTAGTAAGTTCAGCTCCAGGTGCTCTTTGCTGAGACTCCCAAGCCATTGCTACCATTTCTCATCCCTTGCAGACACCCACAGAGCTGTTCTCCAAAGCCTTGCCAAGTTCAGAGGTGATGGCTGCACTATAATGTGCAAAGAATCTAGATCCAACTCTTGGTTTTAGCCTCGTAGAAATACATTTCGATACACTTCAATAAATACACTTCAATAAACACTGGTTGGGTTGTTTTATTTTCTAACACTCCAGAGTCAAAGGTTAATTCCCCCTCTCCATCAACTCAATAAGAATCATTGCCCTGATGAACCCACATCAGGGTCTTAAACTTGGGGAAAAAAATGTTTGAGACTGTGTGATTGGCTTGGTCAGGACCTGTCAGCTAGAATGGCCATGTAACAAAGATGTAACTGGGAAGAAGAGCGCCTCTCTGAGGAAAAGTGATATCTCCTGGGTAGAAGGGAAATATATGCTGGAGTTTAAACCAGGCACATGGCCAAGTCCAGAATGGAGGATGGAGAAATTTACTCCTCCTTGAGTGGGAGGAACTGCAGAGTTACATAGCAAAAAGTGTGGATTCGGAGGGCAGGGTGGGCTGGAATTCAGAACAATTAATTTGATCTGCCACCACACTCCTAAACATTCTCATTGACTGCATTGATATCTCTCTCTCTCTCTCTCTCTCTCTCTCCCCCCGCCTCTCTCTTTCCAAAATGATCAATCTCATTCTGAGGCATTAAACACACAGCATGTTGTCTCTATGCTTCTCACTGGAATGCTACTGCATATGGCTTGGTCTCATCTGTATTATTGCATTAGTTTTCTACTGCTACCATTACAAAAAAACCAAGCATTATTTAAAAAAAAAAAAACACATATTTATTACCTCGTGGTTCTGTGAGTCAGAAGTCTGACATGGGTCTTAGTAGTAAATCTAGGTATAGGCTGGACTATGTTCCTTTCTGGAGTCTCTTGGGCAGAATCCATTTCCAATCTCATTCCAGTCATTGGCAGAATGGAGCTCCCTGTGATAAGACTGCGTTTTCTTACTGCCTACCAGCTACAGACCATTCTCAGTGCCTGGAGGCTGCCCACATGCCTTGGCTTGTGGCCTCCTTCCTCCGTCTTCAAAACCAGGTCAATTTCTTCTCACCCTTTGCATCTATTCTGTTTCCTCTCCCGTCCTGATATCTCTCTGATCCACTCTTACACGCCTTCCTCTTCCTCTTTTAAGAGCCCATATGATGACTTTGGACCCACAAGCATAATCCAGGACAATCTTTCTGTTTTAAGATCTATTACATTAATTCCATTTATCCTGTAACATAACATTTCACAGGTTCCAGGGATTAGGGTGTGCATTGCTTTAAAAGGTCATTAGGGTGTGCATTGCTTTAAAAGGTCATTAGGGTGTGCATTGCTTTAAAAGGTTATTCTACTTACCACCCAATTCTTATTAACCAACTACTTCAAGATTTTTTCAGCTTTGAATGTGTCTCTCCAGGTGTTTTGAGACCCTGGTGAGGTTAGGGACTGAGTGTAAATGTCCCTGTGCTCCCTATGTAAGCACACAGTTGGCACTCAATAACAACCTGAGGGAAGGAAAAGACCTGGTGCAGGAGGAAAAGTTACAATATTGTCTAAAAGAGAGAGTTTTATATAAG
Source organism: Nycticebus coucang (assembly GCF_027406575.1). Classification (NCBI taxonomy): domain Eukaryota; kingdom Metazoa; phylum Chordata; class Mammalia; order Primates; family Lorisidae; genus Nycticebus; species Nycticebus coucang. The sequence goes on along the minus strand of NC_069800.1, from coordinate 33,871,198 downwards.
TTATTTATACCCAACAGGAGGGATAACAGCTAACAGGTTCTGACACATCACATGATTCTGTCCCTTACCTGGATAACTTTATCAATAATCACTAAAAAGGCATCTGTGGTAGAAGATATTACTACATGAAGGAGAAACATAAAAACAGGAACATTTTATTTTCTGACCCTATAAGTCTTTACAAAACATTTTGGCGGAGATCAAGGGGAAAATATAATACCTTCATGAAAAAGACTCAGCTGGAGCCCCAGAAATTGTTCAATGCTACCTACTGAGATTTATAACTTCTTCAGAGGATGAAAAAGGCTCCAGACCAGTTTCCGGAATGCAAGTGCATATTTGTTTCATGGTGAATGAGCTAATGCTGGGTTTCCATGGGCTCCAAACGGATGATGCACACGCTCTGAGCTCACTTTGCATTTATTTCTTCAGGGTCCTCGTGTGGGTCACTTTGTTTAAGAATTCTCTAGCTTTCCTTCACTTAGAGGTCTAAATCTGCTGGGAGAGAAAGAAAAAACAAGTGACAGATGGGGAGAAACTTCAGGTGAGCACAAACCAAGAGCTAGGGTCAGGGATACAGCCAGGGAAAAAGAGAGCAGGGGAAGAAAACCTCAGGCCGCTCCCACAGGGTCTGTGCCTTTGGCTATATTGACAGGTAAGTCCTCTACACCACTTATCTCTCCCATCACTACATCTAATCATCTACCTGCTTCTTTCCCTGTTAATATAGATCCATTGCCTAAATTTGGGTCAACTTCCTTAACTTGTACATCAGGCTCCATCTTCTCTGACCTTCACAAGAACATCCTTCTGGAATTTCTCTTGTCTCTCTCCTATATCAAGTTTTCTTTCACTACTAAATTGTTTGCTTCAGCCAACAAACATACTATTCTTTGTCCCATCTCAAAAAGAAATCTTATATTAGTTATATTGCTGCACAACAAATCACCTCAAAATTAGTGGCTTAAAACAGCAAGCATTTATTATCTCACACAATTTATAAAGGTCAAGAAATGGGGAGTGGCTTATCTTGGTGGCTCTGACTCAGAATTCTTGTGTACTCACCTCAAGACATAACTGGGGAGGCAGGTATGGTGGCTCAGACCTGTAATCCTAGCACTCTGGGAGGCTGAGATGGGTAGATCTCTTGCGCTTAGGAGTTCAGGATCAGCCTGAGCAAGATTGAGACCACAACTCTAGTAAAAATAGAAAAACTAGCCCAGCATGGTGGTGGGCACCTGTAGTCTCAGCTACTTGGGGGGCTGAGGCAAGACAATTGCTTGCCCAACAGTTTGAGGTTGCTGTGAGCTATGACAACATCTAGCATAGGTGACAGAGTGAGACTCTAAAAAAAAAAAAAAAAGAAAGAAAGAACGTAAAAAAGGAAGGAAGTATTCTTCAAGAATGAAGGTTAAATTAGGATATTTTATATTTTCAGACACTAAAAAATTGATAGACTTTTTCATCAGCTGATCCATGTGAAAGTAAATAAATACTACAAAATGCTATACTGCTAAGACTGAAGGAAATGATCCTAGATGGAAAGTCAGGAAGTAATGAACATGGAAAATTAAATTTAATTTTATCTACTCAACTCCCAATCCAGCCTTTCACTTAATACCATTGTAACTAATTTTTATTTTGTTTCATATTAATGTTATTACTTTCACCTTCTTCAGTTTGGTTTGACATAGTTTTTTCCCATTCTTTTATATTTAAACTTGTTGCTTTTTTTAGTTTTTTCTTATAAACAATATTTATTGGATTCACGATGTAATCTGAGAGTCTTTATTTTTGAATATGAGGATTTATCTCATTTAAATTTATTGAACACTGATATATATGATTTGTCCTGCTCCCTTCTTTTTCTATACTTTCACATAAAATCACACTAGGCAGCCTTCCCATCTTTATGAGCTATAAAGTTTGATATCTTCAGTGGTCTGACACAAGTGCTGGGATCTTAACTCAATATTCAGATTATGGATTGAACTACGCAACTCCCAATCCAGCCTGAGGTGTTATTGGTGAATATAAAATTAGAGAAGGAGAAGGAGAGTGAATCTGCTAACAGCATATTCCCAATGTGTGCAAACCAATGTGCTTCATGTTAAGTGTATGAGAATGCTTCTGTGATCCAAGTCATTCAAAACACCAATTTTTGCTCTTGTTTACATCTTAAAGGTGCCATTTGTTTTTTGTACTTTGAGTTCTGTTTTATGGTGCAAGCATGGTTTCTAACAAGCTTCCTACCACACCTGAGAGCCATAAGTTCATGTCGAGGGAATTCTGGGAAGATGGCTGACTGGTAGCAACCCTCAGCAGAGGCTTCTGAGCAGAGGAAATAAAACTGGATGGAATTGAACTCTATGAAGCCAAAGATGGAGAGCTGAGCCAAGAGTTCAGCAAGGTGTAACTCCAAGGAAGAGCATTCAAAAAAACAAGTTACAGGTACAACACCTACCAACTAGAGGATGGGAGACCCCTCCCCCAAGCAGGGGGCCTGCCACAGGCTATCTGCAAATGAGCAGGAAACAAAAGACCTCTCATTTTATCTCACTGGAGAGAGCCTCTAAACTCCAGGTCTCTTTCTCCAGGGAGGTCCCACTTATGAACCTAGACACCACCCCACCAGTCATAAAATTGAACAGATATTTTCCCCTATAAGTCCAAACTCCCAGTCCACCCTTTCCCCCTTGCATAGTGGTCTGAAGTTCTGCCCCCTGCAGAGCACAGTGTGTTTGGTCTTGTCCTGAGAGAACTGGGCATAGTGTGGATCACCAACCATCAGGATGAAATCTGTGACTAATGGGGAAGAAAGAAGGTGTGAGAAGAAAGGGACACTCAGCAGGAGGAGCAGTCCCCTGGTTATGACTATGCCCGGCCACTGGTAGTGTTGACCCTTGTTTCAGGCTGTGTCTGGCAGGACGGGGTGCAGAACCCCCAGCTCTGACAGCTCCCACAGCAGGAGAGTGGTTGCCCTGTGTGGACTGAGTTTGGCAGATAGAGCTGGTCCCCAGCCCTTGCTGGGCCTGTGATGATAGGCATGGACTATGACCTGAGATCAAAGTCGAGGTCCCCTGATTCCAAAAGAACCCTCAAACAGTGGCTTACTGGGTGTGAACCAAGACCTGAGGGCTAGGGCATGGTCCCCTGTCTCCTTCAGGGCTGGTGAACAGAGTCTTACCAGGTAAGGACTAAGACCTTTGAGCGAAGTGCGCTGCCCTGACTCTAACAAAGCCTGCAAACAGAAGCTTGTCAGGCAGTGGACTGAGATTGGCAGGCAGGGGCATGGTCCCCTGATTCCAACTGGTCTGGCAAGCAGAGGCTAGCTGTGTGTGGACTGAGACCAGAGGGTGGGGCCCGGTGCCCTGACTCCAATAGAGTCTGTGAACAGAGGCTTGCCAGGCAGTTGACTGAGATGGGCAGGCAGGGGTGTGGTCCCCTGATTCCAACTGATCTGGCTAGCAGAGGCTAGCTGTGTGTGGACTGAGACTGGTGGGTGGGGGCGTGGCTCCTGGCTCCAGCTGGGCCTATGAACAGTGTGGACTGAGTTGGTAGGTGAGAGTGTGGATCCCTGGATCCTGTGGATCCTCTCTGTTGGGCAGAGTTTGCACTGCCTGAGACAATTTGGTTGGAACCCATGTCTGGGCCTGTGCACGAGGGGACATTCTGAGGTTGACCTTCAAAGTCTTGTAGCAGAAAAGAGCTGAAGGGTGGGGACTGGGCACCACAGCTGTTTGTGTCTCTTCACAGTTGAGATTTAAACCTTATACTGTGGTTTCTCAGGATAGGGTAGAGGTTGGCGGATATCAAGACAGAACTAGCTTGTGCTATCTCACCAAGTAGGTCCTCAGAGTCTCTGGCTAAAATTCTGAAAGGGGCTTGTAAGGTTTTAGGAGATAAGCCATAATTACAAAGCCTAGCACTTTGGTAAGGGGCTAGCTCTACTACCTGGGAACCCCAATTCAATCTCACCCTACCAGTTCTAATAACCGAACAGTGCAAAATAAACATGGTGCAGACCCAACAGAAGAACTCTGGCAACATGAATAACCAGAGTAGATCAACCCCCTAAGAAATAACAAAGGAGATACAACTAAAGAGGCCATGCATAGACAAATGGCAGCAATGTCAGAAACTGAATTCAGAATATGGATTGCAAATAAGATAAATAGAATGAAAGAAAAGATAGAAATTGAATTCCAAAGAGTAATTCTAAAGTTGTCTCAAGAAATTAATGAATTCAAAGCCCAAGTCACCAAAGATATGGACATAATGAGAAAAGAGATAGCAAAGCTCAAGGAAACAAAAAAGTTAGTTGAGGAGCTCCAAAATACAGTAGAATCCCTCAGTAATATAGTTAACCAGGCAGAAGAAAGGATCTCTGAAACTGAAGACAAAGCTTTTGAACATTCAAAAACACGCAAAGAGGCAGACAAATGGAGAGCAAAAACTGATCATTCCCTGAGAGAGTTGTGGGATCACTCCAAAAAATCAAACATTTATCTTATAGGATTCCCAAAGGAGAAAAGGATGGTTCTAAAGGTACAGATGCTCTACACCAAAAAATTTGGGGGAGAATTTTCCAAGCATTGCAAGAGACACAGAACTTCAGATAGCAGACAGTTCCAGAACCCCCAAAAGACTCAATCCAAATAAAGCATTTCCTAGACACATTGTGATTAACTTTGCAAAAGTTAAGATGAAGGAGAAAATTCTGCAAGCAGCCAGACATAAGAAAAGCATCACCTACAAAGGGAGAAATATCAGAATGACTGAAGATCTCTTAGCCAAAACATTTCAAGTCAGAAGAAGATGGTTATCGACCTTCAGTCTCCTAAATCAAAACAACTTCCAGCCCAGGATCCTCTATCCAGCTAAAGTGAGTTTCATTTGTGATGGAGAAATCAAATACTTTAATGACATAGACATGTTGAAGAAATTTGCCATAACTAAACCAGCTTTCCAGGGTATTCTCAGACCTATCCTCCACAATGACCATTGCAATTCTCTATCTCCAAAGTAAACTCACCCAGAAATGTTTGAACAAAACCCAACTTCCACAGTGGTGAAAGAATTAAAAATTTCCACTGGACATGTGAAAATTGTGTCACCCAAAACACAACCAGGCTAATCAATTCTCTAAATTAATGTGAATAGTTTAAATTGTCCTCTCAAGAGGCACAGGCTGGCTGACTGGATACATAAACTCAGACCTAATAACTGCTGTATACAAGAATCGCACCTTACCCTAAAGGATAAAAATAGACCCAAGGTGAAGGGATGGATTTGCATAATACAGGCAAATGGAAACCAGAAAAAAGCAGGAGTTGCAATTTTAGTAGTAGATACAATTGGCTTTAAATCAACAAAGATAAAGAAGGATAAGGAAGGTTACTACATATTTGTCAAGGGAAACACCCAACATGAAGAGATTTCGATAATTAACATTTATGTACCCTACCAGAATGCTCAATACATAAAGCAGACCCGAATGGATATGCACAACTTGATATCTTCCTGCACTATAATAGTTGGAGATTTGAACCCCCATTTGACAGTTTTGGATAGATCCTCTAAGAAGAAATTGAACAAATAAATATTAGAAATATTAAACCTGACCTTAGAACAAATGGACTTTACAGACCTCTACAGAACATTTCATCCTAATAAAACTGAATGCACATTCTTCTCATCAGCCCATGGATCACCCTCCAAAACGGATCACATCTTAGGTCATAAGTCTAACCTCAGAAAATTTAAAAGTATAGAAATCATTCCTTGTATTTTCTCAGACTATCATGGAATAAAAGTTGATCAGTAACAACAAGAATCTGCATACTCATACAAAAACATAGAAACTAACTAACCTCATGCTGAATGACAGCTGAGTCATAGATGAGATTAAGGAGGAAATTACCAAATTTTTGGAACAAAACGATAATGAAGACACGAACTATCAGAACCTCTAGAATACCACAAAGGCAGTCCTAAGAGGGAAATTTATAGTGTTGCAAGCCTCAAAAGAATGGAAAGAGGGTAACAACAACTTAATGAGATATTGCAAACAACTGGAAAAGGAAGGACATTTCAACCCTAAACCCAGCCAAAGATAAAAAATAACTAAAATTAGAACAGAACTAAATGAAATTGAAAACAAAAAATCATACAACAGATCAACCAATAAAAAAGTTGGTTTTTTGAAAAGGTTAATAAAATAGATAAACCTTTGGCTAATATAACCAGAAATAGAAGAGTAAAATCCCTAATTTCATCAATCAGAAATGATAAAGGCCAAGAAACAACAGACTCCTCAGAAATTCAACAAATCCTTAATGAATATTACATAAAACTCTATTCTCAGAAGTATGAAAATCTGAAGGAAATAGGTCAATACTTGGAAACATGCCATCCTCCTAGACTTTGCAGAAAGAAATGGAAATGTTGAACAAGCCTATAAAAAGTTCTGAAATAGCATCAACTATAAGAAATCTCCCCCCCACCAAAAAAAAGCCTGGGACCAGATGGCTTCACATCAGAATTCTACCAAACCTTTAAAGAGGAAATAGTACCTATATTACATAACTTTTTCCAAAACATAGAAAAAGAAGGAATGCTACCCAACACATTCTATGAAGCAAACACCACCCTGATACCCAAACCAGGGAAAGACCCAATAAGAAAAGAAAATTATAGACAAATATCTCTAATGAATATTGATGCAAAAATATTCAATATAAGATCCTAGAAAACAGAATCTAACAACAACACATCAAACAAATTATACATCATGACCAGGTGGGTTTTATCCCAGGGTTCCAAGGATGGTTCAATATACATAAATCCATAAATATAATACATCACATAAACAAATTAAAAAACAAAGACGATATGATTCTATCAATTGATGCAGAAAAAGCTTTTGATAATATCCAGCATCCTTTCTTGATCAGAACACTTAAGAAAATAGGTATAGAAGGAACATTTCTTAAATGGATAGAGGCCGAGGGGGGGCGGAGCAAGATGGCAGCCAAGTGACAGCTTCCTTACATCTGGGCACCATGAGTTTGGGGAGACAGGACACCAGGCATCTCTGGCTGGTGGGATATGCCTATCATCACCCCTGAGAGGATACAGGGAGTCAGCGAGAGACTTCTGGACCCCAAGAGGAGGACTAAAACAGTGGAAAACCGGCAAGTGGTCGCGTGTGTTCAATCCATCTAAACCCGCCCGCAACTGTAAGTTCAGTAGCAGCGAGACTGCAAACCAGAAAGGCCTTACCTGTGAACTGTTTTGGTGTCTTTGGACTTGGCACTCAGCTGAACTGCCTTGGGGAGAGCCTGAGTGGGAGTGTGGAGAACTTTGGCCTTTGTCTAGGGCCCCAGTCTGAGCCGCTGAGCCAGACAGAGCTAATAGTGTTTGGCTCTGGGTCACAGGCAGCCATTGTGACGATCTGCCCCGGCAAGCTCCGCCCTCAGGGTCGCAGAGCTAGAATTGGGTGGGAACGGGTAACCCAGTGACCAAGTAGCCTAAGGGCAGGGTCTGAGCCACCTTTCAGCCCTAACCCTCGGGGGCAGAGGGAAACCAGTTTTGACACACAGGGTAAGTGGATAGCCACTTCAGCAGTGATTCCAGCGACAAGCACTTCCCTGTGAAAGCTTCTGCTCAGCAAGTGAACAAGTTCAAAGTGCCTTTTAAGTGGGCTGAAGAGAGATTTAGGGTGTCTACCTGCTGGGGTTTGAGAAACTAGCAGCCTCCAGTCGTATCAGAACTGTGATTAACATCTCATACCCCAGAAGACCACATGTTGCCCAGACAATATTCAATAACATATACATACTGCTTTGTTTTTGGTTGTGTTTTTTTTTTTTTTTTTTTGGTTTGGTTGTTTTTTTTTTTGTTTATTTTGATGTTGTTGACTGTTGTTTTGTTTTTTACGTTCTACCTTTTCCATACAGATCCTTTTTCTTTCTCAATTTTTCTAGTTTAATTATAATTTCCCATTGCTGCCTTTTTCAATAACTAGAAATTCATTTTTGCTAGTGTATCTACCGCTATTATTTGGTTTTTCACCCAATTTTATCCCGTAAAGTTTTCTGTTTGCTTGTTTTGGTTTGATTTATAGCATTTTTGTCTTTCCTCTCTACTTGGTGGAGGTGGGGTACTGTGTCTGATCAGGTTAGCAAAGAGCTGCTGACCTCAAGGGAACCACCCAACTGGGCACCCCGAGAAGGTGTTTTTTTTTTTTAAGGTTGTATCAAAGTACCCTACTGTACACCTATATTGCTCTGTCTCCCTCTTTCTGTGCCTCTCTTCGTTTTGTCAATATTCCTTTTACCCACTCCCTCTCCTATCTCTATTTTTCTTTATTTTTTCTTATCACAAGGTCCTCCCTTCTTTCATCCCGTTTTTGCTCTTCAACCTTCTCACCCTTCTGGTCCTGTAACCCTTAGTCCACATGCATGAGAGCAAGAGGAAGTGAAAGGAAAATTAGGGCAAGGAAACAGATAAAACAAATCACTCATGAGGAAGAATCAGCAGAAAACTCCAGGCAACATGAAGAACCAGTCCAGAACAACCCGCCAAGGGACCATGAGGTAGCTACTGCAGAGGATTTCACCTATAAAGACATGTTAGGAATGACAGAAAGGGAATTTAGAATACACATGTTGAAAACAATGAAAGAAATGATGGAAACAATGAAGGAAACTACTAACAAAGTGGAAAATAACCAAAAGGAAATTCAAAAACTGAATCTAATAAGAGATGAACGATATGAAGAATATAAAAAGGATATAGCTGAGCTTGAAGGAACTGAAACAGTCAATTAGGGAACTTAAAGATGCAATGGAAAGTATCAGCAACAGGTTAGACCATGCAGAAGAAAGAATTTCAGAGGTAGAAGACAAAGTTTTCGAGATAACTCAGATAGTAAAAGAGGCAGAAAAGAAGACAGAGAAAGCAGAACGTTCACTGTCAGAATTATGAGCCTTTATGAAGCGTTCCAACACACAAGTTATAGGAATTCCAGAAGGGGAAGAAGAATGCCCCAGAGGAATGGAAGCCATACTAGAGAATATTATAAAAGAAAACTTCCCAAATATCACCAAAGATTCTGACACACTGCTTTCAGAGGGCTATCGGACCCCAGGTCGCCTCAACTCTAACCGAGCTTCTCCAAGACACATTGTAATGAACCTGTCCAAAGTCAAGACAAAAGAAAAGATTCTGCAAGCTGCCAGGAGTAAGCGCCAGTTGACCTACAGGGGCAAATCCATCAGAGTGATCACAGACTTCTCTAATGAAACTTTCCAAGCAAGAAGACAATGGTCATCTACCTTTAATCTACTTAAACAGAACAATTTCCAGCCCAGAATTCTGTACCCTGCTAAACTAACCTTCAAAATTGATGGAGAAATCAAATCATTTACAGATATACAAACATTGAGGAAATTCGCCACAACAAGACCAGCTCTACAGGAAATACTTCAACCTGTTCTGCACACTGAGAACCACAATGGATCAGCAGCAAAGTAAGAACTCAGAAATTAAAGGACAGAATCTCACCTCCACACTGATGCCAAAGATAAAACTAAGCAATGGACTCTCACAAAATAAGACTAATAGAATACTACCACACTTATCAATTATCTCAATAAATGTTAATGCGCTGAATTCCCCACTGAAGAGACATAGATTAGTTGACTGGATTAAAAAACACAAGCCATCCATTTGCTGTCTGCAAGAAACACACCTGGCTTCAAAAGACAAATTAAAGCTCCGAGTCAAGGGTTGGAAGACAATTTTTCAGGCAAATAAAATTCAGAAGAAAAGAGGAGTTGCAATCTTATTTTCAGATACATGTGGACTTAAAGCAACCAAAGTCAAAAAAGACAAACATAGTCACTTTATATTGGTCAAGGGAAAAATACAACAAGAAGACATTTCAATTCTAAATATTTATGCACCCAATTTGAATGCTCCCAGATTCTTGAAACAGACCTTACTCAGTCTGAGCAATATGATATCTGATAATACCATCATAACAGGGGACCTTAACACTCCTCTTACAGAAGAGGAGTTAGAGAGCTGGACAGATCCTCTAAACAGAAATTAAACAAGGATATAAGAGACTTAAATGAGACGCTAGAACAACTGTGCTTGATAGACGCATATAGAACACTCCATCCCAAAGATAAAGAATATACATTCTTCTCATCACCCCATGGAACATTCTCCAAAATTGATCATATCCTGGGACACAAAAGAAATATCAACAGAATCAAAAGAATTAGAAATTTTACCTTGTATCTTCTCAGACCATAAGGCACTAAAGGTGAAACTAAACTCTAACAAAAATGCTCGACCCCACCCAAAGGCATGGAAATTAAACAATCTTCTGTTGAATAACAGATGGGTGCAGGAAGAAATAAAACAGGAAATCATTAACTTCCTTGAGCATAACAACAATGAAGACACAAGCTACCAAAACCTGTGGGATACTGCAAAAGCAGTTTTGAGAGGAAAATTCATCGCTTTAGATGCCTACATTCGAAAAACAGAAAGAGAGCACATCAACAATCTCACAAGAGACCTTATGGAATTGGAAAAAGAAGAACAATCTAAGCCTAAACTCAGTAGAAGAAAAGAAATATCCAAAATCAAATCAGAGATCAATGAAATTGAAAACAAAAGAATCATTCAGAAAATTAATGAAACAAGGAGTTGGTTTTTTGAAAAAATAAATACAATAGATAAACCATTGGCCAGACTAATGAGGAATAGAAAAGTAAAATCTCTAGTAACCTCAATCGGAAATGATAAAGGGGAAATAACAATTGATCCCACAGAGATACAAGAGATCATCTCTGAATACTACCAGAAACTCTATGCCCGAAATTTGACAATGTGAAAGAAATGGATCAATATTTGGAATCACACCGTCTCCCTAGACTCAGCCAGGAAGAAATAGAGCTCCTGAACAGACCAATTTCAAGCACTGAGATCAAAGAAACAATAAAAAAATCTTCCAACCAAAAAATGCCCTGGTCCAGATGGCTTCACTCCAGAATTCTATCAAACCTTCAAGGAAGAGCTTATTCCTGTACTGCAGAAATTATTCCAAAAAATTGAGGAAGAAGGAATCTTCCCCAACACATTCTATGAAGCAAACATCACCCTGATACCAAAACCAGGAAAAGACCCAAACAAAAAGGAGAATTTCAGACCAATCTCACTCATGAATATAGATGCGAAAATTCTCAACAGAATCCTAGCCAATAGATTACAGCTTATCATTAAAAAAGTCATTCATCATGATCAAGTAGGCTTCATCCCAGGGATGCAAGGCTGCTTTAACATACGCAAGTCTATAAACGTTATCCACCATATTAACAGAGGCAAAAATAAAGATCACATGATCCTCTCAATAGATGCAGAAAAAGCATTTGATAAAATCCAGCATCCTTTTCTAATTAGAACACTGAAGAGTATAGGCATAGGTGGCACATTTCTAAAACTGATTGAAGCTATCTATGACAAACCCACAGCCAATATTTTACTGAATGGAGTAAAACTCAAAGCTTTTCCTCTTAGAACTGGAACCAGACAATGTTGTCCTCTGTCACCTTTACTATTCAACATAGTGCTGGAAGTTCTAGCCAATACAATTAGGCAAGACAAGGAAATAAAGGGAATCCAAATGGGAGCAGAGGAGGTCAAACTCTCCCTCTTTGCTGACGACATGATCTTATACTTAGAGAACACCAAAGAGTCAACCACAAGACTCCTAGAAGTCATCAAAAAATACAGTAATGTTTCAGGATATAAAATCAATGTCCACAAGTCAGTAGCCTTTGTATACACCAATAACAGTCAAGATGAGAAGATAATTAAGGACACAACTCCCTTCACCATAGTTTCAAAGAAAATGAAATACCTAGGAATATACCTAACGAAGGAGGTGAAGGACCTCTATAAAGAAAACTATGAAATCCTCAGAAAGGAAATAGCAGAGGATATTAACAAATGGAGGAACATACTATGCTCATGCATGGGAAGAATCAACATTGTTAAAATGTCTATACTTCCCAAAGCAATCTACCTATTCAATGCCATTCCTATCAAAATACCAACATCGTACTTTCAAGATTTGGAAAAAATGATTCTGCGTTTTGTATGGAACTGGAAAAAAACCCGTATAGCTAAGGCAGTTCTCTGTAACAAAAATAAAGCTGGGGGCATCAGCATACCAGATTTTAATCTGTACTACAAAGCCATAGTGCTCAAGACAGCATGGTACTGGCACAAAAACAGAGACATAGACACTTGGAATTGAATTGAAAACCAAGAAATGAAACTAACATCTTACAACCACCTAATCTTCGATAAACCAAACAAGAACATACCTTGGGGGAAAGACTCCCTATTCAATAAATGGTGTTGGGAGAACTGGATGTCTACATGTAAAAGACTGAAACTGGACCCACACCTTTCCCCGCTCACAAAAATTGATTCAAAATGGATAAAGGACTTAAATTTAAGGCATGAAACAATAAAAATCCTCCAAGAAAGCATAGGAAAAACACTGGAAGATATTGGCCTGGGGAAAGACTTCATGAAGAAGACTGCCATGGCAATTGCAACAACAACAAAAATAAACAAATGGGACTTCATTAAACTGAAAAGCTTCTGTACAGCTTAGGAGACAATAACCAAAGCAAAGAGACAACCTACACAATGGGAAAGGATATTTGCATATTTTCAATCAGACAAAAGCTTGATAACTAGGATCTATAGAGAACTCAAATTAATCCACATGAAAAAAGCCAACAATCCCTTATATCAATGGGCAAGAGACATGAATAGAACTTTCTCTAAAGAGAACAGACGAATGGCTAACAAACACATGAAAAATGTTCATCATCTCTATATATTAGAGAAATGCAAATCAAAACAACCCTGAGATATCATCTAACCCCAGTGAGAATGGCCCACATCACAAAATCTCAAAACTGCAGATGCTGGCGTGGATGTGGAGAGAAGGGAACACTTTTACACTGCTGGTGGGACTGCAAACTAGTACAACCTTTCTGGAAGGAAGTATGGAGAAACCTCAAAGCACTCAAGCTAGACCTCCCATTTGATCCTGCAATCCCATTACTGGGCATCTACCCAGAAGGAAAAATATCCTTTTATCATAAGAACACTTGTACTACACTGTTTATTGCTGCTCAATTTACAATTGCCAAAATGTGGAAACAGCCTAAATGCCCACCAACCCAGGAATGGATTAACAAGCTGTGGTATATGTATACCATGGAATACTATTCATCCATTAAAAAAATGGAGACTACATCCTTTTTATTAACCTGGATGGACGTGGAAGACATTATTCTTAGTAAAGCATCACAAGAATGGAGAAGCATGAATCCTATGTACTCAATTTTGATATGAGGACAATTAATGACAATTAAGGTTATGGGGGGGAACAGAAAGAGGGAAGGAGGGAGGTGGGTGGGGCCTTGGTGTGTGTCATACTTTATGGGGGCAAGACATGATTGCAAGAGGGACTTTACCTAACAATTGCAATCAGTGTAACTTGGCTTATTGTACCCTCAATTAATCCCCAACAATAAAAAAAAAAAATGGATAGAGGCCATCTACAGCAAACCCACAGCCAATATTATATTGAAAGGAGTAAAATTGAAATCATTTCCACTTAGATCAAGAGCCAGGCAAGGATGCCCACTGTCTCCACTGCTTTTTAACATGGTAATGGAAGCCTTAGCCACAGCAATCAGGCAAAAGAAGGCAATCAAGGGGATCCAAATAGGACCAGAGGAGATCAAACTGTCACTCTTCGCAGACAATATGATTATATATCTGGGAAACCCCAGGGAATCAACTACAAAACTCCTAGAAGTGATCAAGGAATACAGCAACGTCTCAGGATACAAAATTAACACTCACAAATTTGTAGCCTTCATATATACCAACAATAGTCAAGGGGAAAAAACAATCAAGAATTCTATTCCCTTTATAACAGTGTCAAAGAAGATGAAATATCTGGGAGTGTATCTAACAAAGGACATGAAAGGTCTCTATAAAGAGAACTATGAAACTCTGAGAAAAGAAATAGCTGAAGATGTTAACAAATGGAAAAACATGCTGTGCTCATGGCTGGGAAGAATAAACATTGTTAAAATGTCTATACTACCTAAAGCAATCTACAGATTTAATGTGATCCCTATTAAAGCACCTCTTCATACTTTAAAGACCTGGAAAAATTAGCACTTTATTTTATATGGAAACAGAAAAAACCTCAAATAGCCAAGACATTACTCATAAATAAAAACAAATTGGAAAGAATCACACTTCCAGACTTCAGACTATACTATAAATCTATAGTGATCAAAACAGCATGGTATTGGCACAAAAATAGAGGTAGATATATGGAACAGAATTGAAGACCAAGAGGTGAACCCAGACACTTATCATCATTTGATCTTTGATAAGCCTGTCAAAAATATAAATTGGGGGAAATATTCCCTATTCAACAAATGGTGCTGGGTGAATTGGCTGGTGACCTGTAGAAGACCGAAACTGGACCCATGCCTTTCTTCTCTGATAAAAATTGACTCTGACTGGTTAAAGAACTTAAACTTAAGACATGAAACTATAAAAATTCTTAGAGAGAGTGTAGGGGATATTCTTGAAAGAATTAGCCTGGGAGAATAGTTTATGAGGAGGACCCCCCCAGGCAATTGAAGCAACATCAAAAATACATTACTGGGATCTGATCAAATTAAAAAGCTTATGCACTGCCAAGAAAACACTAAGTAAAGCAAATAAACATCCCTCAGAATAGGAGAGTATTTTTGCAAGTTATATTTCCAATAAAGGTCTAATAACCAGAATCCACAGAGAACTCAAACTTATTACTAAGAAAAAAACAAGTGATCCCATTTCATTGTGGGCAAGAGACATGAACAGAAGCTTCTTTGAAGAAGATAGGTGCATGGTCTACAGACCCATGAAAAAATGCTCATCATCTTTAAGAGTAGCCCACATCAAAAAATCCCAAAACTACAGATGTTGGCGTGGATGTGGAGAAAAGGGAACACTTCTGCACTGCTGGTGGGAATGCAAGCTAGTACGTTCCTTTTGGAAGAATGTTTGGAGAACTCTCAGGGATCTAAATGTAGACCTGCCATTTGACCTTTAATTCCTCTTCTAGGTGTATATCCAAAGGACTAAAAATCATTTGGCAATAAAGATATTTGTACCAGATTGTTCATTGCAGTTCAATTCATAATTGCCAAGTCATGGAAGAAGCCCAAGCGCCCATCGACCCATGAATGGATTAATAAATTGTGGTATATGTATACCATAGAATACTATGCAGCATTAAAAAATATGGAGACTTTACCTCTTTTATGTTTACATGGATGGAGGTGGAAAATAGTCTTCTTAGTAAAGTATCTCAGGAATGGAAAAAAATATATCCAATGTACTCAATACTACTGTGAAACCAATTTGTAATCACTCACACTTGCATATGAAAAATGAAACACAACTATATCCTAGGATGAAGGAAGGAAGGGGAGGGAAAGGAGAAGTGAGGGGTGGGAAGATAGAGGGAGGGTTAGTAGGGGGACCACACCTATGGAGCACATTGTAAGTACAAGTTGGATCTATCAGGTGTAGAACACAAATGTCTTAACGCTGTAATTGGGTAAATGAGGTGAAGGCTATGTTGATTAGGTAGGATGTAAGCACTCCAATTTGTACAAATAATCAACACATTGAATCCCATAATGGCATAAATGTATTCATGATCTATTTACAAATGACTTAATTAAAAAAAAAAGGATGTGAAAGATCTCTATAAGGAGAACTATGAAACTCTGAGAAAAGAAATAGCTGAAGATGTTAACAAATGGAAAAACATACCATGCTCATGGCTGGGAAGAATCAACATTGTTAAAATGTCTATACTACCCAAAGCAATCTACAGATGCAATCCCTATTAAAGCATCATTTTCATACTTTAAAGAACTTGAGAAAAACAGTACCTCGTTTTATATGGAATCAGAAAAAAACTCAAATAGCAAATACATTACTCAGAAATAAGAACAAATCAGGAGGTATCACATTACCAGACTTCAGGCTATACTATAAATCTATAGTGATCAAAATAGCATGGTACTGGCTCAAAAACAGAGTAGTAGATTTATGGAATAGAATACAGAACGAAGAGATCAACCCAGCTACTTATCACAATTTGATCTTTGACAAGCCTATCAAAAATATTCAGTGGGGGAAAGACTCCCTATTTAACAAATGGTGCTGAGTGAACTGGCTGGCGACCTGTAGAAGACTGAAACCAGACCCCCACCTTTCACCATTAACAAAAATTGATTCTCACTGGATAAAGGATTTAAACTTAAGACATGAAACTATAAAAATACTAGAAGAGAACACAGGAAAAACGCTTGAAGAAATTGGCCTGGGAGAATATTTTATGAGGAGGACTCATAGGCAATTAAAGAAACACCAAAAATACATTACTGGGATCTGATCAAACTAAAAAGCTTTTGCACAGTCAAGAGCACAGTAAATAAAGCAAACAGACAGCCTTTAGAATGGGAGAAGATTTGTGCAGGTTAGGCTTCCAACAAAGGTCTGATAACTAGAATCTACAGAGAACTGAAACTAATCAATAAGAAAAGAATAAATAACCCCATTTCTATGTGGGCAAGAGACTTGAACAAAAACTTCTCTGATGAAGACAGGAACATGGCCTACAAACACATGAAAAAAATGCTCTGATGATCATTCTTAATCATCAGAGAAATGCAAATCAAAACCACTTTGGGATGTCATCTAACTCCAGTTAGATTAGCCCACATCACAAAATCCCAAAACTGCAGATGTTGGCGTGGATGTGGAGGGAAGAGAATGCTTCTACACTGCTGGTGGGAATGCAAGCTAATATGACCTTTTTGGAAAGAAGTTTAGAGAACACTGAAGGAACTAAAAGTAGACCTACCATTCGATCCTGCAATTCCTCTACTAGGTATATACCAAGATGATCAAAAAATATTTTACAACAAAGACATTTGCACCAGAATGTTTATTGCATCCCAATTCATAATAGCCAAGACATGGAAACAACCCAAGTGCCCATTGACCCATGAGTGGATTAACAAATTGTGGTATATGTACACCATGGAATGCTATGCAGCCATAAAAAAAGATGGAGACGTCACATCTTTTATGTTTACCTTAATGGAGCTGTAACATATTCTTCTTAGTAAAGTATCTCAGGAATGGAGAAAAAAGTATTCAATGTACTCAGTACTACTATGAAATTAATATATAACCACCTACACATTCATATGAATGGCAAAACATAACTATAGTCCAGAAAGTAGAAGGGAAGAGGAGAGAGAGGGAAGGGAGGAGGGCATAGGAGGAGGGAGGGTATTTGGGGGGACCTCACCTAATGTGCATGATGCAATGGTAGATTTCAAAACTATTAAGAAATGAGTATAATTGTGGGATGTGTTAGTTCAATGTAAGAATTTCACATTGTATATCGAAGCATTACCCTGAACCCCATACATGCATCAATGTACAAAGTTATGATTTAATAAAAAATAATTTTTAGAAAGGCTCATGTCCGTGAGGTTCCCCCAAGGCAAGAAGCAAGAACTGAATCTTTGCAATTCAGAAAAACAATGACTATATTGGAAAGTTACAGAGATATTAACAAAAATCAAAGAGAAAGACACAGAAGCAGGGGCAGAAAACAGTAGTTACTTCTGAAGAGTGAAAACTGATTTTTTTCCTTCTCTTTGCTTGTCTATATTTTCAGAAGTGAACTTATAGTCATATAATGAGAAAAAAAAACAATTAAAAGGTTTTTAAAGAAGGACTCCTAAGTTATTAGGTTAAAATAGAAACTCTAATTATAGGCTGCTTTCAGGAGACAAACCTAAAACAAAACCCATTTTTAACTTTGAAACATTAAAAATAAATGTCGAGAAACAGAAGAGGAGGAAAGATTTATCAGGCAAACACAAAACAAGAAAAGATAACAAAATTAGTTTCAGACTGTGTAGAATTCAGGCATTATATGAAAAAAAAGATTCATTTTATATCAAAGGAAAAGATAGTTCATAGAGAGGATATGAGAGCCCTGCTGGTCATTTAACATGTTTTATCTCCACTCTAATGAGAGAGGTGTCAGAGAGTCACTGGGATGCCCTTGAAAGGATAATTCATATTGAGTCATAAAAGGTAATGGAGCAAATAAAAGTATAGGTAGGTCTCATGTCTTTTAGCAAAATGCAGACTCAAAAGGTAGAGAAAAACAGACCTGTGAAAAGTGGACACAATTGAACAGTGAAGAAAACCCATGGGATCGGCAGTTGGTTCTGTGCAAAGAGGATATCCTGCTCCCATGTTATAGTGGCCAGGACATGGGAGGAACTGGAGGTGTCCTCCAAAAAAGCTCAGTGTAGGAAGCACCTGTGATTGCCAGATGGAGTGATGATTTATCTGAGACCATAAGAAGAAACTGAGGTTTAAACAAACGTTTGTACAAGTCTATGTGTTGAGAACCTTCTATATTCTACATGCTTCTCTAAAAAGATTCTATAGGTTTCACCAGACTGCTGAAGGGGTCCATGGGCCAAAGAAGGCTAAGACTCCTGATGCTTAGATGGCCCCCCACTGCCACCTGCATCCTTCACAGAGGGGAATAGTGCCTGGAGCTGAGAAACAGCATACCCCATTCCCAGGAGTCATAATCAAATCATAGGATACATATAGTTTTGTGAAATTTATTAATTAAGTCTTTTTTCCTCTGTACTTTTTGTTTTCTCTCTGTAGTTTCTTGCCCCTCCTCTGCTCACAGACCTCTCCAAAGTGACCCATGCTGCAACAACCTATTCATAATCTCCATTTGTATCCATGCTGATCTTTTCATATACAAACACGTATAGGAGTTTTCCAGCCTTTTCCCACACATAAAAGCATCGTGGGTGGAGGAGGCAAAATGGCCCATTGGAGCCAGCTTTCCACAGAAGCGCCCATCCAGAAGGAGAGTTAAAGGACAGAAGTTTATCTAGTAAGCTGATGGTTTGGAGCTATGCCGAGAGAGAATACTGAAGAGTGCACATCACCCCTGCTGAGATGAGCTGTGACCCCAAGGAAACAAAGAATAGGTACAAAACCTATCACAAAGCGGTTGGGAGTCCCCTCCTCCATGAGAACAGCTGGCAGTGTACTTTCTACAAACAAGCGAACAGAGTTCGGAACTCTTCTTCTTCTATTCCATTGGAGACAGCCACTAAAAACTGGATCTCCTTTCCCAGAGAGGACCCACTAGTGTTCCAGGGCACTCTCCCGCCAGGCAAAAAACTGAACATATACTCTATCCACAATTCTGAACTCCCAGCACTCTCCTCCATTCCCACTCCAAGGTCGGGAAGCCTGTCCCCTGCGGAGTTCAGACTCTTGGGCATTTTCTTGAGAGGTGTGGACATGGTATGGGCTATTACAAGTCTGTACTGAATCAGTAGCATGGGTGTAAAGCAGGGACTGTGGGGTGAGGGAGCCATACGAGAGAGGGAGAAACGGTGCCTGCAGCACAGTACAGCAGTGCCAGGGGCAAGAACCATAGGGCTCACACCCCTGGTGATATTTTGGAGAAACACTTCCCATCTCTCTTAGCAACCAGAGGGAGCTGAGCCTCTACTCCAGTGGCAGCCACAGAAACACAGTCCTTGTGAGCAAAGGCTATGCCTGAGCTGGTACCTACCCAGGCAGGGATCTGCAGGGACAGAGATTAGAATATGTGCATGCAGGAGAGAGCAAGATGGCAGCTGAGTAACAGCTTCCTTGCATCTGGGCAGGGTGAGTCTGGGGAGATAGGACTCCAGGCATCTCTGGCTGGTGGGATCTGCCTATAATCATCCTTGTGAGGATACAGGGAGTCAACGAGAGACTTCTGGACCCCAAGAGGAGGACTAAAACAGTGGAAAACTGGCAAGTGGTCATGCATGTTCAATCGGTCTAAACCCACCAGCAACTATAAGTACAGTAGCAGCAAGACTGCAAACTGGAAAGGCCTTACCTGTGAACTGTTTTGGTGTCTTTGGACTTGGCACTCAGTTGAACTGCCTTGGGGAGAGCCTGAGTGGGAGTGTGGAGAACTTTGGCCATTGTCTAGGGCCCCAGTCTGAGCCGCTGAGCCAAACGGAGCTAATAGTGTTTGGCTGTGGGCCACAGGGAGCCATTGTGAGTGATCTGCCCTGGCAATCTCCGCCCTCAGGGTCTCAGAGCAAGAATTGGGCAGGAGCCGGTAACCCAGCAACTGAGTAGCCTAAGGGCAGGGTCTGAGCCGCCTTACAGCCCTAACCCTCAGGGGCAGAGTGAGACTGGTTTTGGCACACTGGGTAAGTGGATAGCCACTTCAGCAGTGATTCCAGTGAAAAGCACTTTCCTGGGAAAGCTTCTACTCAGCAAGTTTACAAGTTCAAAGTGCCTTTTAAGAGGGCTGAAGAGAGATTTAGGGTGTCTACCTGCTGGGGTTTGAGAAATCAGCAGCCTCCAGTCTTATCAGAACTGTGATTAACGTTCATACCCCAGAAGACCACATGTTGCCCAGACAATATTCAACAATATATACATACTGCTTTGTTTTTGGTTGTGGTTTATTTTTTCTGTTTTTTTGGTTTGGTTGTTTTTTTGTTTATTTTGATGTTGTTGATGTTGTTTTGTTTTTTAATTTCAACCTTTTCCGTACAGATTTTTTTCTTTCTCAATTTTTCTAGTGTAATTATAATTTCCCATTGCTGCCTTTTTCAATAACTAGAACTTCATTTTTGCTGGTGTTTCTACCCCTATTATTTGGTTTTTCACCCAATTGTATCCTGTAAAGTTTTCTGTTTTGGTTTGATTTATAGCATTTTTGTCTTTCCTCTCTAATTGGTGGAGGTGGGGTACTGTGTCTGACCAGGTTAGCAAAGAGCTGCTGACCTCAAGGGAATCACCCAACTGGGCACCTCCAGAAGGTATACTTTTTTTAAGGTTGTGTCAAAGTACCTACTGTACACCTATATTGCTCTGTCTCCCTCTTTCTGGGCCTCTCTTCTTTTTGTCAATATTCCTTTTACTCACCCCCCTCCTTTCTCTACTTTTTTTTCTTTTCGCTTGTTCCTCCTTTCTTTCATCCCTTTCTTGCTCTTCAACCTTCTCATTCTTCTGGTCCTGTACTAAAAGGACTCATCGAAACCTTAGTCCACAGGCATGAGAAATTAAAGAGCAAGAGGAAGTGAAAGGAAAATTAGGGCAAGGAAACAGATAGAAGAAATCACTCATGAGGAAGAATCAGCAGAAAACTCCAGGCAACATGAAGAACCAGTCCAGAACAACCCCACCAAGGGACCATGAGGTAGCTACTGCAGAGGATTCCACCTATAAAGAAATGTTAGGAATGACAGAAAGGGAATTTAGAATACACATGAAGAAAACAATGAAAGACATGATGGAAACAATAAAGGAAACTGCTAATAAAGTGGAAAATAACCAAAATGAAATCAAAAAACAGAATCAAGTAAGAGATGAACGATATGAAGAACATAGAAAGGATATAGCAGAGTTGAAGGAACTGAAACAATTAGGGAACTTAAAGATGCAATGGAAAGTATCAGCAACAGGTTAGACCATGCAGAAGAAAGAATTTCAGAGGTAGAAGACAAAGTCCTGGAGATAACTCAGACAGTAAAAGAGGCAGAAAAGAAGAGAGAGAAAGCAGAACACTCACTGTCACAATTAAAATGCTCGACCCCACCCAAAGGCATGGAAACTAAACAATCTTCTGTTGAATAACAGATGGGTGCAGGAAGAAATAAAACAGGAAATCATTAACTTCCTTGAGCATAACAACAATGAAGACACAAGCTACCAAAACCTGTGGGATACTGCAAAAGCAGTTTTGAGAGGAAAATTCATCGCTTTAGATGCCTACATTTGAAAAACAGAAAGAGAGCACATCAACAATCTCACAAGAGATCTTATGGAATTGGAAAAAGAAGAACAATCTAAGCCTAAACTCAGTAGAAGAAAAGAAATATCCAAAATCAAATCAGAGATCAATGAAATTGAAAACAAAAGAATCATTCAGAAAATTAATGAAACAAGGAGTTGGTTTTTTGAAAAAATAAATACAATAGATAAACCATTGGCCAGACTAACGAGGAATAGAAAAGTAAAATCTCTAGTAACCTCAATCAGAAATGATAAAGGGGAAATAACAACTGATCCCACAGAGATACAAGAGATCATCTCTGAATACTACCAGAAACTCTATGCCCAGAAATTTGACAATGTGAAGGAAATGGATCAATATTTGGAATCACACCCTCTCCCTAGACTCAGCCAGGAAGAAATAGAGCTCCTGAACAGACCAATTTCAAGCACTGAGATCAAAGAAACAATAAAAAAGCTTCCAACCAAAAAATGCCCTGGTCCAGATGGCTTCACTCCAGAATTCTATCAAACCTTCAAGGAAGAGCTTATTCCTGTACTGCAGAAATTATTCCAAAAAATTGAGGAAGAAGGAATCTTCCCCAACACATTCTGTGAAGCAAACATCACCCTGATACCAAAACCAGGAAAAGACCCAAACAAAAAGGAGAATTTCAGACCAATCTCACTCATGAACATAGATGCAAAAATTCTCAACAAAATCCTAGCCAATAGATTACAGCTTATCATCAAAAAAGTCATTGATCATGATCAAGTAGGCTTCATCCGAGGGATGCAAGGCTGCTTTAACATACGCAAGTCCATAACGTTATCCACCATATTAACCGAGGCAAAAATAAAGATCACATGATCCTCTCAATAGATGCAGAAAAAGCATTTGATAAAATCCAGCATCCTTTTCTAATTAGAACACTGAAGAGTACAGGTAGAGGTGGTACATTTCTATAACTGATTGAAGCTATCTATGACAAACCCACAGCCAATATTTTACTGAATGGAGTAAAACTCAAAGCTTTTCCTCTTAGAACTGGAACCAGACAAGGTTGTCCTCTGTCACCTTTACTATTCAATGTAGTGCTGGAAGTTCTAGCCAATACAATTAGGCAAGACAAGGAAATAAAGGGAATCCAAATGGGAGCAGAGGAGGTCAAACTCTCCCTCTTTGCTGACGACATGATCTTATACTTAGAGAACCCCAAAGACTCAACCACAAGACTCCTAGAAGTCATCAAAAAATACAGTAATGTTTCAGGATATAAAATCAATGTCCGCAAGTCAGTAGCCTTTGTGTATACCAATAACAGTCAAGATGAGAAGCTAATTAAGGACACAACCCCATGCACCATAGTTTCAAAGAAAATGAAATACCTAGGAATATACCTAACGAAGGAGGTGAAGGACCTCTATAAAGAAAACTATGAAATCCTCAGAAAGGAAATAGCAGAGGATATTAACAAATGGAAGAACATACCATGCTCACGGATGGGAAGAATCAACATTGTTAAAATGTCTATACTTCCCAAAGCAATCTACCTATTCAATGCCATTGCTATCAAAGTACCAACATTGTACTTTCAAGATTTGGAAAAAATGATTCTGCGTTTTGTATGGAACCAGAAAAAACCCCGTATAGCTAAGGCAGTTCTCTGTAACAAAAATAAAGCTGGGGGCATCAGCATACCAGATTTTAGTCTGTACTACAAAGCCATAGTGCTCAAGACAGCATGGTACTGGCACAAAAACAGAGACATAGACACTTGGAATCGAATTGAAAACCAAGAAATGAAACTAACATCTTACAACCACCTAATCTTTGATGAACCAAACAAGAACATACCTTGGGGGAAAGACTCCCTATTCAATAAATGGTGTTGGGAGAACTGGATGTCTACATGTAAAAGACTGAAACTGGACCCACACCTTTCCCCACTCACAAAAATTGATTCAAAATGGATAAAGGACTTAAATTTAAGGCATGAAACAATAAAAATCCTCCAAGAAAGCATAGGAAAAACACTGGAAGATATTGGCCTGGGGAAAGAGTTCATGAAGAAGGCTGCCATGGCAATTGCAACAACAACAAAAATAAACAAATGGGACTTCATTAAACTGAAAAGCTTTTGTACAGCTAAGGAGACAATAACCAAAGCAAAGAGACAACCTACACAATGGGAAAGGATATTTGCATGTTTTCAATCAGACAAAAGCTTGATAACTAGGATCTATAGAGAACTCAAATTAATCCACATGAAAAAAGCCAACAATCCCTTATATCAATGGGCAAGAGACATGAATAGAACTTTCTCTAAAGACGACAGATGAATGGCTAACAAACACATGAAAAAATGTTCATCATCTCTATATATTAGAGAAATGCAAATCAAAACAACCCTGTGATATCATCTAACCCCAGTGAGAATGGCCCACATCACAAAATCTCAAAACTGCAGATGCTGGCGTGGATGTGGAGAGAAGGGAACACTTTTACACTGCTGGTGGGACTGCAAACTAGTACAGCCTTTCTGGAAGGAAGTATGGAGAAACCTGAAAGCACTCAAGCTAGACCTCCCATTTGATCCTGCAATCCCATTACTGGCCATCTACCCAGAATGAAAAAAAATCCTTTTATCATAAGGACACTTGTACTAGACTGTTTATTGCAGCTCAATTTACAATCGCCAAAATGTGGAAACAGCCTAAATGCCCACCAACCCAGGAATGGATCAACAAGCTGTGGTATATGTATACCATGGAATACTATTCAGCCATTAAAAAAAATGGAGACTTTACATCCTTCGTATTAACCTGGATGGACATGGAAGACATTATTCTTAGTAAAGCATCACAAGAATGGAGAAGCATGAATCCTATGTACTCAATTTTGATATGAGGACAATTAATGACAATTATGGTATTTGGGGAGGAACAGAAAGACGGAAGGAGGGAGGGGGTGGGGCCTTGGTGTGTGTCACACTTTATGGGGGCCAGACATGATTGCAAGAGGGACTTTACCTAACAATTGCAATCAGTGTAACTTGGCTTATTGTACCCTCAATGAATCCCCAACAATAAAAAAAAACAACCCTCAGCCGGGTGCAGTGGCTCACGCCTGTAATCCTAGCACTCTGGGAGGCCAAGACAGGAGGAATGCCTGAGCTCAGGAGTTCAAGACCAGCCCGAGCTAGAGCTAGACCCCATCTCTTAAAAAAAAAAAAATGGCCAGGCATTGTGGTGGCCGCCTATAGTCCCAGCTACTTGGGAGGCTGAGGCAAGAGAATCTCTTGAGCCCAAGAGTTTGATGTTGCTGTGAGCTATGACGCTACAGCACTCTACCCAGGGCAACAAAGTGAGACTCTGTCATAAATAAATAAATAAATAGACACATAAAATTAACCGTCAAAGCCCCCCTAAGACAGAGCCTAAGTAATGACAGGAGTGCAAAAGCTCCACCTCAATTCTACACTCCTGTCTAGCCTCCTCCCTTCCCAGCTCCATTTCCTCCCATCCCCTGGGTTTCTCATGGACTTGCTTCCTAAAAATTACTTTTATGGGAATCTTCCTCCCAGGACAGGAGTCTGCTCCACGATATCCCAAATTCACAGTCCTGCCTGGACTGGAACATCTCCGGGTGCTGGGACAGTCCATTTCCCCAGTGTGCTCAGAATGTAAATCATCATTGCAAAGAGTGGGGCTCTATGGGGGAGATTCCTTCAAACTCATAGTCAAACACAGATGGAAAAAATGAATTTCCACACCACACACGCGCGCACACACACACACACACACACACACAGCTGCATCTTTTCCAGCTCATCTTCTGGGCCCGCAGCAACACACGAAGAGCTCAGCTCATCATTTGCCTTCACATGCACATTATTGCAGATAACATGAGAAAGAGTCCGGGTGATACAGGATTGTGTGATCATAATTAGATGGATAAGTACTTGTGTGTGGAAGAGTTTGATGAATGGGTCTTGGTGAATAGGAGCTATACATACAGATATTCAAAAAGAATTCCATTAAAATGAAACTAAAGCAATTGAAAAGCTTCTGATGGCTCACTGGGCATTTAAAGAGATTTTTGTAGCTAAAGTGTTATTGGCTCTTTCCACCTTCTACTGAAAGGCTTCAAAAAGGAAATCAAAGCATCTGAAATTATGATGTAAATCAATGGGGAGAAAGCATTCAATTTTCTTTTATTGCTTTCTCCTAACATTCTATTCTTTGTCTTTTTTTAACTGCTTTCTCCTAAAATCCCTTTTTTCTGATATTAGCACTCTGCAATTTTTAAATCATTGTTAGCGTTTACCCAGTTTTTGTCCCTTTCATTTTAACATTTTAATATCCTTTGATTTATGTTTGTTTCCTATGGTATAGAGTTAGACTTTGTTTATGTAATTGTTGCTTTTGCTTTATCTGAAAATCTTTGCTTTCATAAATTAAGTGACATTAGGTGATCATCTGTTGTTTATTTACCATTGTATTACACTTATTTCTGTCATTTTTATTCTGTGTTAACGACTTACCCTGCTTCTGTTTTGTTTATTTTTCTTGTTCTCTGATTTCCATTAAGTTGTACATAGATTCTTTATTCCCTTTTGTTCTTCCTGCCTGTTTGAAACTTGAGTATTTTATTTTTATTCACTTACTAGTTTTATGTTTGGAATATACTTTTAATTTCATATATTTCTCACAAATCAGGGTAATATCTATATCTTTTCCTTAAACAAGATGAAGAATTTTTGACACACCTCTCCTTTTTTTGAGACAGAGTCTCATTCTGTTGCCTTGGATAGAGTGCCGTGGTGCATTGTAGCTCACAGCAACCTCAAACTCCGGGGTTCAAGCAATCCTCTTGCCTGAGCCTCTCAAGTAGCTGGATTACAGGCATCTACCACAATGCCCAGGTAGTTTTTTCTACTTTTAATAGAGGCAGGGGCCTCGCTCTTGCTCAGGCTGACCTGGAACTCCGGAATTCAAGAGATCACCTGCCTAGGCCTCCCACAGTGCTAGGATGTGTGAGTCACCACACCTGGCCAAATTTTCAACACTTTTAACATTTTCTCCCGCCCAGCTACCATATTACTCCTGTCTAAAATTTTAGTTCTGACTTCTTTTAAAACACAAATTTTTCTTTTCTTCACACAAACCATTATCATTATGACTATTTCTTTTATTGTATCATGATAGTTATTATTACTTAGAGTGAATATTTACCATGTTTACCAATTATATATAAGGTATACATTATTTAAACTTCCCAATGAGTGGAGGTTAAATTCTGTCTCTTTTTTTTAATGAAAGGGAGTAATTTGATTTTTCTCATTTCAGATTAACATTAGGGTACATACTATTAGTTTATATTTTATTTTCTCTTTAGTCACAATTGGCAGTGCTTGTTCTTTCCTAGAAGTTCATAAAGTGGCAATGTATCTTAAGTAACAGCGTATCCTATAATCAGTGTATCCTATAATCAGTAACATCTTAGATGGGATGAAATAAAGTTTTTTAATGACACCAACTTTTTTTTTTTTTTTATCAATTTCTTTGCTTAGTGTAGCAACACTTTTACATCTTGCCCTTTCAGAGGTTTTTTTTATCCTAGCTGAAATATATCCTTTAGTTCTCACAGTGAGGATCTAGGAGCTCTTCATTTCCGGATTCTTTGAATGCCACAGAACATCTTTATTTAGAACTCATGATTGAATAATGATTTGGCTGGGAATAGAATCCTACATTCACAATTTTTTCCCTTCACTTTGCAGACAGTTCCTCATTTCCTCCAACATCTGTTGCTGCTGTCATTCATTTGTAGATTATCTGTCTTCTCTCTCTGGTGACTTTTTAAAGTTTTCTCTTTACATTCTGCAGTTACACTTCAGGTCTGGGCGTCAGATTTTCTTTCTGTTTTAAAATTTATTCTTATGGGTGGCACCTGTGGCTCAGTCAGTAAGGTGCTGGCCCCATATACCGAGGGTGACGGGTTCAAACCCAGCCCTGGCCAAACTGCAACCAAAAAAAAAAAAATTTATTCTTATTTCAGATAAACTTAAGGGTGCAAATGATTAAATTACATTGTTTACTAGGGTAAAGTTCAAGTTATATTTGAGCCCTTCACCCAAGGGGTGTGCTGTATGCCCTTTCATTGTGCCCATTAGATGAGAGCTTACCAATGCCCCACTCTCCTCCCCTTTTTCTTTCCCTCCTCCGCCCCTCCCCTCACTTAAATACAATTGTGTTTTTCTCTCCTGTGGACATGTAGTTGTTTATCTATAGGTTTCATATTAGCATGGAGTACATTGGATACTTGATTTTCCATTCTTGTGATACTTTACCAAGAAGAATGTGCTTCAACTCTGTCCAGGTAACTACAAAAGATGTAAATTCTCCATATTTTCATGGAGGAATAATATTCCATGGTGTACATATACCACAGTTTATTAATCCATTCATGGGTTGATGGGCACTTGGGTTGTTTCCACATCTTGGCAATTGAGAATTAAGCTGCAATAAACATTTTAGTACAAATATCTTGATAGTAAAATGAGTTTTTTTCTTTGGGGTAGATACCTAGTTAATGGGATTGCAGGATCATTTAGAAGGTCTACTTTTAGCTCTTTGAGGATTCTCCATGCTTCTTTTTTTTTTTTTTTTTGACACAGAGCCTCAAATAAAGATGTTCCATGGCATTCAAAGAATCCGGAAATGGGGACGGCGCCTGTGGCTCAGTCCGTAAGGCGCCGGCCCCATATACCGAGGGTGGCGGGTTCAAACCCAGCCCCGGCCAAACTGCAACCAAAAAATGGCTGGGCGTTGTGGTGGGCGCCTGTAGTCCCAGCTACTCAGGAGGCTGAGGCAAGAGAATCGCTTAAGCCCAGGAGTTGGAGGTTGCTGTGAGCTGTGTGAGGCCACGGCACTCTACCGAGGGCCATAAAGTGAGACTCTGTCTCTACAAAAAATATATATATATAGGGTGGCACATGTGGTCAAGTGGGTAGGGCGCCGGCCCCATATGCCAGAGGTGGCAGGTTCAAACCCAGGCCCGGCAAAAAAAAAAAAAAAAAAAGAATCCAGAAATGAAGAGCTCCTAGAGTGCCATGGCATCACAGCTTACAGCAACCTCCAACTCATGGGCTTAAGCGATTCTCTTGCCTCAGCCGCCCAAGTAGCTGGGACTACAGGCACCCACTACAATGCCCAGCTATTTTTTGGTTGTAGTTGTCATTGTTTGGTGGGCCTGGGCTGGATTCAAACCTGCCAGCTCTGGTGTATGTGGCTGGTGCCTTAGTCGCTTGAGTGATAGATGCTGAGCCCATTCTCCATACTTCTTTCCATAAAAGTTGGGTGGTGCCTGTGGCTGGGTGGTGCCTGTGGCTCAAGGAGTAGGGCGCTGGTCCCATATGCCGGAGGTGGCGGGTTCAAACCCAGCCCCGGCCAAAAACCACAAAAAAAAAAAAAAAAAAAAAAAAAGTTGTATTAGTTTGCAATCCCACCAGCAGTGTAAAGGGTGTAGGATTTTCATTGTTCCTGTCTTAGAATTTAGTGAGTCAGATCTCTATTTCTGGGAAGGTCTCAGCCGTTATCTCTTTGAACATCTCCTCTTCCCTGAACTCTCTGTCTCTTTTCCTCGGTGCTTTGCTTCACATCATCTCAAATGAATCCTAGGACTTTTCTCAAAGAATTTTAATTTCCTAGCTATCTTTTCAATGGAATGCAATTTACTGTTCTACTGAGAGTTTATTAAGGCTATATTTTCATACCCCAGCTTTCTACCTAATGGTTTTTCTCCCATATTTGCCTCTTTCTATTCTTTTATAAAATTTCCTTAGAAGAGCCTTTTTTGAAATGTACAGTTATTATATAAACAAAGTAAGAGCTGAAGGGGAAAAAACTTAAAATTGGCATTAAGTTACATAAGTAGATTCTGTTTAATATTTTAATAATTATAATATTTCTAAAGCTTTCCACAAAAGGGCATTACAGTTCTTCAATTTATTGCAAACATACCTTCTGAAACAAAAAGTCCCAAATATACCATAAAACACAATGAAAAACATGTTATTTGAATAGAAAGAGCATTATATTTCAATGCAACAGACTTTTTTCTCTTCATAGCTACACCTAATGGTGATATTTTATAGGCTAATTTCTAAACAAATTTTTTAAAACTGAAAAAAGCTATGTTTTACTCAGAAACACTATTTTCACATAACATACAGGTCGTTTAACAGCAACTTGGTACAAGTTTCCCAAGCCTCAAATGGTAAAATGCTAAGTTATAAGTTTAGTATTGTCCAACTAGTTGGTTTTTCCTTACCCTACAGACTTTTGGCAGCACATACTGTTAAGAGAGTGGGGCGCTGGCCCCATATGCCGAGGGTAGCGGGTTCGGGCCCAGCCCTGGCCAAACTGCAACAAAAAAAAAAAAAAAGAGACCACCTTGTTGCCACCACTTCTCTTTTCATTACCAAGTAAATTCACTGTAGTAGAACATTCATGTTCTTAAGATGCAAGGCCTAGGCGGAGGCAAGATGGCTGACTGAAGCCAGCTTTCCACAGAGGTTCTCATTCAGAAGGAGAGTTAAAAGACAGAAATTTAGCAAGTAAACTGGTGGATTAGAGCTGAGCCAAGAGAGAAGGTTGAAGAACACACATCAACCCTGCTGAGGCGAGCTGTGACCCCAAGGATACAAACAAAAGGTACAAAATCCATTGCCAAGTGGATGGGAGTCCCCTCCCCCATAAGAATGGCTCACAGTGCTCCATACAAACAAGTAAGCAGAGTTCAAAAGTCCTCCCATTATATCCCATGGGAGAGACCCTCTAAAAACTGGACCTACTACGGTGCCATGGCACTCTCCTGCCAGGCATAAAACTGTATAAAACTGTACATATTCTCTACCTGCAATTCTGAACACCCAGCACTCCCCTCCACTCTCACTTTGAGATCTGGAAGCATTTCCCCCAGGAGTCCAGATTCTTGGGTATTTTCTCGAAAGGTGTGGACAGGGCATGGACTGCTGCTGGTCAGTGCTGATTCTGCGGCATGGGAGTAAGGAGGAGATGGTCAGCTGAGAGGGAACCATACAGGAACAGCAGTGCCCCAAGGCAGAGAGCAGCAGCCGCAGCGGCAACAATAGGGCTCACCCCTGGATATTCCAGAGTCACACTCCATATTTCTCTGGGTAACAAGAGGAGGCTGGCACTCCATATCTCTCTGGGTAACAAGAGGAGGCTGCCACCATCTTCTCTGGTGGCAGCCACTGGTGGAACACATCTGGGATGGAAATGCAGGCCCCGTGAGTAAAGGGTTTGCCTGAGGTGATACTGGCCTGGGTGGAGCATGGGGACTAGAATACGCACGTGCACGTGCAGAGCCAGCAGATTCCCAGGGTGGGGCTGACCCAGAGGGCTGCTTTACTGAGCCTAAGATGCACCGGGCCCTTAGGGATCATTAGCTGAGACTAAGGAGGGCAGAGAGGCTGGAACTGACAGCTAACCTTGCCACTCCAATACAAACTACAGCCGATACTGGGCAGCAGCACAGACAGAGCCTGAGTCACAGGTTTTGTGAACTCAAACAGCATCTCTTCTGCAGGGCAATATAGCCAGGACAGAAACAAATTCTGTGAGGTTGTTCTGTTCTGTCAGTAACATCAATCAGGGGTGGGGCTAGAACTGAGTGAACAGCCCCAACCTCCATTAAGCACCTGAGGTGGTCAGGCCCCACCTCCCCCAGCTGGATAGTGGCAGAGAGCAGCGGCCTGACTGAGGATACATAGATCTCCCTGTGATTCAGGCAGGTGCAAACCCCTAGAGTATCTGCTCATTGGAGGCAACTGGGTCACAGCCCTGTGGGGTTATCAGTAACTGGGTGTGACAGAGGTGCAAGGTGGAGAAGGAGGCATCAACCTTCCCAGATGAATCTATTTGCTGGGTGGGTCCTCCTGACCTCACAGAGCACCAGAGCGAGTCATATTTGAGTTGCCAGCAGACCCCTGCGATCTAGTTGCCAGAGACCTTTTGAATTCTCCCACCTGAGACAGGCACTGACTGAGACAATTGATTTGGACTTCTTGAACTGGGCCAATCGCCTGAGGACTATCCAAGTGATACCCTGGGTATGTGGTTATAGGAAGGTTTGATGTTCTTTTTCCAATTGTTGCCTGTGGAGGGTAGGATGACTTAATTGCTGGTATTTCTCCACAGCTGATACTTCAACCCAGAGTAACTGATTCACTAGGGTAGGACAGAGACCAGCTCAAAACAAGACAGAGCCACTTTGCCCCACCACACCAAGCAGGTCCCCAGTTTCTCAGGCCTTAGCACTGCACAGGTCCTTGGCAAAGCTCCAGGGGAAAACGTACAGACACCAGTCCCAGCTTTTGGGCAAAGGGCTGGTTAATCACTACTCCTGGATCCCCCAACCGAACTTCTCTTTATCTGCTCATCTAGTCAAATAGTGTAAAATAATCATGGGGTAGAATCAGTGGAAAAACTCCTGTACCATGAATAACCAGAGCAGATCAACCCCCCCCCAAGGAAAGATATGGCGGATGCAACTGAAGATCCCATTCATAAACAGATGGCCAAGATGTCAGAAATCGAATTCAGAATTTGGATTGCAAACAAGATTAGTACAATGGAGGAAAAGTTGGAATTAGAAATTCCACAAGCAATTCAAAAGTTGTCTCAAGACTTCAATTAAGAGGTATCATGGACAAGATGGCGGACTGAAGCCAGCTTTCAACAAAGGCTCCTGTCCAGAAGGAGAGTTAAGGAACAGGAATTTAGTAAGTATCCTGGTGGACTTGAGCCTCACCAAGAGAGAAGGCTGAAGAACGCACATCAACACCGCTGAGGCAAGTTGTGATCACAAGGACGCAAACAAAAGGTACAAAATCCACCACCAAGCGGACGGGAGTCCCCCTCCCCCATGAGACCGGCTCTGGAGCCCCACAATTGAACAAGCGGGCAGAAATTAAAGCCCCTCCCACTACACTCCACGGGAGAGACCTTCTAAAAACTGGACCTACCTCCCCTACTGGGGTGCCGTGGCGTTCTCCTGCCGGACATAGGGCTGAATAAAACTTTGGGAATCCTTTGCCGGCAACCCTGAATCCCCGGCGCTCCCCTCACGCCCACTGAGGTCTGGAGGCCTGTCCCCCAGGACTTCGGATCCTTGGGTGATTTCTCAAGGGGAGTGGACAGTCCCCGAGTTGCGACTGGTCAGCATTGACTCTGAGGCGCGCCGAGTGAGGAGAGGGCACCGGGCTGAGGGGGAGTCATGCCTCGTGGCACTTCCCTGCGGTGCAGTGCACCAACCCTCCCCGGGCATACGGGGCCCAAGACTGAATAAGACTCTGGCCTCCCCGCTGAGAGCTGAGAACCCCTACTCTCACTCGGGGTCTGAGGGCCTATCCCCCAGGAGTTCGGCTCCTTGGGTGATTTCTCGAGGGGAGTGCACAGTGCCTGAGCTGCGTCAGGTCAGCGCTGACTCTGGGACACGTGAGCGAGGAGAGGGCACTCTGCTGAGGGGAAATCAAGCCTTGGCGGCACTTCCCTGCGGTGCAGTGCAGGAGCCCTCCCCGGACCGTAGTATTGCGTAAAACTGAATGAAACTCTAGCTTCCCCCCGCCCCAGTCCCAATCCGGGTCTGGGGGCCCATCCCCCAAGAGTTCTGATTCTTGGGGGATCTCTTAAGGGGTGTGGACCCAGCACAAACTGCGGCCGCTCAGTGCTGACTCTGGGGCGCGGGACAGAGGAGAAAAGGGTCGCCTGAGTGCCCACACCAGAGCAGCAGTTCCCTGGAGGTAGATCAACAGCCGTATTTTCTTTAACGGCAGAACGCTCACTTCTGGATATTCTGAGGCCACACCCCTGTCTCCCTGGGCAACCAGAGGAGGCCACCGGTGACACGGCTCACAAACCCAGAAGCCTCCAGGGCGGGGCCAACCCAGAGAGGTGTTCAGACGCAATTCTCCAGCAGCAAAGACGTTTGAACTCAAAACAGCCCGTCTCCTGTAGGCGACGACAGGAACAGAGACAGAACCTCACAAAGTTGTCTGTTCTGTTCTGTTCTGTTAGCAGCATCCATCAGGGACGGGGCTAAGCCTGAGTGAACACCTCCTTCCCATCACCTGCATCAAACACTCAAAGATGTCAGGCCCCATCTCCTCCTGCTAGATAGCGGCAGTCTGCGGGGGCCCGGCAGACTTCCTCGCGATTCAGGCAGGTGCAAACCCCTGGAGTGTCTGTTCACTGCAGGCAACTGAGTTAGCCATCTGCAGAGATACCAGTGACTGGGTCCGACGGAGGGGCAAAGTGGGGAAGGAGACGTCAACCTTCCCAGACTGCTCTGTTTGCGGGGTGGCTCCTCCTGACTCCACGCTGCACTGGGGTGAGCTGTCTCAGAGGAGTCACCAGGCCCCTGTGATCCAGTTCCCAGAGACCTCTTGAACCCTTCCACCTGAGACAGGTACCGATTGAGACAGTTGATTCGGACCTTTTGAACTGGGCTAATAGACTGAGGACTTTTCAGGTGGTGCCCTGGGTGTGTGATTGTAGGAAGGTTTGATTCTCCTTTTCCAACTGGGGACAGAGGTGGGCAGGCGGGGTGACTTAATTGCTGATTTTTCCACACAGCTGAGACTTCAAGCCAGAGTAGAAGTTGCAATAGGATCGAACAGAAACCAGCTGAAAACAAGACAGAACCACTTTGCTCCACCACACCAGACAGGGCCCCAGTTTCTCAGGCCACAGCACTGTACGGGCCCTCGATAAAACCCCAGGGGAAAAACCAAAGGGAGTAAACCATGGGGCGGAATCAGCGGAAAAACTCTGGTAACATGAATAACCAGAATAGATCAACCCCCCCAAGAAAAGATACGGCAGATGTGATTGAAGATCCCATTCATAAACAACTGGCTGAGATGTCAGAAGTCGAATTCAGAATTTGGTTTGCAGACAAGATTAATAAAATGGAATTAGGAATTCGAGGAGAAATTCAAAAACTGTCTCAAGAATTTAACGAATTTAAAGACAAAACCACCAAAGACTTAGACACACTGAAAAAAGAACTTACAGCCCTCAAAGATATGAAAAATACAGTAGAATCCCTCAGTAACAGAATGGAGCAAGCAGAAGAAAGGATTTCTGACATTGAAGATAAAGTCTTCGAACGCTCCCAATCTCTCAAAGAGGAAGAGAAATGGAGAGCAAAAACGGATCACTCACTCAGAGAGCTCTCAGATAATTCGAAAAAAAATAACATAAGGGTTATAGGAATTTCGGAGACTGATGAAGTGGCAGCCAAGGGCACAGAGGCCCTTCTACATGAAATTATGAAAGAAAATTTTCCAGACATGCCTAGAGAATCTGAAATTCAGATAGCAGACAGCTTCAGAACCCCAGCACGACTCAACCCCAATAAGCCATCTCCCAGACATATCATAATTAGCTTCACTAAAGTTAACATGAAAGAGAAGATTCTCAAAGCAGCCCGGCGAAAGAAAACTATAACGTACAAAGGTAAGAATATTAGAATAACTGCAGATCTCTCTGCTGAAACTTTTCAAGCAAGAAGAGGCTGGTCATCAACTTTTAATCTCCTAAAGCAAAAAAACATTCAACCCAGGATCTTGTATCCAGCTAAACTGAGTTTCATCTATGATGGAGAAATTAAATACTTCAATGACATTCACATGTTGAAAAAATTTGCCATAAGTAAACCAGCTCTTCAGGATGTTCTCAGACCTATCCTCCACAATGACCAACCCAATCCTATACCACAAAAGTAAACTCACTCAGAAACTTCGGATCAAACTCCAACTTCCACACTGGCGAAAGGATTAAAAATGTCCACTGGACCTTTGAAAAACTCGATACCCAAAATTCCACCAGACTTATCCTTACTCTCCATCAATGTGAATGGCTTAAACTGTCCTCTAAGGAGGCATAGGTTAGCTGACTGGATACAAAAACTCAAGCCAGATATTTGTTGCATACAAGAGTCACATCTCAACTTAAAAGACAAATACAGACTCAGGGTGAAAGGATGGTCATCCATATTTCAGGCAAATGGTAATCAGAAAAAAGCAGGTGTTGCGATTTTATTTGCAGATACAGTAGGCTTTAAACCATCAAAAGTAAGGAAGGACAAGAATGGTCACTTCATATTTGTTAAGGGTAATACTCAATATGACGAGATCTCAATTATTAATATCTATGCACCCAACCAGAATGCACCTCAATTTATAAGAGAAACTCTAACAGACATGAGTAACTTGATTTCCTCCAGCTCCATAATCGTTGGAGATTTCAACACTCCCTTGGCAGTGTTGGATCGATCCTCCAGCAAGAAGCTGAGCAAAGAAATCTTAGATTTAAACCTAACCATCCAATATTTAGATTTAGCAGACATCTACAGAACATTTCATCCCAACAAAACTGAATACACATACTTCTCATCAGCCCACGGAACTTACTCCAAAATTGATCACATTTTAGGTCACAAGTCTAACCTCAGTAAATTTAAAGGAATAGAAATTATTCCATGCATCTTCTCGGACCATCATGGAATAAAACTTGAATTGAGTAACAACAGGAATCTGCATACCCATACAAAAACATGGAAGTTAAATAACCTTATGCTGAATGATAGCTGGGTCAGAGATGAGATTAAGAAAGAAATCACCAATTTTTTGGAACAAAATGACAATGAAGACACAAGCTATCAGAACCTCTGGAACACTGCAAAGGCAGTTCTAAGAGGGAAATTTATAGCACTGCAAGCCTTCCTCAAGAGAACAGAAAGAGAGGAAGTTAACAACTTAATGGGACATCTCACGCAACTGGAAAAGGAAGAACATCCCAACCCCAAACCCAGTAGAAGAAAAGAAATAACCAAAATTAGAGCAGAATTAAATGAAATTGAAAACAAAAGAATAATACAACAGATCAATAAATCAAAAAGCTGGTTTTTTGAAAAGGTCAATAAAATAGATAAACCTCTGGCCAACCTAATCAGGAAAAAAAGAGTAAAATCTCTAATATCATCAATCAGAAACAACAAAGACAAAATAACCACAGACTCATCAGAAATCCAAGAAATCCTTAATGAATATTACAAGAAACTTTATTCTCAGAAATATGAAAATCTGAAGGAAATAGACCGATACTTGGAAGCACTCCACCTTCCAAGACTTAACCAGAATCAAGTGGAAATGTTGAAGAGACCCATATCAAGTTCAGAAATAGCATCAACTATACAAAACCTCCCTAAAAAGAAAAGCCCGGGACCAGATGGTTTCACGTCAGAATTCTACCAAACCTTTAAAGAGGAATTAGTACCTATATTACTCAACCTGTTCCAAACGGTAGAAAAAGAAGGAAGACTACCCAACACGTTCTATGAAGCAAACATCACCCTGATCCCCAAACCAGGAAAAGACCCAACAAGAAAAGAAAATTATAGACCAATATCACTAATGAATATAGATGCAAAAATATTCAACAAGATCCTAACAAACAGAATCCAGCAACACATCAAACAAATTATACATCATGATCAAGTCGGTTTTATCCCAGGGTCTCAAGGCTGGTTCAATATACGTAAATCTATAAATGTAATTCAGCACATAAACAAATTAAAAAACAAAGACCATATGATTCTCTCAATTGATGCAGAAAAAGCTTTTGATAATATCCAGCATCCCTTCATGATCAGAACACTCAAGAAAATTGGTCTAGAAGGGACTTTTCTTAAACTGATAGAGGCCATCTACAGCAAACCCACAGCCAATATCATATTGAATGGAGTTAAATTGGAATCATTTCCACTCAGATCAGGAACCAGACAAGGCTGCCCATTGTCTCCATTGCTTTTCAACATTGTAATGGAAGTTTTAGCCACCGCATAGGGGAAGAAAAGGCGATCAAGGGTATCCATATAGGGTCAGAAGAGATCAAACTCTCGCTCTTCGCAGATGATATGATTGTGTATCTGGAAAACACTAGGGACTCTACTACAAAACTCCT
The DNA here is from genome assembly GCF_027406575.1 of Nycticebus coucang. Classification (NCBI taxonomy): domain Eukaryota; kingdom Metazoa; phylum Chordata; class Mammalia; order Primates; family Lorisidae; genus Nycticebus; species Nycticebus coucang. The sequence goes on along the minus strand of NC_069800.1, from coordinate 33,833,095 downwards.
AGAAGTGATCAAGGAATACAGCAGCGTCTCAGGTTACAAAATCAACATTCATAAATCGGTAGCCTTTATATACACCAACAATAGTCAAATTGAAAAAGCAGTTAAGGACTCTATCCCATTCACAGTAGTGCCAAAGAAGATGAAATATTTGGGAATTTACCTAACAAAAGACGTGAAAGATCTCTATAAAGAGAACTATGAAACTCTAAGAAAAGAAATAGCTGAAAATGTTAACAAATGGAAAAACATACCATGCTCATGGCTAGGAAGAATCAACATTATCAAAATGTCCATACTACCCAAAGCAATATATAATTTCAACGCACTCCCTATTAAAGCTCCACTGTCATATTTTAAAGATCTTGAAAAAACATTACTTCGTTTTATATGGAATCAGAAAAAACCTCGAATAGCCAAGACATTACTCAGAAATAAAAACAAAACAGGAGGAATCACACTACCAGACCTCAGACTTTACTACAAATCGATAGTGATCAAAACAGCATGGTATTGGCACAAAAACAGAGAAGTAGATATCTGGAATAGAATAGAGAACCAAGAGATGAATCCAGCTACTTACCGCTATTTGATTTTTGACAAGCCAATTAAAAACATTCAGTGGGGAAAAGATTCCCTATTTAACAAATGGTGCTGGGTGAACTGGCTGGCAACCTGCAGAAGACTGAAATTGGACCCACACCTTTCACCATTAACGAAGATAGACTCTCATTGGATTAAAGATTTAAACTTAAGACATGAAACTATAAAAATACTAGAGGAGAATGCAGGGAAAACCCTTGAAGAAATTGGTCTGGGTGAGTATTTCATGAGGAGAACCCCCCGGGCAATTGAAGCAGCTTCAAAAATACACTACTGGGACTTGATCAAACTAAAAAGCTTCTGCACAGCTAAGAACACAGTAAGCAGAGCAAGCAGACAGCCCTCAGAATGGGAGAAGATATTTGCAGGGTATAACTCTGACAAAGGTTTAATAACCAGAATCCACAGAGAACTCAAACGCATCAGCAAGAAAAAAACAAGGGATCCCATCGCAGGCTGGGCAAGGGATTTGAAGAGAAACTTCTCTGAAGAAGACAGGCGCATGGCCTTCAGACATATGAAAAAATGCTCATCATCTTTAATCATCAGAGAAATGCAAATCAAAACTACTTTGAGATATCATCTAACTCCAATGAGACTAGCCTATATCACAAAATCTCAAGACCAGAGATGTTGGCGTGGATGCGGAGAAAAGGGAACACTTCTGCACTGCTGGTGGGAATGCAAATTAATACATTCCTTTTGGAAAGATATATGGAGAACACTCAGAGATCTAAAAATAGATCTGCCATTCAATCCTGTAATTCCTCTGCTGGGCATATACCCAGAAGACCAAAAATCACAACATAACAAAGATATTTGTACCAGAATGTTTATTGCAGCCCAATTCATAATTGCTAAGTCATGGAAAAAGCCGAAGTGCCCATCGATCCATGAATGGATTAATAAATTGTGGTATATGTATACCATGGAATACTATGCAGCCTTAAAGAAAGATGGAGACTTTACCTCTTTCATGTTTACATGGATGGAGCTGGAACATATTCTTCTTAGTAAAGTATCCCAAGAATGGAAGAAAAAATACCCAATGTACACAGCCCTACTATGAAACTAATTTGGGACTCTCACATGAAAGCTATAACCCAGCTACAACTTAACAATAGGGGGAAGTGGGAAAGGGGGGGGTGGGTAGAGGGAGGGGAATCGGTGGGATCACACCTGTGGTGCATATTACAGGGGTATTTGCGAAACTTGGTAAATGTAGAATATAAATGTTTTGGCACAGTAACTGAGATAACGCCGGAAAGGCTATGTTAACCACTGTGATAAAAATGTGTCAAATGGTTTATGAAGTGAGTGTATGATGCCCCATAATCATATCATTGTATACAGTTATGATTTAATAAAAAAATTAAAAAAAAAAGACTTCAATTAATTTAAAGACAAAATCACCAAATATTTTGACACATTGAGACAAGAATTTGCAGCCCTCAAAGATCTGAAAAATACAGTAGAATCCCTCAGTAACAAAGTGGAGCAAGCAGAAGAAAGGATTTCTGACATTGAAAACAAAGCTTTTGAATGCTCCCAAACTCTCAAATAGGAAGAGAAATGGAGAGCAAAAATGGATCATTCTCTCAGAGAGCTCTGGGATAATTCAAAGAAAGCTAATATTCGCCTCATAGGAATCCCTGAAAGCGATGAAGTGGCTTCACAAGGCACAGAGGCTCTTCTCCCTGAAATTATGAAAGAGAATTTTCCAGACATGCCAAGAGATTCTGAAATTCAGATAGCAGACAGTTTCAGAACCCCAGCACAACTCAACCCAAATAAGACATTCCCTTGGCACATCATAATTAACTTCACTAAAGTTAATATGAAGGAGAAAATTCTGAAACAACCAAACATAAGAAAACCATAACCTACAAAGGGAAGAATTTAGAATGAGTACAGATCTCTCTGCTGAAACGTTTCAAGCCAGAAGAGGGTGGTCATAGACTTTTAATCTCCTAAAACAAAATAACTTTCAACCCAGGATCCTGTATCCAGCTAAACTGAGTTTCATTTATGATGGAGAAATTAAATACTTTAAAGACATTCACATGTTGAAGAAATTTGCCATAACAAAACCAGCTTCTCAGGATATTCTCAGACCTATTCTCCATAATGACCAGCACAATCCTCTACCACAAAAGTAAACTCACTCAGAAACTTTTGATTGAACTCCAACTTCCACAGTGGCGAAAGGATTAAAAATGTCCACTGGACTTTTGAAAAACTCTATACCCCAAATTTTACCAGACTTATCAATATTCTCCATTAATGTGAATGGTTTAAGTTGTCCGCTAATGAGGCACAGGTTGGCTGACTGGACACAAAAACTCAGGCCAGATATCTGCTGCATACAAGAATCTCATCTTACCTTAAAAGATAAATATAGACTCAGGGTAAAGTGATGGTCATCAATATTTCAGGCAAATAGAAATAAGAATAAAGCAGGTGTTACAATTCTATTTGCAGGTACAATATGCTTTAAACCAACAAAAATAAGAAAGCATAAGAATAGTCACTTCATATTTGTTAAGGGTAATAATATGATGAGATTTCAATTATTAATATTTATGCACCCAACCAGAATGCACCTCAATTTATAAGAGAAACTCTAACAGATGTGAGCAACATGATTTCCTCCAGCTCCATAATAGTCGGAGATTTTAACACTCCTTTGACAGTGTTGGATAGATCCTCCAATAAGAAGCTGAGCAAAGAAATTTAAACTAAACCATTCAACATTTGGATTTAGCAGACATCTACAGAACATTTCATCTCAACAAAACTGAATACACATTCTTCTAATCAGTCCATGGAACATACTCCAAAATCAATCACATCTTAGGTCACAAGTCTAACCTCAGTAAATTTAAAGAAATAGAAATTATTCCTTGCATCTTCTCAGACCACCACGGAATAAAAGTTGAACTCAGTAACAACAGGAATCTGCATACTCATACAAAAACATGGAAGTTAAGTAACCTCATGCTGAATGATAGCTGGGTCATAGACAAGATTAAGAAGGAAATTGCCAAATTTTTGGAACAAAATGACAATGAAGACATGAATGTTCAGAACCTTTGGGATACTGCAAAGGCAGTTCTAAGAGGGAAATTTATAGAACTGCAAGCCTTCCTTAAGAGAATGGAAAGAAAGGAAGTTAACAACTTAATGGGACATATCAAGCAACTGGAAAAGGAATAACATTCTGACCCCAAACCCAGTAGAAGAAAAGAAATAACCAAAATTAGAGCAGAACTAAATGAAATTAAAAACAAAAGGATTATACAACAGATCGGTAAATCAAAAAGTTGGTTTTGGGGGGGTTTTTTGGTGGGGTTGCTTATAAACAACAGATTTATTTCTCACAGTTTTGTGGGATGAAATTCTGAGATCAGATTGCTAGCATGGTCAAGTTCTGGTGAAGACCTTCTTCCATGTTGCAGACTGCCAACTTCATATTGTATCCTTACAAGGTGGAAATAGGACCAGAGAGCTCATTGATGTCCCTTTTATAAAAGCATTAATCCCATGTATTATGGCCCCATCATCATGGTAGAATTTTCTCTCAGAGGACCCACCTCCTAATATTGTCCCATTAGCGAATTCAAAATATAAATTTTGGGGGAACACATTTAGTCCATTGCATCGTGAATGTGACCATATTTGAAAATAGGTCTTTGCAGATATAATGAGTTTAGTTAAAATGAGGTCACACTGCATCAGGATGGTCCTCAAATCCAGTATAACTGGTATCTGTAGATGAAGAGGAGAAGCAGAGGGACTGATACACAAAGAGGAAAGCCATATGTAGAGACTCATATTTTTGGTTAAAATTACTAAATTTGATCAGGACTGGGGTAGGCATTCTTAAGGGGCAATATATGTCTTTATTCTCTGTATGACCTTTCAGTACCTGGTCACTTTCCCCTCCTGAAATAAAAGAGTCATAGCACTGACTCAAAGTCTGAGGAATATTCTGAAGATTAACTAATGGCTATACAGAACTTTTCAAATTAAAAGCAAAAAGCATCATTAGTGTAGAATACTACCATCAATCGGCAACATATAACTTGGAGGAACCAACTCATAACTACCTTGTTCAATAAATTCTTGCCATTGAAAAAGTCAATAAAATAGATAAACTTTTGGCTAACCTAACCAGGAAAAAAAAAAAGAGGAAAATCTCTAATTTCATTGATCAGAAATGACAAAGACAAAATAACAACAGACTCCTCAGAAATTCAAAAAATCCTTAATGAATATTACAAGAAACTTTATTCCCAGAAATATGAAAACCTGAAGGAAATTGATTAATACTTGGAAGCACGTCACCTTCCAAGACTTAGCCAGAATCAAGTGGAAATGTTGAACAGGCCTATATCAAGTTCTGAAATAGCATCAACCATACAAAATCTCCCTAAAAAGAAAAGCCCAGGACAAGATGGCTTCACTTCAGAATTCTACCAAACCTTTAAAGAGGAACTAGTACCTATATTGCTCAACCTTTCCCAAAATATAGAAAAAGAAGGAAGACTACCCAACATGTTCTATGAAGCAAACATCACCCTGATCCCCAAACCAGGAAAAGACCCAACAAGTAAAGAAAATTATAGACCAATACCACTAATGAATACAGATGCAAAAACGTTCAACAAGATCCTAATAAACAGAATCCAGCAACACATCAAACAAATTATATATCATGACCAAATCAGTTTTATCCCAGGGTCTCAAGGCTGGTTCAAGATATGTAAGTCTATAAATATAATTCAGCACACAAACAAATTAAAAAACAAAGACCATATGATTCTCTCAATTGATGCAGAAAAAGCTTTGATAATATCCAGCATCACTTCATAATCATAACACTTAAGAAAATTGGTATAGAAGGGACATTTCTCAAACTGATAGAGGCCATCTACAGCAAACCCACAGCCAACATCGTATTGAATGGAGTTAAATTGAAATCATTTCCACTCAGATCAGGAACCAGGTAAGGTTGCCCATTGTCTCCACTGCTCTTTAACATTGTAATGGAAGTTTTAGCCATCGCAATTAAAGAAGAAAAGCAATCAAGGGTATCCACATAGGGTCAGAAGAGATCAAACTTTCACTCTTCGCAGATGATATGATTGTATATCTGGAAAACGGCAGGGATTCTACTACAAAACTCTTACAAGTGATCAAGGAATACAGTAGTGCCTCAGGTTACAAAATCAACACTCATAAATCAGTAGCCTTTATATATACCAACAATAGTCAAGCTGAAAAAACAGTTAAGGACTCTATTCTGTTCACAGTAGTGCCAAAGAAGATGAAATATTTGGGAGTTTATCTAACAAAGGACGTGAAAGATCTCTATAAAGAGAACTATGAAACTCTAAGAAAAGAAATAGCTGAAAATGTTAACAAATGGAAAAACATACCATGCTTATGGCTGGAAAGAACCAACATTATTAAAATGTCCATACTACCCAAAGCAATATACAATTTTAATGCAATCCCTATTAAAGCTCCATTGTCATACTTTAAAGATCTCAAAAAAATACTTCATTTTATATGGAATCAGAAAAAACCTCGAATAGCCAAGACATTACTCAGAAATAAAAACAAAGCAGGAGGAATCATGCTACCAGACCTCAGACTACACTATAAATCGATAGTGATCAAAACAGCATGGTACTGGCACAAAAACAGAGAGGTAGACGTATGAAACAGAATAGAGAACCAAGAGATGAACCCAGCTACTTACTGTTATTTGATCTTTGACAAGCCAATTAAAAAAATTCAGTGGGGAAAAGATTCCCTATTTAACAAATGGTGCTTGGTGAACTGGCTGGGGACCTGTAGAAGACTGAAACTGAACCCACACCTTTCACCATTAACTAAGATAGACTCTCACTGGATTAAAGATTTAAACTGAAGACATGAAACTATAAAAATACTAGAAGAAAGTGCAGGGAAAACTCTTGAAGAAATCAGCCTGGGTGAATATTTTATGAGGAGGATCCCCCCAACCCCCTGACCCCGTGACAATTGAAGCAGCTTCAAACATACACTACTGAGACCTGATCAAAATAAAAAGCTTCTGCATAGCCAAAAACACAGTAAGTAAAGCAAGCAGACAGCCCTCAGAATGTGAGAAGATATTTGCAGGTTATGTCTCCGACAAAGGTTTAATAACTAGAATCCACAGAGAACTCAAACGTATTAGCAAGAAAAGAACAAGTGTTCCCATCTCAGGCTGGGCAAGGGACTTGAAGGGAAATTTCTCTGAAGAAGACAAGCATGTGGCCTACAGACATATGAAAAAATACTCATCATCCTTAATCATCAGAGAAATGCAAATCAAAACCACTTTGAGATATCATCTAACTGCAGTAAGATTAGCCCATATCACAAAATCCCAAGACCAGGGATGTTGCCGTGGATGTGTAGAAAAGGGAATACTTCTACACGCTGGTGGGAATACAAACTAATACATTCCTTTTGGAAAGATGTTTGGAGAACACTTAGAGATCTAAAAATAGACCTGCCATTCGATCCTACAATTTCTCTACAAGGTATATACCCAGAAGACCAAAAATCGCATTATAACAACGATATTTGTACCAGAATGTTTATTGCAGCCCAATTCATAATTGCTAAGTCATGGAAGAAGCCCAAGTGCCCATTGATCCATGAATGGATTAATAAATTGTGGTATATGTACACCATGGAATATTATGCAGCCTTAAAGAAAGATGGAGACTTCACCTCTTTCATGTTCACATGAATGTGGCTAGAACATATTCTTCTTTGTAAAGTATCTCAAGAATGGAAGAAAAAGTATCCAATGTACTCAGCCCTACTATGATTTATGGCTTTCATATGAAAGCTATAACCCAGTTATAACCTAAGAATATGGGGAAGGGGGAGAGGGAGTGGAGGGAGGGGCGGAGGGAGGGTGATTAGTGGGATTACACTTACGGTGCATCTTACAAGGGTTCATGTGAAACTTAGTAAATGTAGAATACAAATGTCTTAACACAATAACTAAGGAAATGCCAGGAAGGCTATGTTAACCAGTGTGATGAAAATATGTCAAATGATCTATAAAACCAGTGTATGGTGCCCCATGATCATATTAATGTACACAGCTATGATTTAATAATAAATAAATTTTTTTTAAAAAGATGCAAGGCCTAGCAAAAAGCCTCCCACAGATGCACTGGATATCATGATGTTCTGTTAGATAAATTCTGTGGCTTCTTCAATTATATTGCTGATTTCAGGTTCTGCTTTATTAGCTCATTTCTTAATCTGTCTTTTTGCTTTGTTTACATCTTTTTCAACTCTTTTCCAGTCGATTTACACACAGCCGCAGTGACTGGCAATCTGAAGAAGAAGAAAGCCCCCACCATTGCACTTGCTGCAAGCTTTCCAACTTTCTGGAACAAAAATCCTGCAGACCAGCAGTCACACCACCCATTACAATCCGGGTAGCTACTGAGTGTTTGTCTACCATTGGTCCAGAATTGTGACCAAACACTTCATTCTGCCAGTGATATCTTCTCGCATACTCAGTTAAATCCAGCACTTTGTAAGAGTTGCCATCACTTTCATAGTCTTGGGGAGGGGGATTTGGGTCGCCATGATACCACCCATAGCCTTTTCTAGGGTGGACCCTCTGCCCTGCACTTTAAGGGCCACCTGTTTCTTTCTATTCTTATCTCATAACTTCATGCTATTTCATGGATACTAAGCTCTCTTTTATCTATGTGAGAGCTTTGGACTTCCAAAAATTATTACTTTAGCTGCAGGGTAAGATGGAGGTCTCCACAGGAGTTAAAGTTCTTGATAATTTTCACTTGTTGGAAGAACTTAAAGGACAGAAAGGAGTAGGCGGTGGGACGGTTAGCTGGGGCCTTGAAGATGATGGAGATATGACACTTACAAGGTGGACAGGCATGATCACTGGGCCACCAGGACAAATGATGAAAACAGCATATATAACTTGAAACTAGAATGTGGACCTAAAGACCCAGAAGCTCCTCCATCAGTTAGATTTGTAACAAAAATTAATATGAATGGAATAAATAATTCCAGTGGGATGGTGGATGCACATAGCATACCAGTGTTAGCAAAATGACAAAATTCACATAGCATTAAAGTTGTACTTCAAGAGCTAAGCTGTCTCATGATGTCCAAAGAAAACATGAAGCTTACACAGCCACCAGGACAAACATACAATATAATCTTAGTGGATCCCAAACTTGTCTTAAATCAACAACCTTTTACTCGTGTTAATGTCTTGATTAAATATCACAATGCAAAATACCCATGCATTAAGTAAAGGAATTCCACCTGGTAAACATGACCTGAACATTTGTAAGAATATGTTTAATATATGTACACCCACTATGTTTTCAGGTAACAAGAGGAAAAATGTGGCACTTTTTTTTTTTTTTGAAGGCACTGTCATTTAAATATAAACCTGGAATATACTCAAAAAGAATTCAGGTTTACAAGATTAAAGTGTGAAGAGGGGTGTCTGACTGCAGTGGAAGCATGTGTGTTTCTGAAAAGTAAAAATCTCAAGAAGGAAAAACAGAAATGGCATGCTTTATCCATCTTGCTTAGTGAAAGAGCTGCAGTTGATATTGCTTAAGGTAACCCTCAATGAATCCCCAACAATAAAAAAAAAAAAAAAGAAATTGCTTAAAGTAGCAGGTATAATGAATATTGTCGCAAATTGTGTTAATTTTTGAAGTGGTGTGGGTGCTGACTAGTAGTAGTATCGAAAATATGTTCAGGATTGTTTTGATACCTGTATTTATAATGAAATATTGGGGGGGGGTTGATGAGTTTCTGTTAAAGGCTGTTCCTGTGTGTTACATGCAACAGACATGGTAAATATCTGTTTACAGTCTTTGTTTAACAAACCATGCATTTAAGTTTAAGTGAAGTCAACAAAAAGGAAATAGGTGTGTGGAGATGTGATTTTGAGATTAAAGTTAATCTTAAAATGTAAATAAAATGTGGAACGTATCCTCAGAAAAAAATTACTTAATTTCACTTAATTATCTACTTTTTAATCAATTTGTTTATTTTTTATTCTTTCTTCCTGCATTTATCTAAACCTAAGTCTCTTCATGTCTGTCATTTTCAGAGTGTTTTATTCTGTCTATGTCCTCAGGCATATTTTCCTCCTATTCTTGTGGATCTGTTTACTATGGTTCATGGTGCTTGATTTTCTCACGTGTTTAGAAATTCGTGTTTGACAGCCCCTTTTCCAAATGGACATCTTTCCCACATGTGCACCTGTCTGTGGGGCTGTTTTCAGATTTATTTTCTCAGAGTCTGCGGGGTGCCCAGCTCCCACCCGTCTCATGGTAGCAGCTTAGATTGGACTCCACATTCCAAGGGTGGAGCAGTTTTAGGACCTAGAGCACTAGTTCCAGATATGACCTCTGCCCAGCCTGGTAAGCAGCTCAGGGCCTGGCCACAGTCCCCAGTGCATGGGAAATGCATCCATGAATACGCAGCTGGTTCTGGCCCAGTGCCAGTGCAAGGTGACCAGCCCAGCCCCCCTTTTTCTTTTATATCTGACTACCTAGTGTGGCCTGTGTGTTTGGGGCAGTCAGTCTCTCCTGTAGGCTTAAGACCATGGCCAAGAGTTCAGTGTTTTAGGGAGACCTGAGATCTGTAGATCCTCTCTGAGGATGGAGATGTGTGATGGGATGGTAGGGATGGTGGGGTGCTCTGGACACACTTCCTGCTGCCAACAGGACCACTCCACTCTTGTACTTTTACTTGCTGGGGTTTGCATACAAGTTTTTTGCTTGTTTGTTTGTTCATTTATTTTGGACACAGGGTGTCACTGTATGGCCCAGTGGCTCAAACATAGCTCACCACACAGGTGACTTTGAACTCCTGGGCTCAAGGGATCCTCCTGCTTCAGCCTCCCAAGTAGCTAGGACTATACACATGTGCTACTACACCTGGCCAATGCATACAAGTTTCTATACCAATTATCTACTGCAAAGTCCAAATGTCCAAGACCAGCCTGAGCAAAAGTGAGACCCCCATCTCTATTAAAAATAGAAGCTCAGCGTGGTGGCAGGCACCTATAGTCCCAGCTACTCGGGAGGTTGAGGCAACAGGATTGCTTGAGCCTAAGAGTTTGAGATTGCTGTGAACTATAATGCCACGACACTCTACTCAGGGCAACAGAGTGAGACAGTGTCTCAAAAACAAACAAACAAAAAAACAATAAAACCCCAAATGTCCAAAACCCTGACCTAACCTAGCAGTCTCATTTTCCAGATGGGAAAGTTGAGGCCTTACAGCTCATGTTGTTAGTGCCAGAGCCAGGCTAGAAACTAGGTCTGCTGTACCCTGTCTGACACTCAGAACTATAGCACAGGTAGGTCTTCTTAGATGCCCTGGAATGCCCATCTCAGCCGACATGATGGGATGGCCTCCCCAACATCATCCCCAAAACAAAGCCGCTGGGAACTTGGCCCAAGAGGAGAATTAGCCCCAAACTAATCTAGAATACTGGTAAACAAATCCACCTGGTAGCTCATCTGGAGAAGGTTCCGGATTGTGGCACTGCAGAATCCAGTGAGGCCTAGCTCTCTATTTTCACATATTCCAATGAGATGCCCCCTTCTCAGGGCGGCAGCAGTAGCAGCGTCTCAGGACCAACATCTGGGAATTCTCCCAGCTCACCTGGAGTACGTGCCTAAAGACTTAGCTCAGACATTGACTCATTCCTTAGGGGTCTCAGAGGACACTTCCCACTGATCCACTGGCATAGCCACAAACATCCAGCCAGTTACTCAAAGGGTTCTTGACACCCCAAATGTGTGTGGTTTTGATGACATCTGGAGGATATGAGGATGGTATCAACATGATTCTATGTGAAGCAAGTATCCCAGCTCCACAAAGGTAGAAGCCTCCAGAGTGTACTCTTTATGGCCCACAGGTTTTTCTGAAGGTGGACACGGCCACATTCTGGGGTTCCTTGCAGGGGAACAGGCACAAGTCTCCTTCCTCAGGAACAATGGCAGGTGCCATGCCATGCAAAAAGACACAGAACTGAGATAGGAGTCCTGTCTTACCCGGTGACCTCAAGCCTCAAGCCTACAACAAAGATGCCACCACACTGTGGACTAGCCACTAGTCAAGATTCTTCAGCCCCATGGAGCAGATACCCAATTTGAAGCAGCTCAGGCCAAAAAAGGAGCCTTGTTTGCTGGTGTCACTGACTTCAAGAAGGGCAGAGGCACATCACCACCAACCTTGCTCTCTCCATCCTCGTGTCTGTGTCATCATCCTCACCATTTCTTAAGCTGCTTTTCTCAAAAGACCAGACCCAGGATATTGTAGTTGTCCACTTCTCATCTTTCCAGGTTCAGCCCCGGCAAGTGAAGACCTTACTGTCTGCGCTCCAGTTTGGAAAGGCCCAGAAGAAGAAGTTTAATAAAAGCCTGGTCTGGGATTCTCTTCTGGTTTCCAACACTCTCCTGGCTGTTTACATCTGCTGTTTATTTTACTACGAGCTCAGGGAGTTCTTATTCTAATTTATTTTCTGGCAGTTCTTACCGCAGGTGTGTTTATAAAGTGCCCTTCCCGCTCCACGGGAGCAGTCTGCCCTTCATGCTCACTGTGTGCTCTGTGCAGTGGTTCTTCATTGCCTCAGATTTTCATTAACAACTCAGTTCATTTCTCATCTTTGGCTGTTTTCCTTTATTACGAGAGGTAATGCAGGACACTGCTTCCCAAACACCTACTGACATGTGCCAATTAGAAGGATGCTTTTGTTGGTCCTGACTGTATCTTCCCAAACCAAAATTATTTGGTTAAGCAAAGCATGTGTGTGTACTTGCTTGGTTTCTTTCTATCAGTTTCTTCACACATTCAGGCCCTCTTCCCTGCCTCCCAGCAGGGCACCATACAAAATTGACTCTGTAACTACAAATCTAATTAACCATGTTGTCCTCTTCCTATTTTGCCCACATATTTTATTTATCCTTTTTGTTTATCACTGACCTCTGCTGTTTGGAATTTGGCAGTTATGTCCTGAAAGGCCTTTGTCTCTCCGAGATTATAAAAGAATTCTCTCTTGTTTATAGCACTTTCATAAGGTTCCTTTTTACATTACTTTTTAGATTAAGGTTGATCCATCTGGGATTTATTTTGCTTTAAGATGAAAAGTATAGCCCCAATTTCACTTTTTCTTGGGTCACCCCCTAATTTTCCAAATTTCCTATTTAAAAAATCCTTATTTTTTCCTATTAATTTTTTTTCAATTTCAGAATATTACAGGGGTACACATGTTTTGGTTTCATAGTTTGTTTTGTACATTTCAGGTCAAAGTGATAAGTGTGCCTTTCACACAGAATGTATGTGTTATACCGATTAGGTGTGAATTAACCCATCCCTCCCCTACCTACTTGATTCCCATTGAGTTTTACTTCCATATGTGCACATAAATGTTGAGAACCTACTTCCAATTTAGTACTAAGTGCATGTGGTGTTTGTTTTTCCATTCTTGAGGTACCTCACTTACAAGAATGGTCTCTAGGTCCATCCAGGTTATGACAAAAGATACTAGATCACCGTTTTTTATTGCTGAGTAGTACTCCAGGGTATTTGAAGCCCCGTGTTTATTATATAGTAGATTTCCATGTGCCTTGGGGGCTGTTTCTTGGCTTTCTTTTTCTTCTGAGCTCCATAATCTGTTTCAATCATTATAATTTTGTCATTTATTTTAATGCTTGGTAGCATTGTTCTCTCTCTTCATTCTCTCTACCAGAAATTGCTCAGCTGTCTTTTAATAAACAAATAATATTTGTATGTATTTATGGGATACAATGTGATGTTTTGATATATAAATACATTATGGAATCAAGCTAATCAACCAACATAACAATCACATACTTACCATTTTTTGTGGTGAGAACATTTGAAATTTACTCTCTTAAGAATTTTGAAATATAAAATACATTATTATTTTTTTCTTTCCTTTTTTTTCTTTTCTTTTTTTAATTTCAGGTTAATGTGAGGGTGCAAAACAACCAGGTCAAAATATTTGAATTTGTTAGGTAGAGTCCCTCTTGTAGTAGAATATACGTCATTAACTATATTCACCATAAAACTATTCTTGAAAGTCTATTTTTTCACATAAACTTTATAATCAATGAATCCAGTTCCTCCCCCAAAAATTGTACTCATATTTTTATTAGTCACCTTACATTTTCAATTGATTTCAGGAGATTTTAGCAATATTCTGTCCAAGAGGATGGTCTGTCTTTACATTTGTCGGCATCTCTGACTTCTCAGAAGCATCTTGAAGACTCATTCAAACAGCTTTTTCACATTAAATTTAATCCTATCTGCCATCCTTTTTAGTGGCATAGTAAATAGGACCTCTTCCTCCACTATTTCTTGTAACTGATTTCTAGTTGGAGGCTATTTTATTCTATATGTTAATTTTGTACCTGCAACATTACTGAATATCTTGCATCTGTAATATTTTTTCATGTGATTTTCTTGGGTTTTCCGGGTAGCTATTGAGATATTGAAATTTACTTTTTCCTCTCTAATTTTTAAATTCCTAAATAATCTTTTTGGTTAATTGCATTGACCTCCAGAATATTAAATAATACAATGCTAACAGACAGATTATCTCCTCTCTAACTTAAATGAGGATGCCTATGTTTCCATGTTAAATGATGGTGCTCATGTCTGGGTGGAGATGGATGGATGTTATCCTGTTAAGGATGTGTCCAAAAACACATACTTTCTATTTGATTAAGAAAGAACCCATCACACTTGTTTTATCACAACATTAGATTTGAGACTAAGTATCCTTTAGTTTAATTGCAGCTTCAGTACCCAGCAGCTTTATAATCTCTTTGAGCCTCCAGTGAAAAGTGATAATACCCCCAGAATAGAATACCATGAGTTTTAATTGAGACTAAATGGAAAGAACCAGCGCATAATAAATAATAAGTGGGAGGTTCGCTTGAAACTGGTAGTTTGAGACCAGCCTGGGCAACACAACAAGACCCATCTCAAAAAAAGATATATCAAAATTTAAAAAATGCTTAGTAAGTATTAATTCTTTTGATTCTCATCAACAGTGCAAGCCTTTCTGGATTTTCTTCTTAATGTGATCATGGTGATAATTTTCTTTGAACTCAAAGTATAAACTCTATTTGGTTAAGGCCAATTATGCAAACATCACATATAACTATAAATACAACCAATAAAATGTAATTTTACTTACATTTTTGCAAATTGTGAAATTTCTAGATTGGCCCAGTACTTTTGGCCTCACCCATATTAGATTTTGAAATTTAAAACATGCTTGTATCACAACATTTTTTTCTATATTTTGAAACATTTGTAGGGTTAATGGGGCTGGGAAGGGTATTTCTCACCTGTGGCAAAATCTTGAATTCCTGACCACCTCAGGACTATATCGAACTGGCACTGTACTTTCTCAGCACTAGGGGGCAGCAGTGTAAAAGAAATCTGGCAAGGCTTCCCTCAGCCATGGAATGTTACTCTATAATCAGTCTGAGTTAAAAACACTTTTGGAGTTCAGTCCTTACCATTCCAGTCTTTTTCAGAAGCGTCTTTATAAAAGTGTGGGTGTATAAAAAGCACTCAGTAAATGGTATATTAAGCATGACCAACTCCCTCACCTCCTTCATGTTTTGATACAAATGTCCCTGCCCACCCCGTATTAAACTGCAGCCTGCCCGCTAGTCTCATGATTTCCAACTTCTTTTCCTTTTTTTCAGGACAGGATCTTGCTCTGTTGCCCAGGCTGAAGTGCAGCAGGCCAATCATTGCATCCTTGACCTCCTGGCCTCAAGTGATCCTCCTGCCTTCCTAACATTTTAGATGATTTACTTAATTATTATGACTTATCAGGTCTCCCCCCGTGATCCTCCTAGATGATGGAGGGGCATTCACTGTCTGTTTTGTTCAGTGATGTATCCCAAGTGCCTAGAACCATGTCTGGCACAGAGCAGGTGCCCAACGAGTCTTTGTTGGCAGAATGACTGCACAGTGCTGGTCCTGAAGGGGAAGGGAACATCTGTAAGATGGCAGCAGGAAAGAGGGTCTGGGGATGATGAGGGTGATGGGTTGGAGGTGGACACGGCAGCGGTAGTGGCAATGGCTGAGGTGGGGGTGGGGGAGGTGGGTGACAGAATTGAGATGATGATGAAGCAGCAGTTGTCGTGATGCTTACTGTTAAGGCTGGTTAGGGTCCTCTGGGAATTTGAAAACTAAGCCTGAGGCTGGATGAGGATGTCTAGAGATTTTGAGATCCTTAGGCATGGACACTCGGTCCCTGTGCTGAGGTAGGGAGAACTGGTCACTCATCCAGATGGGCACACAAGTCTGTACACCCGGCCCTGCACAAAGAGTGTCACGCAAGGGAGTGAGGAAGCAGCAGCCAGGAGGGCCCACCCAGCCACCTCCCCATTCTCCACACTGGTTTGTAGCATCTGTGAAAGAGTTCCCTGCCTCCACATTTCAGACTCTAAGAAGATATGCCTGGTGAGGAAGTGCAGGTAGGCCCACTCCTGACATGCGAAGGTTGCAAGGCGAGAGGACAAGGAAGGAGCTGCTACCACACATCTAAATATTTAAAACCATAAATCCAGTCTGCACCAGAATGTTTATCACAGGTCAATTCACAATCACCAAGATGGGGAAAAAATTCATGTGCCCAATCCAGGAATGGATTAATAAACTGTGGTATATATACACCATGGGACACTATTTAGCCATAGAAAAGATAGAAACTTTACATCTTTTGTATTAACCTGCATGGAGTTGAAGAACGTTCTCTTTACTAAAGTATCACAAGAATAGAAAAGCAAGTATCCAATGCACTCAATACTAATACGAAGCCAGAAGATAAACAACTACACGAACTGCATGCCCACATTAGAGAAAAACACAATTAAGTTCAAGTGGGAAGTGGGAGGAGAAGGGGGAAGGTTTGGTGTGCTCTCACCTAATGGGCGCAATGTAGGGGTACATGGCACACTTTCTGGGTGAAGGGCTCAACTACAACTTGTACTTTATCTAACAAACTCAAACAATGTAACCTAATTGTTTGTACCCTCACGTTAATCTAAAATTTAAAAAACAAAAGATAAGTCTAGCTAAAACTATTAAATAAAAATATCTGTCCTCCTTTATTAACAAATGCACCAGTCCTGCAAGGCTGGCTGGACTCCCAGAGCTCCACCCCAGGACATGGTTAGGGAAAAGCCCCTGGCTGTCACTTTTCCTCCTCTTGCTTCCCAGGGGCATCAGAAGCACTCAGACACCCCAATCTGTACCCCCGAGCTCTACACACACCTCCACAAAATGCTGACCTTTGGCCCTCTCTGGGCAGTACAGCCCCCCTTGGGAGGACAGGTCCTAGGGACAGTCACTGTTGGTTGGGAGAGTACATTTGGGGCTTTGGGGCTGGTAATTCCAGCATGCCAGGTATTCAAACCACGCACCACTTGCTCAAAACACACAGGGTTTGTGCAGTCTGGAGTCTATATCTCCCTTTGCCTTTTCTCAACATCTCCAGTCCCCGGTAAGGGAGCAGCCGGAAGAGAGTCAGCCTCGAGGCCTGAAGGCGTGAACTCCATGTCTTTATTATCAAGCCCTCTCATTCTTCCAGGTAAGCATCCCTGAGTGAGGGAGGTCTGAGGACAGGGTGCTCTTTGGGCATCCCTTCAAATGCAACATGGTCACACCGCCCTGCAAAGCCAGCTTGCCCAGGGCCATGGCTAGTGTTCATTGTCCTGGTGCCCTTTCTATTTCAGACATGCAAGGAGAGCATATCTCAGGACTCGGTCCCTGAGATAAATGTGGAATGGACACCTTATCTCTCCCTCACTCCCTCCTCTGCCACTCCCTGGGAACAGGCTCCCACTGGGACAATCAATCACTTGACTGCTTGGCAGATTACAAGAATCCCTCTGCCTGAGCCATTGACACACACTGTCCCGAGCACAGTGCAAGCTGCTCCACTTGACTGAACACAGAAGTTGCCCATCACAGGGCCAGCTGCCCAAAGAATTATAATAAAACCACATCTATGTTCAAGGATCACTGGGGAGGCTGCAGCCTTCCCTTTGCCAAGTTCTGTTCTCCAAAGACTTATCTAATTGAGTCAGCTATTGCTAAGTCTGGACTCTTAATTTTCCTCGAGTACTGAGTAATGGCTGCTGTAGCATCTGTGCTACCAGCTCAGGGCTTCTCAAACATCAACAAAAGGATCACCTGGATTCCTGGGCTCCACTCCTAGAGATTCAGATGCAAGAGGCCTGGACAGGACACATGAATCCCCACTTCCAACGAGCTTTCAGGTCCTTCACCCACGTTTGAGCAATAAGGTACAAGGAGAGAATGGAGTGGGACGGCCACACTGGCTAAGCCCTTACTGTGTGTCAGGTGCTGATCATTGCGAGGACCCACATCACAGGCAAGGTGTGGGAAGGGTGAAATGACTTGCCCAAAGTTCTAAAGCTTGAAAGTGTTGGAATTGGAATCAAACCCCCATCACCCTGCTCCACCAACCACAGCCACCACCTCTGGTCAGCAGGGATGGCCTGGCCCCTCCACAGCCACCTTGAGGTGTTTGAAGTGATCACCCCACCGCAGGGGACTTTCTTCCTATACCTTCCCCACACCAATACAACCTGCTACCAAGATGATGTTTTCTCTTTTCTTAATTGTGGTTAAAATATGCATAATGTAAATGTTACCATTTTTAAGTGCACAGTTCAATGGCATTGAGTACATTCACATTGTGTACCTATCAGCACCAAAGATCCCAGAACTTTTCATCCTCCCAAACTAAAACTCTACTATACCCATTAAACACTAACTTTCCAGCCCCGCCTTCCCTTAGCCCCTGGCAACCACCCATTCTATTTTCTGTCTCTCTGAATTTGACTACCCTGCATGCTGGGGATAACTGGAATCGTACAGTATGTGTTCTTTTGTGACTGGCTTATTTCACTTAGCTTAAGATCCTCAAGGGGCACCCATATCATAGCAGGAGTCATAATTTCCCTCCGGCATGGAGGCTACACCTGTAATCCTAGCATTATGGGAAGCTGAGGCAGGTGGATCTCTTGAGCTCATGAGCTTTAGACCAGCCTGAGCAAAAGCGAGAACCTGTCTTCACTAAAGATTAAAAAATCAACTGGGCCGTGTGGCGGGTGCCTCACCTTCCCAGTTACTTGGGAAGCTGAGGCAGGAGGATCTCTTGAGCCCAAGAGTTTGAAGTTGCTGTGATGATGATGCCACGGCATTCTATCTAGGGCAACAAAGTGAGGTTCTGTCTCAAAAAAAAAAAAAAAAAAGTAAAGGGTGGTGCCTGTGGCTCAGCAGAGTAGGTAGCTGGTCCCATATGCTGGAGCTGGTGGGTTCAAACCCAGCCCCGGCCAAAAACTGCAAAGTAAAAAAAAAATTTCCCTCCCTGGTTAATGCTGCATAATATTCCTTTGTATGTAAATGTCACCTTTTGACTATTGTAACTGAGGCTGCTATGAACGTGGATGTACAAATATCTCTCAGAGTTCCTAGTTTCAATTCTTTTGAGTATAAACGCAGAAATGCAATTATCACCAAATCATATTGTAATTCTTTGCTTAATTTTTTGATGAACTGCCATATCATTTTCCAGAACAGTGCACAAGGGTTCCATTGTCTTCACATCCTAGCTAGCACTTGTAATTTTCTGTTTGTTTTTAATAATAGCCATCCTAATGGGTGCAAAGTGATACCAGGTAACATTCTTAATGGGTGCAAAGTGATACCAGGTGACATTCTTAAAGCCAACTGTGGTGGTTCAGCTGCTCATTCACTGGACATGCTGCCTGGGTTCCAGGTGTAAGGGCCACACAGAAGAGGACGGACAGACGCTGCCCAGGCACAACCCAGAATCCCACTCTCAGAGTTAGAACGGGAGAACAAGCATCTGTGATGGAGAAGAGGGAGAGTCTGCGACCCTAGGCAGGGCAGAAAAAATGCATTCAGAGGAAGGCAGGATGCGCCTGCCTGCCTGGGAGGAAAATCAGGCAGGTCTTCACAGAGGTGGTGACATTCAAAACTGACCTCCAAGGATCCTGACTTGGCTGTAGCAATGGGGTTGGGGTTCAGGGTGCCTGGATATCCTTGCACAGGGTTGATGTTATCAAAAGGGGAAAGCTGAGAACTCTCAGGGAGGTGCGGTGGGCAGCAAGAGGGGCATTTTGATCAAAGCATTGGAAGCAGAAAGGATGGTAGAAGGAACTAATGCTGAGTGGGCAAGTTGAGACCAGGAGACAGGCAGTGGGGAGCCACTGAATATTTTTGAGCAGAAGTGTGACATGAGCCAGTGTGGTGTACTGGTTACAAGCAGGCATTCTGGAGCTGGATTCAAATCTCAGCACTGCCACCTAGGACTAGTTACCCTGTCTCTCTGAACCTCAGTCCCCCATCAGCAAAATGGGATTAATATGGGATATTCCCTTGGGCAGAGCCCAAGGAATGGTAGGGAATATCCCTTCAGATGCTGTGAGGACTAAATGAGTAAAACAACACATTTATAGGGTCTGCATTGTAGCGCTATGTAAGAGCTAGCTTTTATGAATTCAGTTCAAGATCTGTCTCGTGAAAAATGACCTGGCATCACTGTGAGTTTAGATGGAGTTGGGAAACCAGAGGCACTTGTGGTGATGAGAAGGGCCGTCTCAGTGCCTGACAGCTGAGCTAAGGTGAGACTGTAGGGAAAGGAAGATGTCAGTGCCACTGTGAGGTGGAAGCGAAGGGTCATTCGGGTGTGACTGGGTGGGGGTGGGGAGGGCGCTGGCCCAAGGAAGAGAGAGGCCTTGAGTCAAAGGGACTGGGAGGAGAGTGACACCGCTGGGAAGGTCAGGACCCTGGGGCAGGGAAGGACAGGGATGAGGGGCTCTTTCAGGACCTGCAGGACTCACAAAGCAGATGGCTACAAGGAAGCTGTAAATGAAGAGATGTGTTTGGAGCTCATGAAAGGGAGTGAGACCGAAGGTTGAGCTTTAAGAGGAGGTCACTCAGGGAGGAGAGCAAAGCTCCAAGGTTGGGGGAGATGTCCAAAGTGGGAGAGGATTACGAGTGGGGAGAACAGGGAAGGGTGGAGGAGGGGGAAGAGGAAGAGGAGGAGAAGAAACTGGAAGGGGCAGGAGAGGCCACCAGCACCCTACAGGGTGACAATGTTCCCACTATGGTGTCACACCTGAGTTCAAGACCTGTTCCACCACTAACTAGCTGTGTGACCTTGGGCAGCTTACTGAATCTCCCTGAGCCTTGATTCCTTAATTTGCAAACTGGTGATAACAGAACCTCACATGCAGGGCAATGATGAGCATTAAATGAGGCTGTCTGTAATGCCCTGAGTCCTGTGCCTGGCACCGGGGCAGAGCCCAAGGAATGGTAGGGAACTAAGGAAGATCATTGTGAAATTCCAGTTAAATGAACCAGAGGAAGCGGGGCTAGTGAAAAGGTGAATGAGGGGACCTGCAGTTAAAAAACGAGGAGCCAGTGGTAGGAAAGCAGGACAGGTGGGCAGGCACCCAGTGGCCTCTGGGAGGACAAGAATCTGGGCAGTAACTAGATCTGGCAGTTAGCATGTCACTAGTAACTTTCTAGAAAGGAGTGCAATTTTTAAAATAAAGAATAAATGTTTTTACCACAACAAATAAGTAAGCAAGGAGACAGGAAGATGTAACCATTCCACATTGTACCCCATAAATGCATTAATGTACATAGTTATAATTTAATAAAGAATTTTTTAAAAAAGAAAGAATAAGTGGGAAAGACAGCTGGAAAGGTAGGTTAGGGTCTCTTCTGGGGAAAGGGTGGGAGGAGACAAATTTGAATGCCAGGCTAGACAGGCTGGGTCATATATTTAGATAATTACACAACCTCAGAGGCATTTGAGTGGGCGGCCTGAGTCCGTTGAGGCGTGAAGGGATGGGAGGGCTGGGAGGGGACGGCAGTGTGCCACACCTGCCCAGGTCAGTATCAGAATTTGATTGACAAGGACCTAAAATACCCACCATGATTGCTACAGACATTCAGCAATTCGGGCTGACTTATATTGAACCAAAAAAAGGAAGGAAAAAAAAAAAGGCACTAGGCAGAATATCACATGCTCCCTCCCGCCCATCTTATAATTCTACAAATAGCAGAGTGCAGAGGACAAAACTGGAGGAGGGAGCCAGGCCCCAGCAAGGTGGAAGTGCTGCTGTTTTTTTGTTTGTTTGTTTTTGGCTGGGCTGGGTTTGAACCCACCACCTCCGGCATATGCAGCCAGCGCCCTACTCCTTTGAGCCACAGGCGCCGCCCTTGCTGTTTTGATTTTTCACATGATTGCTCTGTTTGCTCACAGTTCCCAAAGCCGGGAGACTCTTTGGGGACATATAAATAGCAACTGTTACCTGAGAGCGGCAACTCTCTCTCAAGTTGTCTGCTCTGACAACTGCTGGCAGCTCATTTCACTTAGCAGAGTGTCCTCTAGCCACATGGAAGCCCACAAATATATATAATTATTATTTGCCAATTAGAAACCACCAGCATTGCTGGAGGGTGCTTGCTGAGTGTTTTGTTCAGAAGATGACCTCACCCTCGTCATGAGACCTCAGATAATCATTCAAAGGCAAAGAGGATGACTCGTAAGACATACATGTGACCAGTGCAGTTCATTGAAAGCACCTGGGGCTTGTGATGGGGCCTAGGCCGACCCACAGCAGTCAAGGGCTTGTTAAGAAATGACTGATTTTTGGGCGGCGCCTGTGGTTCAGTGAGTAGGGTGCTAGCCCCATATACCGAGGGTGGCGGGTTCAAACCCAGCCCCGGCCAAATTGCAACAAAAAATAGCCAGGTGTTGTGGCAGGCGCCTGTGGTCCCAGCTGCTCGGGAGGCTGAGGCAAGAGAATCACGTAAGCCCAAGAGCTGGACGTTGCTGTGAGCCGTGTGTTGCCACGGCACTCTACCGAGGGCAGTGAAGTGAGACTCTGTCTCTACAAAAAAAAAAAAAAAGAAATGACTGATTTTCTATCAGCTACTCGGGAGGCTGAGGTAAGAGAATCGCTTAAGCCCAGGAGTTGGAGGTTGCTGTGAGCTGTGTGAGGCCACGGCGCTCTACCGAGGGCCATAAAGTGAGACTCTGTCTCTACAAAAAAAAAAAGAAAGAAATGACTGATTTTGTTTCATCATCATGGAAGAACTACAGTCGGACGTATAAGTGTGCCTGGGGAGTGGTCTCGGTGCGTCCTTCCTGGGTCAGACAACGTACAAAGGTAACCACCTCGTCTCCAAATCTTTCCAACTTCTTCAAACTTGAAAGTCTGGGGATGTTCAGTCCAGGTGGGAGTGAAGATGTTGTTCAAGACGGAGCTTGTGGGATTAATTTTTGGGAGGAAGATCACAGTGTTGAATACAATGAAACTCTGTCCTGAGAACAAGCCTCTCAGAGCTGTTGCTGCCCTCCAACTGGCAGGGCTTGAGGAATTCATTACATGGAATGAAAGGTTTAACTAGAGCCAAGATTTTATTCCTGCCTAGGAGACTCCTGAAGTCACTGCACTTGCAAAGAAAGGGCTCATGTCATAAGACCCCAAGAAAGTGGATTCTGGGAGTCTGGGAGGAGGAACTATCACGTTCTTTTAAAATTTTGCTTGGAACTGTTGCCTAACTAGGTATTTTCTGTTTCTGGCACAGCACCCTAGGGTGACAGATGTGATCTCAGTGACATGCAGCCAGCATGGGGCCTGGAACACAGTAGGCGCTCATTAAATGTTTCCTTCCATGGCTCTGAAATTTTCCGTGTTGGATACAAGTTGTGTGTAAATGTTTAGATCTAAGCAGGCAGTGTGGTTTTGAATTCCATCCTCCAAAGTAGAGCACCCAAAATGCTCCGATTGTGTAGCAACTTTAAGAGTACCTGCAACTTCTTCAATTGAATCTTTTTGTTGCATGGAGTTTAATTGTGCAATTTCCCTCCCTGTCAGCAGAGAGTGGCCCTGAAAGTGTACCCAGTTTCCAGGAGAATCCATTCCTAAAGTGAGGATTTGAAGTAAAAATACTTGCCTCCCCCCAAAAAGTAAAAGTTGATATAAATATATATATTTTCCTGTTTTTGATGGCAGTTAGGGGAGATGGTGGTTAGGAGAGATATTTTTTCTATACCACTTCTTCTTCTTTTTTTTTTTTTTTTGAGACAGAGTCTTATTATGTCACCCTCCGTAGAGCGCCATGGCGTCACAGTTCACATCAACCTCAAACTCCTGGGCTCCAGTGATTCTCTTGCCTCAGCCTCCCAAGTAGCAGGGACTACAGGCACCTGCCACAATGCCCAGCTATTTTTTTTGTTGTTGTAGTTGTTTAGCTGGCCCAGGGACAGGTTCAAACCTGCCACCCTCAGCGTATGTGGCTAGCTCTGTAACCATTGTGCTATGGGCACTGAGCCACCACTTCTTCATTTGAAGTTACTTCCCAAAGTAACTTTCATTAACTTCTTCAATGTAAATAATGTGACCTTATTCCTTCCAAATAAAGTCACATTTTGGGGGGTATTACCCTTAGGACTTCAAAAGAAGGTGAGGCCAAAATTGGTCCATGTGAACCATCTTTAATGAGGTAGTTGCCTTATGCCTCAACCTTACACTGAGTAATGTCATGTGGGGAGTATTTCATCTCAACTATTTGTCATCCAATGGGATTACAGCTTTCCCAGGCAACAGAAGGCAAGTGTCTGACCCTAGACTATCATAGTTCCAGAGAGATGCTGGTTGTCCCATGGCCCATTCAAAGGCAGATAGGAAAAACCAGGCACCCAGGTACCTCTAGCCAGCAACCACACTTCCCAGATTTTTCTCTAAATTCTCTGCCCCTTTGTCAGAACAAAATACCTAGACAACAGGTCCTGACTTTAAATTTGTGATGTGCAGTATCCATACTTTTGTCTCTTTGAAATACCAGTGTGTGGCTCAGTGCCCATAGCGCAGTGGTTAGGGCACCGGCCACATACACTGGAGCTGGAGGTTTCGAAACCAGCCCAGGCCTGCCAAACAACAATGACAACTACAACAAAAAAAATAGCTGGGCACTGTGGTGGGCGCCTGTAGTCCCAGCTACTTGGGAGGCTGAGGCAAGAGAATCTCTTCAGCCCAAGAGTTTTAGGTTGCTGTGAGCTGTGACACCATAGCATTCTACTAAAGGTGACATAGTGGGACTCTGTCTCAAAAAAATAAATGGATAGATAAATAAATACCAGTGTTTAAGCATACCAGCTCACTAGTTCCCAATTTATGAATTTCCTGAGATTACTGTAACAAAGTACTGCAAACTGTTTTGCTTTTTAAAGGAATGGACATGTATTCCCTCGGAGTTCCAGAGGCTAGAAGTCTGCAATCCGGGTGTGAGCAGAGCTGGTCCTTCCTTTCTCCTGGTAACAGCTGGCAGTCTTGAGGCCCCTGAATCTCCTCACAGGGGCCAAGGGAAAACTTTCCCTTAATTCTCTGAAGGTTCACTGAAAATCAACTGACAAAAGGCAGATTAAGAGGAGAAAAGGCATACAGATTTATTTGACCAAGGGTTTACATGACACAAGAGCCTTTGGTTATAATAAAGACCCAAAGATACAGGGAAAACCATCCATTTTTATGCTGGGTTCAACATGTAGAAACATGATTGGAAAAAAAGGGTAGGATCAAATGAGAAGAGACTGAATTGGGGAAACCCAGCAAGGCCCAGCAAGGCCCGTCTAGATTCTTCTTGGCCTTTCTGTGCCATATTCCTTCCTTTTGGGTCTGGGGCAGGATCCTCCCTGGAATGAGGGTCTTATGATCTACTATCAGAGAAGTCAGATAATTTCTTTATGATCAGTTTTTACACAGTAACAGGGGTGAAGGGTTAAGTAATATTTTTAGGTTTTATGGCTGGTTTGGTGGGGAAAGAGTCTGATTTCTATCACATTTTGAGGAGACTAGGGTCAAGACTTCAATATATCTTTTGGGGAACATAATTCAACTGATGATACCAACTAGAAATTTTCTTACTATTTCCCTCTATTAGGCTCTATGTTTTGAATTGTTTTCTAACCAAATAAAATACATTTAGTGAGTATTCATTTTCCTGGTTTTTAATAAAACATCCATCAAATTCATCCAATAGGCTTCCAGTTCCAGAAGAAGAGGCTTAGAATAACTTTTCCCTGTTCTTTTCTCTAAATACAACTGAATCCTCTGCTAATTATTCAATAAACCATGATTTTTTAAAAAATGACTCTGAAAGTCAGAAGGAAGAAGACAAACTGGTTAGGAGCTTTAAGACTTGGGGAACCACAATGTGGTGACTCCTGTATAAAAACAAAGTAAAATCTCAGCATCCCTCCCTCAACTCCTTCTGTGCAAGAGAAGGTAAAGGCCTCAGGCACCTGTGACAAATGGGCCTCCCAAAATCACTCATTAAGGAAATTCACTATTGGGCCTCCCCTAAGCAAGGGCATGCAAATTGTAATTTTAGTTCTGCAGGCTAAGTCTAGTTTCTAAAACAAAAGTCTGTTCAGACTAAATGCTAATAATGAATTACAAGTTTATTTTTACAGGTGCAGAACAGAAACAAGACAGGATCAGACCTGACTCCACTTAATCAGGGATATCTACATAATTGATGCTTCCTTTTCTTATTTTTTGTTCTTCTTTCTTATGTAAAATATAGTTTTTCTTTGGTTTTAGGAGAATGTAACTACTTTGTCTCACTTATGCCCTCCCCTCCCCATGCTTTCTTTCTGTTCTGAATGATTTTAAACGCTGAAACTTCCAAATTCCCCTTTGGAAAAACAGCCACAGCTTTTTCCGTGGTTTGTGTTTTTCCAAGGCATGTCCTGAACTTTGGCTTAATAAACATCCATTGATTGAGATTTTGCCTCAGTCATTTACTTGGGTTGACACTCATATACCTCCAGACTTGGCAGTAAAAAGGCCTGCAATCTGGAGCTACCAGCAACCTAGATGAAATAATCTAAGAAAAGCCTTCTTTCTCTGGTCAAAGAAAAGAAGGAGCCTAAAAGAAACCTAATGGGGAGACTGGATCTCCTATTGCACCACCAGAGCCCCTGCAGGCCATTAAATCTGCCAGCAGGGTCCACAAGAGCTGAGCACTGCATCTCCCTATTCTACCCAAGTGTGGCCCCTCGACTTAATCTAAACTTCACAGAACAAATCCCTTTATTAAAATAATTTGTTCTGTAAAATTTAGATTCACTCAAAAGGCCACACTCAAGGATCCAGAAGGCAGCAGGTTCCCCACCCCTGTGTGAAGTTCTATCCCCACCAACTACACTGGCAAAGACTAAGTGGGAACCCCAGCAATACCAGAAGAACAAAGCAAGGAAAAAATAGCATTCAAAGGGCTCAGAAAACTAAATTGTCATTGATACAAATGCCTACAAAAGTAGACCAGAACCTATACACCAAAGCTAAACAGCATGAGTGCTCACTGAAAGAGAAGACTCAGGATCAATGGCATCCTACCAGAAGAATCAAAATGTCCAGGATACAATCAAAACCACCCATCATACCAAGAACCAGGAATTTTTTTTCCTACTCTGTACCCTCACATATCCCTCAAAATAATGCTTCTGACACCAGATGACTGAGGGTTTTTCTTCCCACACCAAGCAAGCAATGCTCCCCTAGACAGCTGGGTGTCCTCTAATTCAGTTCAATAGTGTCAGATCCCTTAGGTCAGAGGCTCAGTCCCACAAGCCTGCCCCATTTCAGATGCCAATCACAAATCCCAGGTTGTTACCTTTACTTCTGAACAATAGGCTCTAAATCAGGGGTTCCCACCATCTCCTCATTGTGTTTTATTAATCTGTTGGAGTGACTCACAAAACCAGGGAACACTTTATTTTCACTTCCTCACTTATTATAAAAGGGAGGAAGAGATGCATATGGCAAAGCATGCAAGAAGAGGCATGGAGCTTACCTGTGCTCTCCAAGCACACAAGTCCAGGAAGTTCCATGTGTTCAGCTATCCAGAAGTTCTCCAAACCCTGTCCTTCAAGGTTTTATGGATGCTTCATTACGTAGGCATGATTGATTAAATCATTGGCCATTGGCGATCAACTCAATCTTCAAGCTCTCTACCCTTCCCCAAGGAGGGAAGTGGGGCTCTTAGTTCTAACCCCTTTATCATATGTTTGGTTCCCCTGGCCACAAACTCCCCACCCCAACCCCATGCTATGGTTATCTAGGGACTTTCTAAAAATCACATCATTACCAAAGGCCTTATTATGAATAACAAAAGACACATCTCATTCCCTTGTTCACTCTGAAGCTGTTCCAAAACTGCTTCAAGAACCAGGGATGAAAGGCAAAATATTTTAACAAAAGATACCTCTATGGTTCTAGTCACTTAGGGAATTGTGGGGGTTTTTAGGACCTGTGAGCCAGGAACTGTGAACAAAAACCAAAGCATATGTCTTGTAATATGACACCTTGAGACAAATGAAAACATAGAAAATCTCAACCAAAAATACAACCACATAGAAATTATAGAATTTACAAATACAATGATGAAAATTAAAATCTCACTGAATAGGTTCAATAGCAGAGGAGAAATGACAAGGGTAGAATCAATAAACATGAGGACAATCAATAGAATAAGTTCAATCTGAACAGTAAGATAAAATGAACTGGAAAAAAAAAAACAGAGCCTCAGATATCTGGGAGACAATAACAAAGTTTCAACATTCATACTGTCAACCTAAGAGGAAGAAGCTGAGGCAAAATTAATGTAAGTAGAGATTTTATTTGGGCCAACTTTATGGACTGCAACCCAGGAGAATAGATTCAAGTTGCCCTGAATCTATACTCCATTAATAGCGGTTAAAAGTAGATTTTTTAAAGGATAAGAGAAGGTAGTTCCTAAGTTGTTTATTAAGAATTTATATTAAAATAACATAACCTATTGATTGACTATACATTGTTCTTTGTATCACAAATTCCAGCAACATGAAGCTAATGGATGAGGCAGCTAGTCAGGAACAAAATGTCTTTAAACAATTCCCTCTTCCATGGGTGTGGTGCACGTGACTAAAGACCTATACTCAGGTCTCTCTGGGCCTGATACATTTTGCATACCTCACACAGCTTAAACTGTTCTGAGATTTTTATGTTTTTTTCAATTAACATTAAGGTACCAGAAAATAAAAAGAAAGAGCATGGAACTGAAACAGTATTCCAAGAATTTTTCCTGTAGGAGCCACCAAGTTGAGAGGGTCATGACCTTCTCTACCCACCATGGGTTGTGCTCATCCACTGATATCAGTGTATTCCAAAAAGGGGCATCATCTGGCAAAAATGCTAATTTGTTTGCTATCTTCAAGGCTCCCATCTGATGAGATATTGTGAACTTTGTTCACACCAACTTGTGCAAAAACAACAGAGATTCCTGTGCCAACAGTGAGTTAGCAGGTCCTCAGGACCAGTGCCAAGTCTTGTGGGTACTAGCAGAAAAGAATCCTACCAGAGAAGAAAAGAAACCTGCTACATAAACTCTTCAGGTATTTGCTTAGTCCATAAAACTCAAATAAGTTTGGACAGCTTATTTTTTTCTTATCAAGAAACTTGGAAAATGAACAGCTTATTTTGAATAAAGACCTGATCAAGGCTTAGTGACTATAGCTCAAGCGGCTAAGGCACCAGCCACATACACCAGAGCTGGTTGTAATTCAGCCTGGGCTTGCCAAACAACAATGGCAGCTACAATCAAAAAGTGGCTGGGTGTTATGGTGGGCACCTGTAGTCCCAGCTACTTGGGAGGCTGTGGCAAGAGAATCGCTTGAGCCCAGGAAGTGGAGGTTGCTGTGAGCTGTGATGCCACAGTACTCTACCCAGGGCAACAGCTTGAGGCTCTGTCTTAAAAAACAAACAAACAAACAAACAAACAAACCTGATTAAAGAGGTGGTAAGAAACAAACGACAATAACAAAAACAAATTCAAAGAAATAATGCTGAAAATTCCTAAATTTGGCAAAAGGCATAAAATTGCAGATTCAAGAAACGTAGCAAATTCCCAATAGGATAAATCTACCCCCAAAAATCTATACTAAGTTACATCATAATTTAATTTCTGAAAAGTAAGAGAAAGGAAAAGAATCTTAGACACAGCTGGAGAGAAACAACACATGGCCCATACATTGCTTCAACACCAATTGGTTCCAGACCACTTTGAACAAGAACAGGCTTTCCATCAGAAACCATGAGGTCCAGAAGAAAGTGGTTTAATTTTCAAGTGCTGAAAAAAAGACCTGTCAACCACAAATTTTATATAGATAGTAAAATTTTTCTTCAGGAATGAAAGGGCAATTCTCAGGCATAGGAAAATTACAGAACTTATTGCTAACGGGCCTACCCTTGAAGAATGGCTATGGAAGCCCTCAAAACAGAAAGAAAATGATAATAAAGGCTGAGAATTTCAGAAAAGAAAGAACAACAGAATGGGTAAAAGTAAGAGTATACTATCCTTCATGAGCTTTTATGAACATATCTATGGATGAAACAAGAATTACCTCTGATGTTTATATAGAGGTAATACTTAGGACAATTATAATTTTTAATTGTGGAATATAAAGGGATTAAAAGAAAGTAAAATTTCTATACTTTAGTGGAAATGATAAAACACACCAGTAGACAGTGATTAGTTATATAGAGTATGTATACAATAATAGCTAAAACAACCACTAAGAGACCTATGAAAAGTGATATATTAAAAAAATGATAAATAAATCAAAGTGGAGTGATAACAGAGTAATAAAAACACAAACTATCAAAGCTCAGGGAAGATGAAATAGATAACCTGAACAGCCTACCCTCCAAAAAAAACCCAGGTAAAGATAATTTCACTGGAGAGTTTTACCAAACATTTGGAGAAGAATTAACATCAATTGTACATAATAATTTCCAGAAAATAGAAGAAGACTGATTTTATGGGGCCACTAAGACTCTAATACCAAACAAAGAAGAAAGAAAACTAGAAGACCAATATCTCTCATTGGTCTAAAACACAAAATCCTCAATAAAATATTGGCAAATTGAATCCAACAAAGTATATAAAAGTGAATATACCCTGACAAAGTGGGATTTATTTGGGGCGTGCAAGACTGGTTTAATATTTAAAATCAATATTATCCATCATATCAACAGATTAGAGAAGAAAAATTATATAACTTTATTAATGGATACAGAAAAAGCATTGAACAAAATTCAACACCCATTCATGATAGAAAAAAAAAATCTGTCAAGTAGGAATAGAGGGGAAATTCCTCAACCTCACAAAGAGCATTGCAAAAAACATATTGCTTCATGATGAAAGAATGAATGGTTTGCCACTAAGACTGGAAACAAGACACACATGGTCATATACTCACCACTCTTATTCGCCATAGTATTGTGAATTCCAACCACTGAAGTAAGGCAAGATAAAAAAACAAAATGCATACAGATTGAAAAAAAAGAAATAAAATTGTCCTATATGCAGATAATATGATTGCTATGTATAAAATCCCAGGCAATTTACCAACAAACAAAAAGATATCCTAGAACTAATAAGTGAATTCACCAAGGTTGCAAACTGAAAGATAAATATGCAAATATTAATTGTTTTTCTATATGCTAACAATGAATAACTGGAAACCAAAAAAATTTTTAAGAATGTCAAACTGGGGTGGTGCCTGTGGCTCAAGGAGTAGGGTGCTGGCCCCATATGCCGTGGGTAGTTGGTTCAAGCCCAGCCCCGGCCAAAAACCGCAAAAAAAAAGAAAATGTCAAACTGGTGTAACAGTGCATGCCTTAGGCAAGAAGATTGCTTGAACTCAGGAGTTCAAGGCTGCAATGAGCTATGATTGCACCACTGCACTCCAGCCTGCGTAACAGAGCAAGATCCTGTCTCTTACATAAATAAATAAATAAACAAAGTAATATCATTTACCATTGCTTTTCTAAAAAAGGAATAGTTAGGTATAAATTTAATAAAACATGTACAGGATATATATGTGATGAAAATGGTAATATGCTAATGAAAAAAATCAAAGACCTAAATACTTGCAGAAACATACTATATTCATGGACTGGAAGACTCAATATAGTTAAGATGTAAATTCCCTCAATTGGGTATAGAGATCTAACACAGTTCTTATGAAAATCTTAGCAATGTTTTCTGTAGATATAGGCAAGCTTATCCCAGAATTTTTATGAAAAGGGAAAAGTCTTAAAAATAGGCAAAATAATTTTAGAAAGAAGATAAAATGGGAAGAATCATTCTTGTTAATACCAAGGCTCATTATCTAGCTGCAGTAATCAAGACAATGTGGTACTAGTAAAGAGACAGACTATATGGATCAAAGTAACAGAATAAAAAACCCAGATGTAGATCTATATAAATGTGCCCAATTAATTTTTAACAAAATAGCAAAAGCAACCCAATGGAGCAGGGATAGGCCTTTTAATATCTAGTGCTGGTAGACCTGATCATCCATTGGCAAAGAATGAACCTCACTTACACTTCACACCTTGTGTAAAAATTAATTCAAAATGGACTATGGAATTGAAAGTAAAAATAAAATTGGACCTCAACCTTAACCTCACAACTGATACAAAAGTTAATTGAAACTGGATCATGAACTTAAATGTAAAACATTAAAACATAAAACTTTGAGAAAAAATCAGGAGAAAATCTTTGGGACCTGGGACCAAGCAAACAGTTCTTGGACTTGACATCAAAACATGATCCATAAAAGAAAAAAAAAAAATGATAAATTAGACCTCATCAAAATTAAAAACTTCTGTGCAGAAAAGATAAAAAAGAGAGAAAAGTTCTTGTAAACTACATATGCAACAAAACATTAGTACTTTGAAAATATAAACAACTGTCAAAGCTCAACAGTAAAAACAAAAAAATAAAAATAGAAAATGGTCAAAAATATGAATATTTCACTGAATGTTGATGACAAGCAAGTACATGAAAAAATGTTTAACATCATTAGGCATTAAAGAAATGCAAATGCCTAAAGATGGCTAACTAAACCCAGCTTTCCACAGAGGCTCACATCCAGAAGGTGATTTAAAGGACAGAAGTTTAGCAAGTAACCTGGTGGATTAGAGCTGAGCCAAGAGAGAAGGTTGAAGAACGTGCATCAACCCTGCTGAGGCAAGCTGCAACCCCAAGGATACAAACAAAAGGTACAAAATCCGTTGCCAAGCAGATGGGAGTCCACTCCCCCAGAGAATGGCTTGCAGTACTCCATACAAACAAGTGAGCAGAGTTCAAAAGTCCTCCCATTATATCCCACAGGAGAGACCCTCTAAAAACTAGACCTACTTCTCCTACTAGGGTGCCATGGTGCTCTCCTGCCAAGGATAAAACTGTACATAGTCTCTACTTGTAATTCTGAACTCCCAGCATTCCCCTCCACTCTCACTCTGAGATCTGGAAGCCTGTCCCCTAGGAGTCTAGATTCTTGGGTATTTTCTCGAGAGGTGTGGACAAGGCATGGACTGCTGCTGCTCCATGCTGATTCTGCACCAGGAGAGTAAGGAGGGGATAGTCAGCTGAGAGGGAACAATACAAGAGCAGCAGTGCCCCAAGGCACAGAGCAGTAGCCAGAGCAGCAACAATAGGGCTCACCCCTGCATATTCTGGAGTCACACCCTATCTCTCTGGGTAATCAGAGGAGGCCAGGCATATTCTCTGGTGGCAGCCACTGGCGGAAAAGATCTGGGATGGAAACACAGGCCCCATGAGTAAAGGGTTTGCCTGAGGCGATACTGGCTTGGGTGGAGCGCAGGGGCAAGAATACGCAAGCTCAGAACCAGCAGATTCCCAGGATGGGGCTGACCCAGAGGATCGCTTTACTGAGCCTAAGATGCACCTCAGGGGATCATTAGCTGAGAAAAAGGAGGGCAGGCAGAGGCTGGAACTGACAGCTAACCATGCCACTCCAATACAAACTACAGCTGAGACCAGGCAGCAGCACAGACAGGGCCTGAGTCACAGGTTCTGTGAACTCAAATAGCATTTCCTCTGCAGGGCAATATAGCCAGGATAGAAACAAATTCTGCAAGGTTGTTCTATTCTGTCAGTAACATCAATCAGGGGCGGGGCTAGAACTGAGTGAACAGCCCCAACCTCCATTAAGCACCTGAGGTTGTCAGGCCTCACCACCACCTGCCGGATAGTGGCAGAGAGCAGCAGCCTGGCTGAAGAGACATAGATCTCCCTGTGATTCAGGCAGGTGCAAACCCCTGGAGTATCTGTTCATTGGAGGCAACTGGGTCACAGCCCTGTGGGGTTATCAGTAACTGGGTGTGACAGAGGTGCAAGGTGGAGAAGGAGGCATCAACCTTCCCAGATGAATCTATTTGCTGGGTGGGTCCTCCTGACCTCACAGAGCACCAGAGCGAGTCATATTTGAGTTGCCAGCAGACCCCTGCGATCTAGTTGCTAGAGACCTTTTGAACTCTCCCATCTGAGACAGGTGCTGACTGAGACAATTGATTTGGATCTCTTGAACTGGGCCAATCGCCTGAGGACTATCCAAGTGGTACCCTGGGTGTGTGGTTGTGGGAAGGTTTTATTTTCCTTTTCCAATTGCTGCCTGTGGGGGGTGGGGTGACTTAATTGCTGGTATTTCTCCACAGCTGAGACTTCAATCCAGAGTAACTGATTCACTAGGGTAGGACAGAGACCAGCTCAAAACAAGACAGAACCACTTTGCCCCACCACACCAAGCAGGTCCCCAGTTTCTCAGGCCTTAGCACTGCACAGGTCCTTGGCAAAGCTCCAGGGGAAAAGGTACAGACACCAGTCCCAGCTTTTGGGCAAAAGGCTGGTAATCACTACTCCTGGAGCCTCCAACCGAACTTCTCTTTATCTGCTCATCTAGTCAAAAGGTGTAAAATAATCATGGGGTAGAATCAGTGGAAAAACTCCCATAAAATGAATAAGTAGACCAACCCCCCCCCAAACAAGGAAAGATATGGCAGATGCAACTGAAGATCCCATTCATAAACAGATGGCCAAGATGTCAGAAATCGAATTCAGAATTTGGATTGCAAACAAGATTAATAGAATGGAGGAAAAGTTGGAATTAGAAATTCCACAAGCAATTCAAAAGTTGTCTCAAGACTTCAATGAATTTAAAGACAATCACCAAAGATTTTGACACATTGAGACAAGAATTTTGAAGCCCTCAAAGATCTGAAAAATACAGTTGAATCCTTCAGTAACAATGTGAAGCTAGCAGAAGAAAGGATTTCTGACATTGAAGACAAAGCTTTTGAATGCTCACAAACTCTCAAATAGGAAGAGAAATGAAGAGCAAAAATGGTATATTTTCTCAGAGAGCTCTGGGATAATTAGAAGAAAACTAATATTTGCCTCATAGGAATCCCTGAAAGCGATGAAGTGGCTTCGCAAGGCACAGAGGCCGTCTCCATGAAATTATGAAAGAGAATTTTCCAGACATGCCAAGAGATTCTCAAACTCAGATAGCAGAAAGTTTCAGAATCCCAGGACTACTCAACTCAAATAAGACATCCCTTTCACACATCATAATTAACTTCACTAAAGTTAATATGAAGGAGAAAATTCTGAAAGCAGCCAGATGTAAGAAAACCATAACCTACAAAGGGACGAATATTAGAATGACTACAGATCTCTCTACTGACCTGTCAAGCCAGAAGAGGGTGGTCATAGACTTTTAATCTCCTAAAACAAAATAACTTTCAACCAGGATCCTATATCCAGCTAAACTGAGTTTCATTTATGATGGAGAAATTAAATACTTTAAATACATTCACATGTTGAAGAAATTTGCCATAACTAAACCAGCTCTTCAGGATATTCTCTAACCTATCCTCCATAATGACCAGCACAATTCTCTACCACAAATGTAAACTCACTCAGAAACTTTTGATCAAACTCAACTTCCACAGTGGTGAAAGGATTAAAAATGTCCACTGGACTTTTGAAAAACTCGAAAACCAAAATTTTACCAGGCTTGTCAATATTCTCCATTAATGTGAATGGCTTAAGTTGTCCACTAAAGAGGCACAGGTTGGCTGATTGGATACAAAAACAAAGGCCAGATATATGCTGCATACAAGAATCTCATCTTACCTTAAAAGATAAATATAGACTCAGGGTAAAGGGATGGTCGTCCGTATTTCAGGCAAATGGAAATCAGAAAAAAGCAGGTGTTGCAATTCTATTAGCAGATACAATAGGCTTTAAACCAACAAAAGTAGAGGAAGGATAAGAATGGTCACTTCATATTTGTTAAGGGTAATACTCAATATGATTAGATTTCAATTATTAATATTTATACACCCAATTAGAATGTGCCTCAATCTATAAGAGAAACTCTAACAGACAGGAGCAACATGATTTCCTCTAGCTCCACGATAGTCAGAGATTTTAAGACTCATTTGGCAGTGTTGGATAGATCCTCCAATAAGAAGCTGAGCAAAGAAATTTTAGATTTAAACTTAACCAGTCAACATTTGGATTTAGCAGACATCTACAGAACATTTCATCCCAACAAAACTGAATAAACATTCTTCTCATCAGCCCACAGAACATACTCCAAAATCAATCACATCTTAGGTCACAAGTCTAACCTCAGTAAATTTAAAGGAATAGAAATTATTCCTTGCATCTTCTCAGACCTCCATGGAATAAAAGTTGAACTCACTAACAACAGGAATATGCATACTCATACAAAAACATGGAAGTTAAATAACCTTATGCTGAATGATAGCTAGGTCATAGACAAGATAAAAAAGGAAATTACCAAATTTTTGGAACAAAATGACAATGAAGACACAAATTATCAGAACCTCTGGGAGACTGCAAAGGCAGACCTAAGAGGGAAATTTATAGCACTGCAAGCCTTCCTCAAGAGAATGGAAACAGAGGAAATTAACAACTTAATGGGTCATCTCAAGCAATTGGAATAATCAACGTTCATAAATTGGTAGCCTTTATATATACCAACAATAATCAAATTGAAAAACAGTCAAGATGGGAGGAGAGCAAGATGGCGGCCGAGTAACAGCTTCCTTGCATCTGGGCACCATAAGTCCAGGGAGATAGGCCTCCAGGCATCTCTGGCTGGTGGGATCTGCCTATCATCACCCCTGTGAGGACACAGAGAGTCAGCAAGAGACTTCTGGACCCCAAGAGAAGGACTAAAACAGTGGAAAACCGGCAAGTGGTCGCGTGTGTTCAATCCGTCTAAACCCGCCAGCAACTGTAAGTTCAATAGCATCCAGACTGCAAACCGGAAAGGCCTTACCTGTGAACTGTTTTGGTGTCTTTGGACTTGGCACTCAGTTGAACTGCCTTGGGGAGAGCCTGAGTGGGAATGCAGAGAACTTTGGCCATTGTCTAGGGCCCCAGTCTGAGCCGCTGAGCCACACGGAGCTAATAGTGTTTGGCTGTGGGCCACAGGGAGCCACTGTGAGCAATCTGCCCCGGCAAGCTCCACCTTCAGGGTCGCAGAGCCAGAATCGGGTGGGAGCTGGTAACCCAGTGACCAAGTAGGGTAAGGGTGGGGTCTGAGCTGCCTTACAGCCGTAACCGTCAGGGGAAGAGTGAGACTGAGGTTTGGGCACACTGGGTAAGTGGATAGCCACTTCAGCAGTGATTCTAGCGACAAGCACTTTCCTGGGAAGGCTTCTACTCAGCAAGTTTATAAGTTCAAAGTGCCTTTTAAGTGGGCTGAACAGAGATTTAGGGTGTCTACCTGCTGGGGTTTGAGAAATCAGCAGCCTCCAGTCTTATCAGAACTGTGATTAACATCTCATACCCCAGAAGACCACGCGTTGCCCAGACAATATTCGATAACATATACATACTGCTTTGTTTTTGGTTGTTTTTTTGTTTATTTTGATGTCGTTGATGTTGTTTTGTTTTTTAATTTCAACCTTTTCCGTACAGATCTTTTTTCTTTCTCAATTTTGCTAGTTTAATTATAATTTCCCATTGCTGCCTTTTTTAATAACGAGAACTTCATTTTTGCTAGTGTTTCTACCACTATTATTTGGTTTTTCACCCAATTTTATCCCATAAAGCTTTCTGTTTGCTTGTTTTGGTTTGATTTATAGCATTTTTGTCTTTCCTCTCTACTTGGTGGAGGTGGGGTACTGTGTCTGATCAGGTTAGCAAAGAGCTGCTGCCCTAAAGGGACCCTCCAAACTGGGCACACACGGAAGGTGGTTTTTTTAAAGGTTGTGTCAAAGTACCCTACTGTACACCTATATTGCTCTGTCTCCCTCTTTCTGTGCCTTCTTCTTTTTGTCAATATTCCTTTTACCCACCCCCTCTCCTTTCTCTATTTTTTTTTCTTTTCACTCAGTCCTCCTTTCTTTCATCCCTTTCTTGCTCTTCAACCTTCCCATCCTTCTGGTCCTGTACCAAAAGGACTCATCTAACCCTTAGTCCATAGGCAAGAGAACTTAAAGAGCAAAAGGAAGTGAAAGGAAAATTAGGGCAAGGAAACAGATAAAAGAAATCACTCATGAGGAAGAATCAGCAGAAAACTCCAGGCAACATGAAGAACCCGTCCAGAACAACCCCGCCAAGGGAACATGAGGTAGCTACTGCAGAGGATTCTACCTATAAAGAAATGTTAGGAATGACAGAAAGGGAATTTAGAATACACATGATGAAAACAATGAAAGAAACGATGGAAACAATGACGGAAAATGCTAATAAAGTGGAAAATAACCAAAAGGAAATCCAAAAACAGAATCAAATAAGAGATGAACGATATGAAGAATATAAAAAGGATATAGCAGAGCTGAAGGAACTGAAACAGTCAATAGGGAACTTAAAGATGCAATGGAAAGTATCAGCAACAGGCTACACCATGCAGAAGAAAGAATTTCAGAGGTAGAAGACAAAGTTCTTGAGATAACTCACATAGTAAAAGAGGCAGAAAAGAAGAGAGAGAAAGCAGAACATTCACTGTCAGAATTATGGGACTTTATGAAGCATTCCAACATACGAGTTATAGGAATCCCAGAAGGGGAAGAAGAATGCCCCAGAGGAATGGAAGCCATACTAGAGAATATTATAAAACAAAATTTCCCGGGTGGCGCCTGTGGCTCAAGGAGTAGGGCACTGTCCCATATGCCGGAGGTGGCAGGTTCAAACCCAGCCCCAGCCAAAAACCACAAAAAAAAAAAGAAGAAAAGAAAAGAAAAGAAAATTTCCAAAATATCACCAAAGATTCTGACACACTGCTTTCAGAGGGATATCGGACCCCAGGTCACATCCACTCTAACCGAGCTTCTCCAAGACACATTGTGATGAACCTGTCCAAAGTCAAGACAAAAGAAAAGATTCTGCAAGCTGCCAGGAGTAAGCGCCAGTTGACCTACAGGGGCTAATCCATCAGAGTGACCGCAGACTTCTCTAAGGAAACTTTCCAAGCAAGAAGACAATGGTCATCTACCCTTAATCTACTTAAACAGAACAATTTCCAGCCCAGAATTCTGTACCCTGCTAAGCTAAGCTTCAAAATTGATGGAGAAATCAAATCATTTACGGATATACAAACATTGAGGAAACTCGCCACAACAAGATCAGCTCTACAGGAAATATTTCAACCTGTTCTGCACACTGACCACCACAATGGATCAGTAGCAAAGTAAGAACTCAGAAATTAAAGGACAGAACCTAACCTCCACACTGATGCAAAAGATAAAACTAAGCAATGGACTCTCACAAAATAAGATGAATAGAATACTACCACACTTATCAATTATCTCCATAAATGTTAATGGCTTGAATTCCCCACTGAAGAGACATAGATTGGCAGACAGGATTAAAAAACACAACACAAGCCATGCATTTGCTGTCTGCAAGAAACACACCTGGCTTCAAAAGACAAATTAAAGCTCCGAGTCAAGGGTTGGAAGACAATTTTTCAGGCAAATGGAATTCAGAAGAAAAGAGGAGTTGCAATCTTATTTTCAGATACATGTGGATTTAAAGCAACTAAAGTAAAAAAAGACAAAGATGGTCACTTTATATTGGTCAAGGGAAAAGTACAGCAAGAAGATGTTTCAATTCTAAGTATGTATGCACCCAATTTAAATGCTCCCAGATTCTTGAAACAGACCTTACTCAGTCTGAGCAATATGATATCTGATAATACCATCATAACAGGGGACTTTAACACTCCTCTTACAGAGCTGGACAGATCCTCTAAACAGAAAATTAAACAAAGATATAAGAGATTTAAATGAGACCCTAGAACAACTGTGCTTGATAGACGCATATAGAACACTCCATCCCAAAGATAAAGAATATACATTCTTCTCATCACCACATAGATCATTCTCCAAAATTGATCATACCCTGGGACACAAAACAAATATCAACAGAATCAAAAGAATTGAAATTTTACCTTGTATCTTCTCTGACCATAAGGCACTAAAGGTAGAACTCAACTCTAACAAAAACGCTCGACCCCACACAAAGACATGGAAATTAAACAATCTTCTGTTGAATAACAGATGGGTGCAGGAAGAAATAAAACAGGAAATCATTAACTTCCTTGAGCATAACAACAATGAAGACACAAGCTACCAAAACCTGTGGGATACTGCAAAAGCAGTTTTGAGAGGAAAATTCATCGCTTTAGATGCCTACATTCGAGAAACAGAAAGAGAGCACATCAACAATCTCGCAAGCCATCTTATGGAATTGGAAAAAGAAGAACAATCTAAGCCTAAACTCACTAGAAGAAAAGAAATATCCAAAATCAAATCAGAGATCAATGAAATTAAAAACAAAAGAATCATTCAGAAAATTAATGAAACAAGGAGTTGGTTTTTTGAAAAAATAAATAAAATAGATAAACCATTGGCCAGACTAACTAGAAATAGAAAAGTAAAATCTCTAGTAACCTCAATCAGAAATGATAAAGGGGAAATAACAACTGATCCCACAGACAGACAAGAGATCATCTCTGAATACTACCAGAAACTCTATGCCCAGAAATTTGACAATGTGAAGGAAATGGATCAATATTGGGAATCACACCCTCTCCCTAGACTCAGCCAGGAAGAAATAGAGCTCCTGAACAGACCAATTTCAAGCACTGAGATCAAAGAAACAATAAAAAATCTTCCAACCAAATAATGCCCTGGTCCAGATGGCTTCACTCCAGAATTCTATCAAACCTTCAAGGAAAAGCTTATTCCTTTACTGCAGAAAATATTCCAAAAAAATTGAGGAAGAAAGAATCCTCCCCAGCACATTCAATGAAGCAAATATCACCCTGATAGCAAAACCAGGAAAAGACCCAAACAAAAAGGAGAATTTCAGACCAATCTCACTCATGAATATAGATGCAAAAATTCTCAACAAAATCCTAGCCAATAGATTACAACTTATCATCAAAAAAGTCATTCATCATGATCACGTAGGCTTCATCCCAGGGATGCAAGGCTGGTTTAACATACGCAATTCCATAAACGTAATCCACCATATCAACAGAGGCAAAATAAAGATAACATGATCCTCTCAATAGATGCAGAAAAAGCATTGATAAAATCCAGCATCCTTTTCTAATTAGAACACTGAAGAGTATAGGCATACGTGGCACATTTCTAAAACTGATTGAAGCTATCTATGACAAACCCACAGCCAATATTTTACTGAATAGAGTAAAACTGAAAGCTTTTCCTCTTAGAACTGGAACCAGACAAGGTTGTCCTCTGTCACCTTTACTATTCGACATGGTGCTGGAAGTTCTAGCCAATACAATTAGGCAAGACAAGGAAATAAAGGGAATCCAAATGGGAGCAGAGGAGGTCAAACTCTCCCTCTTTGCTGATGACATGATCTTATACTTAGAGAACCCCAAAGACTCAACCACAAGACTCCTACAAGTCATCAAAAAATACAGTAATGTTTCAGGATATAAAATCAATTTCCACAAGTCAGTAGCCTTTGTATACACCAATAACAGTCAAGATGAGAAGCTAATTAAGGACACAACTCCCTTCACCATAGTTTCAAAGAAAATGAAATACCTAGGAATATACCTAACGAAGGAGGTGAAGGACCTCTATAAAGAAAACTATGAACTCCTCAGAAAGGAAATAGCAGAGGATATTAACAAATGGAAGAACATACCATGCTCATGGATGGGAAGAATCAACATTGTTAAAATGTCTATACTTCCCAAAGCAATCTACCTATTCAATGCCATTCCTATCAAAATACCAACATCGGACTTTCAAGATTTGGAGAAAATGATTCTGTGTTTTGTATGGAACCGGAAAAAACCCCGTATAGCTAAGGCAGTTCTTAGTAATAAAAATAAAGCTGGGGGCATCAGCATACCAGATTTTAGTCTGTACTACAAAGCCATAGTGCTCAAGACAGCATGGTACTGGCACAAAAACAGAGACATAGACAGTTGGAATCGAATTGAAAACCAAAAAATTAAACTAACATCTTACAACCACCTAATCTTCGATAAACCAAACAAGAACATACCTTGGGGGAAAGACTCCCTATTCAATAAATGGTGTTGGGAGAACTGGATGTTTACATGTAAAAGACTGAAACTGGACCCACACCTTTCCCCACTCACAAAAATTGATTCGAAATGGATAAAGGACTTAAATTTAAGGCATGAAACAATAAAAATCCTCCAAGAAAGCATAGGAAAAACACTGGAAGATATTGGCCTGGGGAAAGACTTCATGAAGAAGACTACTATGGCAATTGCAACAACAACAAAAATAAACAAATAGGGCTTCATTAAACTGAAAAGCTTCTGTACAGATAAGGAGACAATAACCAAAGCAAAGAGACAACCTACACAATGGGAAAGGATATTTGCATATTTTCAATCAGACAAAAGCTTGATAACTAGGATCTATAGAGAACTCAAATTAATCCACATGAAAAAAGCCAACAATCCCATATATCAATGGGCAAGAGAAATGAATAGAACCTTCTCTAAAGATGACAGACGAATGGCTAACAAAAACATGAAAAAATGTTCATCATCTCTTTATATTAGAGAAATGCAGATCAGAACAACCCTGAGATATCATCTAACCCCAGTGAGAATGGCCCACATCACAAAATCTCAAAAGTGCAGATGCTGGCGTGGATGTGGAGAGAAGGGAACACTTTTACACTGCTGGTGGGACTGCAAACTAGTACAGCCTTTCTGGAAGGAAGTATGGAGAAACCTCAAAGCACTCAAGCTAGACCTCCCATTTGATCCTGCAATCCCATTACTGGGCATCTACCCAGAAGGAAAAAAATCCTTTTATCATAAGGACACTTGTAGTAGACTGTTTATTGCAGCTCAATTTACAATCGCCAAAATGTGGAAACAGCCTAAATGCCCACCAACCCAGGAATGGATTAACAAGCTGTGGTATATGTATACCGTGGAATACTATTCAGCTATTAAAAAAAAATGGAGACTTCACATCCTTCGTATTAACCTGGATGGAAGTGGAAGACATTATTCTTAGTAAAGCATCACAAGAATGGAGAAGCATGAATCCTATGTACTCAATTTTGATATGAGGACAATTAATGTCAATTAAGGTTATGGGGGGGAGGAAAAGCAGAAAGAGTGACGGAGGGAGGGGGGTGGGGCCTTGGTGTGTGTCACACTTTATGGGGGCAAGATATGATTGCAAGAGGGACTTTACCTAACAATTGCAATCAGTGTAACCTGGCTTATTGTACCCTCAATGAATCCCCAACAATAAAAAAAAAAAAAACAGTCAAGGACTCTATTCTTTTCACAGTAGTGCCAAAGAAGATGAAATATTTGGGAGTTTATCTAAAAAAGGATGCGAAAGATCTCTATAAAGACAATTATGAAACTCTAAGAAAAGAAATAGCTGAAAGTGTTAACAAATGGAAAAACATACCGTGCTCATGGCTGGGAAGAACCAACATTGTTAAAACGTCCATACCCAAAGCAATATACAATTTTTATGCAATCTGTATTAAAGCTCCACTGTCATACTTGAAAGATCTCAAAAAAATAATACTTGGTTTTATATGGAATCAGAAAAAACTCAAATAGCCAAGACATTACTCAGAAATAAAAACAAGGCAGGAGGAATCATGCTACTAGACATCAGACAATAATATAAATTGATAGTGATCAAAACAGCATGGTACTGGCACAAAAACAGAGAGATAGGTGTATGGAACAGAATAGAGAACCAAGAGATGAATCCAGCTACTTACCATTATTTGATCTTTGACAAGTCAATTAAAAACATTCAGTGGGGAAAAGATTCCCTATTTAACAAATGGTGCTGGGTGAACTGGCTGGCAACCTGTAGAAGACTGAAACTGGACCCACACCTTTCACCATTAACTAAGATAGACTCTCACTGGATTAAAGATTTAAACTG
The DNA here is from genome assembly GCF_027406575.1 of Nycticebus coucang. Taxonomy (NCBI): domain Eukaryota; kingdom Metazoa; phylum Chordata; class Mammalia; order Primates; family Lorisidae; genus Nycticebus; species Nycticebus coucang. The sequence goes on along the minus strand of NC_069800.1, from coordinate 33,788,948 downwards.
AAGACATGAAACTATAAGAATACTAGAAGAAAGTGCAGGGGAAACTCCTGAAGAAATCGGCCTGGGCAAATATTTTGAGGAGAATCCCCTGGGCAATTGAAGCAGCATCAAAAATACACTACTGGGGTGCTCGCTTCGGCAGCACATATACTAAAATTGGAACGATACAGAGAAGATTAGCATGGCCCCTGCGCAAGGATGACACGCAAATTCGTGAAGCGTTCCATATTTAAAAAAAAAAAAAAATACACTACTGGGACCTGATAAAACTAAAAAGCTTCTGCACAGCCAAGAACATAGAAAGTAAAGCAAGCAGACAGCCCTCAGAATGGGAGAAGATACTTGCAGGTTATGTCTCCGACAAAGGTTTAATAACCAGAATCCACAGAGAACTCAAACGTATTAGCAAGAAAAGAATAAGTGATCCCATCTCAGGGTGGGCAAGGGACTTGAAGAGAAACTTCTCTGAAGAAGACACGCTCACAGCCTATAGACATATGAAAAAATGCTCATCATCCTTAATCATCAGAGAAATGCAAATCAAAACTACTTTGAGACATCATCTAACTGCAGTAAGATTAGCACATATCACAAAATCCCAAGGCCAGAGATGTTGGTGTGGATGTGGAGAAAAGGGAACACTGCTACACTGCTGGTGGGAATGCAAATTAATATATTCCTTTTGGAAAGATGTTTGGAGAACACTTAGAGGTCTAAAAATAGACCTGGCATTTGATCCTACAATTCCTCTACTTGATATATATATCCAGAAGACCAAAAATCACATTATAACAAAGATATTTGTACCAGAATGTTTATTGAAGCCCAATTCCTAATTGCTAAATCATGGAAGAAGCCCAAGTGCTCATCGATCCACGAATGGATTAATAAATTGTGGTATATGTACACCATGGAATATTATGCAGCCTTAAGAAAGATGGAGACTTTACCTCTTTTATGTTTACATGGCTGGAGCTGGAACATATTCTTCTTTGTAAAGTATCTCAAGAATGGAAGAAAAAGTATCCAATGTATTCAGCCCTAATATGAAACTAATTTATAGCTTTCATATGAAAGCTATAACCCAATTATAACCTAAGAATATGGGGAACAGGAAAGGGACGGGAGGGGAGGGAGGAGGATGGGCAGAGGTTAGGGTAATTGGTAGGACCACACCTATCGTGCACCTTACAAGGGTACATGTGAAACTTACTAAATGTAAAATATAAGTGTCTTAACACAATATCTAAGAAAATGCCAGGAAGGCTATGTTAACCAGTGTGATGAAAATATGTCAAATGGTATATAAAACCAGTGTATGGTGACCCATGATTGCATTAATGTACACAACTATGATTTAATAATAAATAAACAAATAATAAATAAATAAAAAAGAAATGCAAATACCTCTCAGAATGGCTAAAGTGAAAAAATAGTGATACAAAATGGTGGAATTGGGCTTACAAAATGACCAGCAATTACATTCAGAGGGGGAAAAACAACTATTTTCATGTAGAAACCTCCAAACAAAGGCTTGTAGCAGTTTTATTTGTACTATCTTCAAACTATACAAACATCCTTCAAAGGGTTAACAGTTAATGAAGCTTTGAGATATTCATACCACGGACTACTACCAAGCAATAAG